>NC_056743.1:1728196920-1728506920 GCF_019279795.1 Protopterus annectens | reverse complement strand
TAATTGGGACTAAGATTTTTCAGGTGCTTGTGACAATAAAGAACTGGTACAGCACAGGCTATTGTACCACAAAACATGAGACTCTTCTTTCATTGACAGTGTACTCCTGTTAGGTGAAAGGCTTGATGGCAGCTCACCTCTGACCCACCACCTGGAGATCCCATGTGATCAGTGCGTATACAGTAAGAGCTAGACCAAAGGTGGATCCATTTAACAGCCCAATCATGGGAGGCCTCAATGGCTAGATGCAAGAGGATATGTTGTATTGCAGAGGAAATGAAAGTCAGAAACCCTACCCTTAATAGCGACAAAGAGGAGACAGGGGGCATCTTTGGTCTTTGGTCTTTCTTCTCTGAATGTTATGATTAGATATGAAATTAGGAGAAATGGTGCAAATGTATACAAGAATCTCTCATGTCACAAGATACAGAGTATGTCTAATGCAAGTATTCCCTTGCTATGCCACATGGAGAAGCAGGAAATCCCTTTTCTCACACATGGCAAACAAATTTCTGATGTACATCCATGTCTAGAATACCTGCATTATACATGTCTCCTGAGGTCACACCTTCAACAGAGGATCTGAGGAGTGGTCCATGGAGACCACCAGCATGTCAACATCACACAGAATGTGATGTGAATTGTTGTTGATGCCATTGTTTATAGTCTATTTCTACATAATCAACATCTCTCTGGAGAAAGTAGTAGGAGCAATTGGCCTTTTAAAAAATAATTTGCAATCATACTTAGATATGTTACAGATGCATGTAACTCTGTATGAATTTGCTTTAGGAGTCAGTCTCGGGCACATTGCGGGTGCTGCGAAGAGCACTTCTTGCTGACATCAAAGATTGAAACAATGCTAATTTCATGAATTTTAATCATACTTTGACTTAGGAATCCAGTCCATTCCCATCATAGTATTAGAAACCCAAAATACTTGAAGATATTAAATCGAGAGAACCTTTTAGGAAAATAATGACTCATTTGTTATCAGCCCAGAATGGTACTGGAAGCATGTTTTTATTCAAAACCCAGGGGGCTAGGATAGCTGCATTCTCTGGTTGATTTAGAGTCCTCTCTAATAGAAGGGTCATCTTAAAACTATGGTTGAATCAAGATAAGCCCCTCACCCATCAGTAAGGTGTCCTTTGCTAGGAAATGTGATGAATACAGTTACAGAGTAGTGATGCCTACTTGTATCTTGGTGGGTATGATCCACACAGTAGGCTCAGTGATACCGCCAGAGTCACTAAAACACCCATGTCCTCAGGCATACAGATGACACTGTAAAGATTACAGCCATTTTTAAATACAGAAAGTGTAAGACAGTTTGAGTTTGGAACTTTATTATGGCTATCAAGTATATGATGTCCTCCCATTGCAAAAAAAAAAAATAATGACTACTGGAGTAAAAACCAAGAGAACCTTTTAGGAAACTGGTAATGGCAGTCTTCTGAAATGGAACAAGAGAAAACTCCTTCTCTCCCAGCTTATCTTCACTCCTAGAGACTGAAAGCATGGGAATACTCACTCCAGTGATGCAGTAATTAACCCTTTCACCTAGTAGTGGAAACATGTAATTCTTTCACTTGAGGCTGTAGAGTGAATAGAAGGAATCATCTCTTTTGTGGACCCCTTACCAGATGGAGTCTGTAAAGACCAGTGACACCTCCTGGAAGCCTTCACCTGCAGTGGCATGATGCCCGAGAAAGATTCCAGCAAAATATAGCGCTCTTCTTGTTAAAGTTACAAAGATCTAGGAATGGACATAATTCTTCTGTCCTATTCAGAGCCAAAGCTGTTGAAGCAGAACTACAAGTTTCATTTCAAAGAATAAACAGTCTCCTCATTGTTGAATCAAAGCTGGGCATGTACCAAGAGCTCTACTGAAAAAGAAGTCTTGTTCTTTGACCAAAGTCTTACTTAAGAGTGTAGAAAACAGTGCTAATAAATGGCAGACTGGGACTATATCTGCACCCACTGTTCCTTTGTAAAAACATTTCAGGCTTGGAAAGAGCTGGGAAACCACCCACATTGGAAGTCATAAATTAATATCACAACTGCAGCTGCTGGGACAACATAATCATCATCTTGGGTGACATAACTGGCACTTGTAAGGGACACACGGCTGAGTAATGTTTAGGGGCTCTCCTCATTCTTTAAGGGGGGCTGTTTTTTGAGATTTGGTAGGTTAAAAGAAGTAGGAGAGGTGGCCAAGACATGTCTTAGCAGTGGTGAAATCCATCTTCATTTTCACCTTTCACAACTATCATGTGCTATGAAGGCTGGTATAATGACATTCTTCTTAATTGTGGATTCCAGCATTAAATGCCTCTCTAATGGAGGGCAACCACAGCCAGGCCATCTCATATAGGCACCTATCTTAGCCCACTGTCAAAGCCGTAATATTAAAACAGTCAGCGTCTTAAAACAATCTGTTGTTGCCCACTTCAGAATGCATTCAGGTGGTCTTGAACAGATGTTCTTTGAAACTAGATACAAGGATGGACAAAAGCTTTTATAGTCTCTGCTCCAACAGGGAGGACATAAGCCTGAACTGGAAAGATAAACAATTGAAGATCTAAGCCTAACATGACAAATGAAAAAATTTGCTTCTCAAAATCCTCCAGAGATGTAAATTCCTTGTCTGGGTTAGTGGACTGTGGTTCAGTTGACTCTTTACTGCAAGTCAAGTGAGAATTAATTCCTACTTGTGCCAGCTCCAGAAGGGGTGTAGTATTGCACTATTAACATGTAAGGGGTTGATCAACTGGACATTGGATGACAGGGTTCTTCTATTCTGGACATGTCTAACAATGGAAACGTAGTACAGAGATCAAGCCATGTACACTTTTCCTAAATGTAGAGTCCCTCACCCACATAAACAGGTACCATCAGACTTTAGTCTGTTATTTTTAGTCTATGACATGAATCATGGAACCCCATGTAGAAGAACTCAGCTGGCTCTCTTCAGTCCAGACTAAACCACTGAGCCTTTGTAGAACAAAAGTGATGTCTGACTTTAGTCTGTTATTTTTAGTCTATGACATGAATCATGGAACCCTATGTAGAAGAGCCCAGCTGGCTCTCTTCAGTCCAGACTAAACCACTGAGCCTTTGTAGAACAAGAGTGATGTCTTCAGAGAAAAATCATCCTTAGTGTTATCACTGAGCTGAAGTAAATAAATAAATCAAGGTCAGGTGGCTGAAATTGTCTCTCCACGATGTAATGGTAGTCACATTCTGGCTACAGACAATTGATCATGGATAAAAGATACCAGAAGCATTAAACTGTGTCCCAGGGATTTTTATGCAGTCAGTGCCAGGTGTGACAAAACGTCTGCAGGATCATTGCTTATGTCTTTTCAGATTTTACTTACCTGTTCCAGACTTCTGAATTTGAACTGTTTTTAAACTATGTAGTTGAGTGAGCTATGCATCAGCATCTTTGGCTGCAAGAGTGGTGATGGACATTGAAAGACACATAAATATACTAAACAAGTGCCGGTACTTCAGGGATGGACCAAAAAAAAAAGGAAAGGAAATGAATTAAGCTGAACTAATGATCTTATAATGGGTATCTTGGAAATAATAGCAAAGTCCAAGATCATTTGTCTGAAGATGCAGTCTAGCTTCTCCTCTGATTTAGTGTGGATTATGTCTGGTAAAAGGGCACAAAGAGAAGATAACTGTCCTTTGCTGATGGATTTTGAAGTTTGCCTAACTGGATTTGGGTTTCCTTTGGCAAGACCGTTTATTTTGAAACTGCTCCACATTTTGTTTATTAACTATATTGTTTTTTACACATACTTCTCCACATATTATTTTCCCGATTTCTGATCATTTTATTTGTAATAACTAATTTATTTGCTGTTCTCTCAGTTTTCTGTTGTTTATAACTGTACAGTGCTTAGCTGATAACTAACAGGATTACTGTCACGGTTATCAGCCCTGCAGCCTAAGCCTTTAGCTATGCAGACACACATAACAGCATATGCTGTACTTTTCATTTAGAGCAGCTTACCTCCTGCTGAATTGCACTGTAATCCAAGTAAGAAGTAAAATGTGATTAGAGCTGGTAGCTGGTATAATGGTTAAGCTGTTTAATTTACAATTACAAAGTAGAGGATTGAGTGAGTCTCACATTTAGGAAGCATGGCGATGCCTTAAATAGGCTCCCTGGAGTCATTAGCCAAGTAATTACCTATTAACTTATATATACGTACCACCAATACTTTTGTTATCTGTGTACAGACAGAAAAGTCTGAGATACCTTAAAAATGCCAACTACTTTTTTTATCAGTGCAAAATCAATTTACAAATTATTTGTTTCTTAACTCAATTAATCCTAAATTGTTGCCATCTCTCTGTAGGTTCATAGGCTCATAGGACAATACCAGGCTATTGGTCCAAAGGCCCTCATAAGCCTAGCTAAGAATTTCACTAATGTTGCCACAGAGTCAGCACCTGTTTCCCCTGAACAGCAGGGACACAGGTGGGATCCCATGGGTGAATTTTCTGTTTCCCATCCAGTCATCCAGCTTCCTCTTAAAGAGGGCTAGTGAGATACTCTGCTTGACATGGACAGGGAGTCTATTCCATAGATGGGGGGGGGGGGTCTTTGGGACATAAATCTATCCCACCAAAAATTCTATTAATGAAACAGACCAGGTGGAGTCCTTGCATTTGGGTTGCAGGAGTGGAGTTTGACTTATGGATATGCAGCAACTCTATCAAGGCTGGGTCTGAGATGGCCTTGTATGCCAAACACAGGTCACCCCTTAGCAGTCTGTATGAAAGTGAGTAGAGGGACAGGGCTTTTAGCCTCTCTGTATAGGATAGGTGTTTGAGACCCTGGATTTTCCTGGTCAGGAACCTCTGTGGTCTCTCCAGCTGCTGCATGTGCTTGGCAATGCACATGCCCAAGGGGGCACTATACTCGATAATGGGTCTGATAATGGTGGAGTACAAGGATGTTATGACCTCCTTGTTCCTGGATAAATACTTATTAGGTGGGCCATGTAGGAAGTGTTCTATACAAAGGAAATAATGTGGTGGTCAAAAGTCAGGTTGCTATCAACCTGGGTGCCCAAGTCTCTCATAACTGATTGCATGATTAGTACATTGTTATTAATGTGATAACTAGTGGGGACACCATTTTCCCCAATAATGATGCATTTCTTGGCATTTATTTTGAGACAATATTTCTGGCACCATTCACTAGTTTAAGTAAGTAAGGCCCTCTTGGAGGATGTTCACATCACTAGGGAATTTAAGACAGTGCCCAGCTTCCAGTCATCTGCAAACTTAGTCAGCCACAGACCACTGGTTTTGGCTTGCACCTCAGAAAACAGTAGAGGCACCAAGACCAATCCTTGGGCTATGCCACTCATTATGGGTCTACTACTAGAGGTAGCCACCCCTATTTTGACTGAGTGGGTTCTATCAGTGAGTCAGTTAGCTATCCATATGCTAACATACAGGTTGATGCCTAGCTGGGAGAGTTTATCTATTATGCTTGAGGGGGGATAGTGTTGAAGGCTTTGGCTAGGTCAAGGTAGGTGGTGTGCACCATCCTACCCTTCTATATAACTTTGGTGACTGCTTTGAAGAAGTATACCAAGTTTAACAGGCATGATCTTCCTTTGACAAAACCAAACTGTGTGGGGTCAAGCATTTAGAGGTCGCCAATTTCCTTGTTTAGAAAGTCCATGATAATGCATTCCATGGTCTGGTAGATCAGGCCAGTTAGGCTGATGGGCCTATAATTGCCTGAGCCAGTGGATGCTCTACCTTTGTATAAAGGGATAACAGTGGCTGTCCTTCATTTGGCTGGAATGAAGCTGGTGCTCAGGCCTTGGTTGAATAGGGTGCTTAATGATGCTGAAAGCTCATTCTTGAGTTCATGTAAGACACAGCCAGGGATGTTGTCAGGTCCCGTGGAGGCTGTACTTTTTGCCTTTGAGAGGGCATTAAAGACCTGCTTCCTGGTGATGAGGAGCGGGGCAAATGCTGCGGATGTCTTGGTCTACTTATGGGGGGACAGGGGGGTGAAATTTTCACTGAACCTGTCTGTCAGCAGGTTGGCTATATCTATGGAATTTGTGTATGTGGTGTTCTTGACCACCAGTTCAGAGCAGATTTGGGTGTTACATTTGAGATTGTGGATGTATGTGAAGAAGGCCTTGTGATTGTCCTTAGTGGATGTGGCCAATTTGGACTTGACCTTAGCCTTAGAGGATTTCACCAGTGACCTTATTTGGTAGTTCAAATGACGAGAGATTGCTTTCAAATTGGCACCTTCTCCTTCTTGGTCCTGGTCAGCCATTTTTTCCTTTTATTATAGAGTTTGTTTATTGCTGCTGTCCACCAGGTTTACTCTTCCTTGAGAAGATGATTTGGTCCTGTCAGGTATTGCTGAGTCCATGCACCTATGTAGATGCTCATATACTTTTTTGGTCTAGGCTTCGACATTAGTGTTAGTTCCAGCTGAAGGGATGGTGGCTGTGAAGCTGCTTATACCTGCTCTCAGGAGATTGTAGCCAGTGTTGGAAAAGATTTTTTGTCTGACCCTGGCAAAGGGTGGGTCAGGGGAGCTGGTGACTTTGAAATTGATCACTTTATGATCGGATCTTACTAAAGAATATGACATTGTAGGGGGTACTACAGTGGCTACTCATGTTGGTCAGTACCAGGTCCAGGATACTTTCACTTCTTTTGATGTTGCCCAGCTGATCCAATACATTGACAATGACAAAGTCTGGGAATTTGTGGGCATTTGTGTTTGGGCTAGAATAGGTCTTCCACTCTATGGATGGATAGTAAAAGTCACCCAAGATCAGGGTAGAGGGTTGAATTTTTATAGAAACCACTATTACAAAAGCGCATAGAAAAACAACTAGCCAGTGAATCCACCAATAATTTATTAAAATAATAAAAACTTGTAACTCAGCTCAGCTCTAACTTCTCGGCTCACCACACAAGCCTTCAAGGAGTAAAAACAGGGTTGAATTTTGATGGATTCAAGTAAGTCCAGTTAGGTGGAGTGGGTGTCCTGAGTCATGGTTGGGGTTCTATAGCAAGCTATGATTTGAATAGGAGTTTTGTCAACAGTTAACTACACTTGGAGTGTATCCTGTGCATCATACTGTTTGACCAGTGTGGAGGTGTGCATGTCTTTGATAAATATTGAAACCCCACCTCCTTTGGCTTTGTAGTTTTCCATTTTGGGTCTGAAGGTATGCTAGGACAATTAACCTGGTAAGGCTGGGGTGGTCTCATCAGCTCTGAACCAGATTTCAGAGACTGCACAAATGTCATCATCCTCCAGGGCAAGGAATGCTTGCAATGAGTGCAGTTTCATGATAAGGCAACTAGCATTTAGCAACATGATCTTTACATTTTGTTTAGAAGAATTCTTAACAGTGGTAATTTATTCCTCATGACTTTGTCTAAAAAATGTATTATGGGGGAGGCAAGAGCCTTTTCCAGAAGCCTGAAGCCCAGGGGAGACAGATGAAGGCCATCTCTGGCAAAGCATTGTGGTCTGTCAATCACGTCCTCCCAAGCTGTCAGGTGCTGGATCCCCTTGGAATGATACCAGAAACTAAGCCAATTGTTAAAGTCAATCATTTTCTGTTTGTATTGAGGCATCATTCTGGATGATGGTAGGATGCTGTTTAAGGCTAGGGACATATCTGCCTGGGAAACATATTCAGCGAGTTCAGTCATGTCTCTCTTCATATAGTCCAGAGAGGTACATCTCAAGTCATTCACACCAACATGGACTATGACAGAGTCATAACAGTACCTGTTGTTAAGAGACTTGAATGCATGGATGATATGGCAGATTCTATCACATGACAAGCAACTTACCGTAACTTTCTCCTTGTCTAGCCCGGTGAGGGGCACATCTGTGTGTCTCATGAGGGAGTCTCCTATGACAATTATATTGGGTTTGTGGCTGGGCCTTAGAGGCTGTGACACACAGGTGTGTGCACTATGTGTGGTGCTTGGTGCTGTGGGTTCTGATGTGTGTGTGTGTGTGTGTGTGTGTGTGTGTGTGTGTGTGTGTGTGTGTGTGTGTGTTTTTTTGCCTTGGAGGTCTCCTTTGTTTAGCTATGTTTTTGTTGAGAACCTCTGCATATATAGGAGTGTGTTATATAAGTGTGGGTGGTGTTAGAGGTGCAGTATTTGTAGTGTTTGTGCAAGCAACCTTCTCGGTGCTAGATGTACTGGCTTGTGATTGAGACAGTAAGGATTCTAAGTTCTTAATGTAATTGCATCTATCACTTATTGTGTTCCTAGATGGTAGTAGTAGAAGGCTGTCCATATACCTAAGACAGTTGCTGCACTGTCTCAGGATGCCCATATCAACCAGACTAGCAAGAGAAACAATAGGAAATTGTCCATCCATGGTTGTCAGAATCTGTGAAAGAGAGGTCAGGGATAGTAGAGTGGGTACTATCTGAGGAGAGTACCTACAGGTATGTGTAGGGATGAATAAAATCAATACAGTAGCTGCCAGGGAGGGCCTCACTTACACAAGAGTGCTTGTAAGGGAAAAAGTGTAGTTGAGATATCTCACAAAGGGTTAAAACAGCACAGTGGTGGTGTGTGACATGCAAACAAGTGCAAACCCATGCAAATGTGGGGTTTAAATACCACCAAACTGAAAGTAAAATAGAAACACTGGAATTGACCAATCAACCCTTGTCCCTGAGCTCTTATTTAAACATCCTATGCCAGACCAGTTCCAACCACTTCCCTTACTCCCACTAAGTGAAGGCAGAGCCCAGCCAACACAAGATGGTGTAGCAGGAAAAACAGGAATCAAACAAACAGATCTGGATACAGCAAAACCTGTAACTAGGCTATGCTAAATATATTTAAACTCTGTTTATATTGATTTAACACATGAGAACAAAAAAACACTTAAATATAACAGTAGCAAACAACAGAAAACTGATTTAAATAAATTAACCAATTAACCAATAAAAAGCTCAAAACTGAGCCCTGTTCCAGCAGTCTTTACTCAGATGTGTTCTAACTGCACACTCTTGCCACTAGGTGCATGAGAACCCTCACCAACAAAAGATGGCCTGGTCTAGTTCTCAGGTCATACAGACAGAGCTTAATTTTAGCAGGTCTTAATCTAGTCTATGCTACAGCAAAGTGCTCCAATTTTAGAAAAAAAAAAAAAAGCAGTTCAAATAAGCAGGCACAATATATCAGCAATTCCCAGCTCAGAGGGGCAGAATCTACCCTCTCTTCCCATAAGAGTGTAGACCACAAACATTCTTAATGTAAAATAACTGGACTGAAGCTCAAGTGCTTAAAGCAGAACTAAGACATTTTTTTATTATAACAGACACACTAAGCCTTCAACCAGCAATTCCCAACTTAGAATTATGCAATCTACCTCTCCTGCCACAAGAGTGTAGGCCACAAACCTTCTTTGTGTAATACAACTGTCCTGAATCCCAGGTGCTTAAACCAAAAGGCTTAGAATAACAGTTACAATTTCATCAGGCTACTAACAAGGAGTAATAAATTCAGAAAAATAAATGCAATTGAATAGTAATAAAGTAGGAAGAAAGAAAAATACAGTAAAAGTAGCTGAATAAAGTGTAATTTTTTTAGGTTAAGTGGAAAGGGAGGAAACTAGATAATTTAATGCTGAGAAACTAAAGGGGTGGGCCTTCCCAAATGATCTCTCTGTACTCAGCTGAATGAGATGATGAGATGGGACTGGGAAGAGTGTCCACAATGAGATTTATAGTAGGGGCAGGCAACTCAAAAGCAACCAAATGTAAGAACACAACAAGAATTAGGCAGGTGGGAGGGAAAATGCAGCCAGAGATCAGCAATATTCAGAGCAAGCAAGCCAAACAAACACTTCAGCTAAACAGAGATTTTTCAAATGAAAGAGCAATGCTGTTTCTCAGTTTCACCCACTAATTAACTGATGTTATTCACTGTTTGCAAAAGAATTCCTTTCAATCTTTTTTAACTGACCCTAGTCAAGAACTCCTAAAACTCCAACAGAACAGAAAACATAAAGCTAAACAAATGTAATACTACAATAAGATACAAAGTAGATGTGATCAAACCTTAAATGAAAAGTTTCATTTCAAAATAAAGTGCAGAGATCAGCAATATTCAGAGAAGCAGGCCAAACAAACACTTCAGCTAAATAGAGAAATTTCAAAATAAAAGAGGAATGTTGTTTCTTACTTCCCCCCACTAATTAACTGAAGTTAGTCACTGTTTGCAAAGAAATTATTTTCTAACTTCTTTAACTGACCCTAGCCAACAGCTCTTAAAACTCCAACAGAACAGAAAACTTAAAACAAAACAAATGTAATACTAGAATAAGATACAAAATAGAAGTGATCAGAACTGATGTTATTCACTGTTTGCAAATGAATCCTTTTCTACCTTTTTTAACTGAGCCTAGTCAAGACCTCTTAAAACTCCAACAAAACAGAAAACTTAAAGGAAAAGAAATGTAATATTAGAATAAGATACAAAATAGAATCTAGATTCAATACCACTTTTTCACTTCCTGTGACAGTCATACCTGACTGTCACAGGTTTTATCTCAAATAATTCTTCCATCTCTTTTCTGGATGCCCTCATTTCCTCTTGCCTTCTTCCTGTCTGTCCTAAATTTTCTTCACCAGATTGCCATCTGTTTTTCTGCAGATGTGTCTAAACCACCATAATCTGTTCTCTAACGTTCACTGCAATTGGAGCTAATTAACATATTTGCTTACTGAGATCTTTTAAGCCAGGAAACCACTTGCTTCCTGGGAGCTTTTCTAGAAATTTCTCTACACACTTCATTAGCTTTAAAATATCTGGTAAATGTTGTGAGTTACAAAATTGTAAAATATAGCATTACTTTGGTAGCCGCAAAATCAGACAATCCTGCCTGTACGGCAACTGCAAGGTCCCAAAAGGAATCAACTCAAAAAAGTATAGACCAGCAGACTGTGGCAAGCAAAATAATTTTAATGCAGTGCTAAAAAGCACATAACAAAAAGAATATTAAACATACTAGTTTCGGCTTAGAAAAATGCAGCCTTCTTCATGCACTGTTATGTGCTTTTTAGCACTACATTAAAATTATTTTGCTTGCCACAGTCTACTGGTCTATACTTTTTTGAACTGATTTCTTTGGTAGACAATTGGTTATACACTAGTGTTAGTATCAAAAATCTGTTTATGGATGCTGATTTTATGTTGCAGACTTATAAAAGAGGAAATGTATTTTGTTTTCTGATAGTTACTAATATTGTGGTCAAAAAATATTTTATCAATGTAAGAGTGCAAGATAGACCTAGGGCAGGATTCATGAAGCCTCCGTGTAAGAGTTATAACTCTTACACGGAGGCTGCAGTTAAACGGAGTGATGTCAGCATGCTCTGCATATTCATGAGAGCATGCTGAATCACACCTAAGTCTAACACGGTCCGTGTAAGACAGTAGGGGGCGTGTCCGTAGGCCGAGCCCTGCAAGCGGACACGCCCCCAGAAGAGTAAAAGTAACCAAAGTAAACACCCACGACAGAGTCCACGGAAATGTGAATAAACACAACACAACACATGCCCCCACAGACTATGAACAGAAAATATATAAATGAACATGTTATATATTTTTAAATCGTAAAGATGTTTGCCCGTGAGTGCTTTCGCTTGGCGTGCCGTAAGCGCAGCTACAGTTAGCAGTCAGTGGGAAAGCATATAAGAATTAAATATGCAAAGTAAGCCAAGAAGCAATAGCGTAGCGGTAGAGACATCAGCTGAAGAGCAGGCATTCATGGTTCGAGCCCCCACACCACCAACTTTTATTTTTAGCAAAATAAGCACGAAACAAGTCCCTGGCAAACATGTACACATATAAAATCACATTTTATGTAAAATGTAATGAAATAGTCCATTTATTTTGAAGAAATGTGAGGTAACAAAATAATAAAAAAATGCCAGATGTGCCTATAGCTGAGCTACAGTTTAACAAGGTGAGTGCATCTGCCCGTAGGTGAGCAGTGGTTTAACAGGTGCAAAATGAGTGCCCGTAGCTGAGCAGTGGTTTCACACGCTCAAACTGTGTGCCCCTAGCTGAGCTGAGTGTACTATGCGTGCTGACAGACAAATGAGGCATAAGCCAGCGCACCCCGTTTGCACGGAGCTGCACCCCGCGCCAACAAGCTAACCGACAGGCAACGTTGAGCAAGTTGTAACAAAACTGCCTTTACACAGACACACCCCCTAGCCTGTCTAGACAGTCATAAAATATAAAAAGCAGTGGCCAGGTTCAAACCCAGGATACCATGTACCATAGTCAAGGTACTGAACCACTAAGCTACGACAGCTGTACTCAGAAATGCAGTAATAGCAAATATATAGGAATGAATAGAAAGTGGAGCATGACAAAGCAGGTTTTGTGAAGTGGATACAATTCCAAAATGGCCAATCACAGATAAGTGCGGGAAAAACGGCATATATAAGCCCCATAAGCGGGAATACACAGCATAAACTATTGTAGAACTGACTTGCAGCCAGAATGTCAGGTGTAGGTGAGGGTAGTTGCTTTCGAGCACAGAGGTGGGGCATTGAGGAGTCCAGATACATGGTCTGGCTCCTAGTCCACAATCATGAGGCCCAACTCATGCAGGGCCAGGTCCTGTGGGGAGCATATAGGGCTGAGGCGTGGGACCGGTTGGCTCATGATCTTACCAGTGCCACAGGAATTCCAAGGACTGGTGAGCAGGTCCGTCACCACCATGCGGACCTGAAGAGACGCAAGCAGGACCAATTGAACCTTTGGATCCAGGAGGCCCGGCAAATGCCCAACACCCCACTACTGAGTAAGTTACATTTAATTATGTATGTAAGAAATTAAATTAGCTGATATTATGGAGATGTGTATTCCAATATTACTTCATTTATATTACAGCTGCAGGTGTCCGTTCTGCGAACCGCAGAGCCTATGGCGATAGGCTGGTGCGGTTGCGCCACCAGACAGGTCAGTAATCCACTCCCAGTAATTGTAAAGAAATATAAAAGTATGACAGTTAGCAAAAGAGTGCAGTGTAGTCACTAAGTAATAAAATGTGCAAGTAACAGTGTAAAAGTGTTTGCAAGTATTGCTTGATTACAAAAGTGTGTTGCAGTCTGAAATCCAAACAGAAAAATGAAAATGTCTGAAATAAATTCTGAAATAAAGATGCCCCACCTATAATATCATAGTGCACAACCTGCAGCAGGCTGAAAAGTACAGCTGCAGAAGATGAGCAACTCACATGTGTGAAATATATCCCTGTTGAAATACTGAAACATGACAGAAGTGAGACTGCTGGAAAGGATTGTAATAACTACAGGTAAAACATGTCAATAAAGCCTAGAAGTAAGTACCATCCTGAATAGTAGAATGAAAACAAGTGAGAGGGTGTGAGAAAGAGTTATGAATCCACCAATAAAGTAGTAATAACCCCTGTATAAAGTATACTGCAGTCAGTACAGAATGAAATGAATGTGACAAGTAGAACCAAACTGCGAAATGTGTCCAAAGTGTTGCTGCAGCTGGAATGTGTATCCCAAAATCTGGATATGTTGCTCTCAGTCTGCAATATGCAGATAGTATGATTGTCTGAAATATCAAACATCCACAGTTGTCTATAGCTATATAAAGCAAATGTAGCAGGATGATGTAGCTGAACAAAGCCAGATATGAACGTGTATGAATAACAATAAAATGTATATTGATGTAGCAGTAACAGTCCTATCACCAAATTGAAGTAGTTATCGTATAGGAAACTGTAGTTAAAACAGTAGTGTGTATATATCTGTAGCTATTATAAATGTACAGCATATGTATTGGTATTTGAAGGTGTTAATAATATTTTCTTCACCCCACCCTATAACCACATATAATCCATTCCACGTGAAAATGGTATGTGCAATCACAATTAACACCCCTGGACATTTGTCCTGATGGGTCCTAAATATTTGCATGTCCGTTGATGCATCTGCCCTGTTCATACATCCAAACCTGATGCCCTGTTGCCATCAATCAACCCTGCATGTTGTTGGACTGTGTATTGCTGTTCAAATTATGCATGTGTTATGCTTGCTGTTCAATGGTGTGAATATCTGGGTGTTTGGTTAATGGGAATACTAATGCATGCTGCTACAACTAATTGCGAATGGTATTGTATGTTACTAACCCAAACTGTCATGACATAATGCAAAACATAGAACGACAGGGAAGGCGGGTTCCAGCGGACCCACCTCTTCCACCTCAGCTGGTGAGTGCACCTGGCACTAGTGCCCAGTCTGGACCCTCCTCCGGTGGCCCTGTGCCACCTGCTGTTGGAAGCGCTGCAGGTGATGGGGCCTGTCCCCCCTCTGCAAGCGTGGCCGGAGGAGAACCACCACTCACCCTCCGTAGCATCCGGACTGTGGTGCGTAGGGAGATCTGGGACTCTGTTCTTGAGCCCCTACGCCAGCTTGAGGCACAGGTGGCACAACTTACGGGCATGTCTGTTGCCTGGCCTACATAGCCCCCAGCACAGCCCTGTCCTGGGCAGTGAAGGAACAGTGGCAACTGCCCATGGGTGGGGATATCAGTTCCACTGTTGCCATCTGTGGGCTCATGGGCTCTGGATATCCAAACCTCCGTCCCCGTCAATTGTGTAAACCCTCCACACGTGTCATACACCGCCTCTGTATGCATCTTGTTTGTCTTGTCTGTTGACCTACCCAACCTGCCTCCCCAGCTATGCCGACTTCCCTCACCTGACATACCACTCTCACCTGAAAAAAAAAAAAAGGGCACTCTGTACCCACAAAAAAATTACGCCCCATACATAGCTGCCCATTCCGCACATATGTCTACCAGACATGGAAACTATCAATTACAATTGGCTGTACAACAAGTATTACTGTTGTCCTTACACCTCTCTCAGGGGTGGAAGGTATCAAATGTCACACCAAATTACAAACATATGCACAGCTGTTGCTGATGAAGGAATGGGCAGCTATGGGCCTTACCTACATCCCTCCTGCAGAACCCAAGCTTGTTTCCCTACTTTCTTACCCTCTTTGTGACCCCTTTTCACTACTTTCCTGTCTCCCCATTTTCATTTCTTTCAAAGAAAATAGCGCGGGTGTGCGCAAGAGTAAGCACGTTTAAGAGGTTGTAAGCGGGTGTGCGCTTGTGTGCGCAGAGCTAAACGCTAGTGCACATGCGTGAGCTTCGCACAAACCAGCGCTAACCCGGTTACAACTGCTTAAAAGTGCCTTAGTCACTTTGATTGACAGGTCCTGTAGTCAGTTCAGAAGCAAAATAAAATCCCACTGGCAGTCCCGAACCCAGGACCTTGGAAACAGTAGTCTGCATGACTTACCACTAAGCCATGACTCTTATACAAGAACATTGTGCTAAAATAAATATATCATGTAATAGTAGGAATGAATGTAAAGGGAATATAGGATGTGTAGTACACAAAGCATGTCATTTAGAATTACTGTCAAAACTAGTGGATTTCCATAATAGTAGTGTGTGAACAGAAACAGCCATGCTAGTTGGTAGCTAGTAGGTAATAATGTCACTGTAGCACCTTGCAAGCCACACACATACTCACAGCAGGATAATCACTGCCCATACCCCACAACCTCTTACAGGAACACATCCGGACCAAGTAATAAAATATGTGGAGCAAAGGCCCAAAACCAGGGACACATTACAAATAATGTTACAACAAACGCAGACAGTTCAGAGAGTAACAGGGTCTGCATTTTGTGGGATGTTTGGAAGGGTATGAAGTCTGAAACTTGAATGTTTGTCACTATATTCTGACATGAGCCCAGAGTGATTTGCCAGAAAAAGCTGTGCATGAGATATTGACCAAAATATGAGGCAGAAATGTGGACAACCTGCAAATATTTGTACACATGAGAGGTCTGACACCACCATATTTGAATAGTTAAGAGCCTAGACATAGCAACAGTGAATGACTTACAGGGATGCCCCACAGACTCCATGTGAAATGTACAAACAGTAGGCAGAAAGGTGTAACAACACATGCAATGGTAACTATGGAGTCCTGAAAGTATTCACCACTTGCATGGCAGAATAAGTGTAGTAATACATATGCTCATGCTAACCCACAGTCACAACTGCAGCATACCAGACAATTTAATGGGTGTACCCCACTGATATGTACCATTCCATGAGGCAGATAACAGATGAACCTGAGAGTCTCTGGGGCCTGCTCAGCAGCATACTGAAATACCCTAATAGATGTCAAGGCCCACACCATGGCCAGACCACACTGCATGCTGTAACACCCTAGCAGATATAGCAAGCATTCAAAGGTGTGAATGTACATGGAAAATAGGAAAGCTACAGCAGCACACTACAGTCAGGACACCTAGCAGGCATATAAGTAGTGACTGTAAAGGGCAAATATTGAAGCCTTAGCAACAAAGTGCAAGCAAAAGTGAAAGGAAAGCACACACACACACATTAACAGTAGTAGTAGTTGTAGGTGTCAGTGTACATACACAGTTAGTACAGGAAACTGGAGAAATGAATGGAGGAATGTTACTCTACAACACAGCTGGAAATATGAGAGAGATACCAACCTTTACACTCACAAAACATTGTCCACAGCATACCAGCATGGTCCCTGCCCTTAAAATCTGAAAGGGCTACGCCTATCTCACATACCTTTTTATAGCACTGTTCTGAAATCACAGTGAGAACTGCAATCAGTACACAACTGGCTGCATGCAATTAGCAAATGCTGGCTAACAATTGGTGCAGAGGCCATCACATGGGCATATGCAGATACCTACAAAAGTATGCTGTACTCCCAGTCCACACATGCAATACTTTCATTGCACCCTGAGGAGGAAGTGAGAGACAGACAGACAGACAGACAGACAGAGAGAGAGTCAGAGACAGAGACAGAGAAAATTGAAATTAAGCAGACACAAACAAAACTGTTCAGCAACAGCCACCTGAAAGCTGACAACTGGGAAGTGGAGCAGCAGGACAGAAAACCAGACGGCAACACAAGCAGCTGTGACAAACACAGGTAATGTAAAGTAATACTATAAAGGTCTACATACTGTGAACCCTCCATATGTGTCATTGGTCTGTATCCATATGTATATGAAGATGTGTAAAGGGCAGGGGACATACAGCAACTATCAGTGAAGGCTGTACATACATTTGTATGTAAGAGCATCTATGTGCACATATCAATGTAGGTTGACTGTAGGTTGTAGTGCAATGTACAAAGTAGGTTTCACAGTTATGTATGTTTAGCAGTATGTTAGTGTGTGTATACAGTATGGTAGACAAACATGTTGATATACCTGTCTATCATATGGATACGTATGTATGTCAAAATATGTATGTATGTATGCATATATATATATATATATATATATATATATATATATATATATATATAATATTCATATATGTATACATACATAGAGAGAGATGTAGGAATACATAGACAGATATAGATAGATAGAATATGTACAAACATATATATGTAATGCACACATACAAATATAGATATATGTAGATACATATACATAGACAGACTGATTTGACTATCTACAGGAATGACTGTATATGATGACCTCAACACCCCCTGTCCCACCCCCTCTGTCACTCTCACCCCCTCTGTGCCCCCCCTCTCCACATCTATAGCAATATATGTACATCAATATATATATGTGTATATGTATACAGACATATATATATATATATACATATAGATATATCTATATATATCTATATATATATATATATATATATATATATATATATATATATATATATATATGAGAGAGAGAGAGAGAGATGTATATATATTCTGAGTGAGGCACATGTGTACAGATGTATTGCAACAGGTGCCTGGTGACAAAGGCATGGAGTGAACACCAGTGTCAAAACCGGAGTACCATACCCCATTTCAAATCACCTACACCAGTAACCACCAGATATGTGATTGGCTGCCCACCACTGCATGTGTCAGGGGTGAACAGGGTCATAAATGTGTACAATAGTGCCCCCAGTGATATTCACAGTGGCACACTATTCCTGGAATACCTGCACATGGTATGTGTCAGCAGACATGGTGTGTCAGCTATGGACATGTAGGTCAGTGTACCCCTCCACACCACATAATGGATGCCATGGTATGAACCTCACATGACAGCTGCAGATATGGAGAAGGACACAGTGACATGTACAACACTGTGACAATGCACTCAAACACATTACCAATGCACAGTGACTGACAACACCACAGAGTACACACATACTACCCACATAGAGGTTACCACTCCCGGATTTACATACGTAAGTCACACCCATGACAGATGTCCAACAACCATAGTAACACCTCACACCATCCACAACCTAAATTACTGCTGTGTGTCATCCATACCACTGCAACAGAGAGCACATGTGTAGGTAAAAGTTCCTACCCACAGATAAGACATACCCTGCAATAAACCACACAGTGTTAAGAAGCAAGACTCCCCATGAGTACATGTCACACATACCCCTGCTGAATGTTAGTCAGATAGGTAATATGCCATATGAGTCACCCTGTGTAACTGTGTGACAGCAGCAGGTACCATCACACCACATGTGTCACAATGGTCAGGGTAGCAGAACAGTATGCTGCTGTAGTCCCAGGGCCAATAGCATATTGTATAGTATTGTATTGTAATGTAATGTATTGTGTTGTATTGTATTGGTATGTTGAGGTGCCTCCTTCATGGAGTGGAACCACTGCTGCTGTGCGCCAGTGTACAGGTACATATCCTGTAGTCAGGCTAGTGTTACATAGCACTTCTATATGTGTGTTTAGCTCCTGTCAGAGTTTATGTAGCATGCAACTGGGGATACCATCAGGTCCCAGTCATGTTGTGTATTCTGCTTTCATGAGTGCGGCTCTCACCTGGACATCTGTGATGACAGGGAGGTTACAGTCAGCTGGGATAACTAAGTCTTATTTTGGGGGAGAGGGTGGGGTGACACCTGCACTGAACCTGTCTGCCACAATGTTGTCAATATCTGTGGTTTCAGTGAAATATTTGTTGTTGTGTACTAACTATGGGCATAGAGGATGGATTCTGACCAGGTTGCTAACATAACTGAAGAAGGCCTTCTGGTTATCTGTAGTGTCCCTCTTGATTTCCCTCTCAAAGTTGCCCATGGATGTTTGTATGATGGAAAATAGATCCTTACTAGTGCTGCTCAGACATGCCTTCCCTTTATGGAATTATGCTCTGTCTTGCAGTAGCTTCCATCTTATGTAATACAATCTGTCTATGGCTGGGGTCCACCAGACAGGATGCTGTCCCTTTGTGGAGAGTGTCTTGGTCATATATGGGATTGCATGATCCATGCATTCTCGGAGATGTCTGTAGAAAGCATTTGTGTAGGGGGTCAGCATTGTCGGTTGTATCTGCCACTGGCCCAGTAGGCTGAAAGGATACCATGTCGCTGTTACAAAGTGTAAAGTTTGCATCTGCAATGTTATTCACTATAGTCGTTTGTGCTGGTGGTGGAGGTGGGATATGTATATCCAGGGCAATTAGTGTGTGGTCAGCTCACAGTAGTTGATGATGTAGGCCATACAGTACCTAGATACAAACCCCCAGAATGAAGAGGTGCTCTTGACCTGAATCAGTGTTCTGACTGCTGGGGTTTGGTAGTATGTCATATGGAGTGTGCCAGGTACTGTTGCAAAGTTGTTGGCTGAGCACTGATACCTGGCCATTTACATGTGTATCCACCAATAGACAGACAGATGCTATATATGTGAGATATGTTGTATCATAACAGTCGAGTAGCATGTGTAGTATGTGTGCCAAATTCTGCTGACATATATTGCTGATATCAAGTAATTTTCTTTTTCAGGTACATGGCTCACCCACGGAATCCCGCTTACTCCACAGCTGAGGATGAGGAGATACACCAGAGCCTGGTGCGGGATTATGCAATACTCTTTTCCCGCACCAGCCAGAATCAGCAGGAGAGGGCTGCACTGTGGCAAGACCTGGTCCGTCGGGTAAATGACATAGGCACGCATAATAGGACATATGAGCAAGTACGACATCACTGCAGTGATTTAATCAGAAATGTCCATCAGCGTGCATTGGATATCCACAGGCAACAGGTCGCCACAGGTGGTGGGGTGGCTACACATCCCCCACTCACCAGACTGGAGGGACTACTCATGAGTGTAGTGGCTCCAGTCCGCCAGCAACAACAACAGCAGCAGACACGCATTATGATGGAGGCTGGAGCCACGCAGCAGCAAGACAGTGAGCGTGCAGGTAATATGCCATATGTATAGTTGACTGTTGTGTACACTGGTAGTTAATGCATGTGTGAGGTGTGTCCTTGGTTTGTAGCTGTCATAGTATTTAATGTGCAATTGTGATATCCTCAATATTAGCAGCTGACCTGTGAAAGGCGACTGTTGTACTACTGACCTGTATCATACTCAGTAACAATGGCACAGTTGTGCCCACTGACATTAGTTTCTTCACGTCTGCAGGTCCCTCCGGTGTAACAGCAATGCAGCCTATCCATGCTGGTGAGTGTGTATTAACAATACCTGTAATAGTCTTGATAGTAATAGTAATATTAAGCTCACTTAGTAGTGCTCTTTGTATACATGTAGGCGTGTCTGTGTCTGTGTGTTGATATCACGCATACTGAGTACTGTACAATTGTGTGAAACTGTGCGCATGTGTACGTGTGCATGTGTGCACCTGTGCATGTGTGCATGTGTGCATGTGTGCACGTGTACATGTGTGCATGTGTGCACCTGTGCATGTGTGCATGTGTGCATGTGTGCACCTGTGCATGTGCACATGTCTGCATGTGTGCATGTGTGCATGTGTGCATGTGCGCATGTGTGCATGTGTGCACCTGTGCATGTGTGCATGTGTGCACCTGTGCATGTGTGCATGTGTGCATGTGTGCACCTGTGCATGTGTGCATGTGTGCACCTGTGCATGTGTGCATGTGCGCATGTGTGCACCTGTGCACCTGTGCATGTGTGCATGTGTGCATGTCTGGACCTGTGCATGTGTGGATGTGTGCATCACTGGTAATGTGTAGACATTGTAAACTGTGTTTCCTGTTTCCCTCCCACAGGTTCTGGTGCTGCTCTGGTGTCATGTAGCAGGGAACCTGAATCAGGTGCCATGGGTACTGATAATGATGACATCTGTGTAATGGCACAGGAAGGTATGCCAGGGTCCGCCATTGGTCAGCCGATTGACAGTACACAGCTGTCGACCCCATCAATGCACACACTTATCCTGCCAATACACCCTTTGTCAGCAATGTCCCTAGGTGATGGACAGCATACAGTGGGCATTGACCAGGGTAATGTGGTATCTGTGGCACATGCCTCCCCACACAGCAGCCATGGTCATGGCCCAGAGATGGTACCACACAGATAGATGTCCAGAGGTTCTCGTGCGAGCATCCATGGGCATACTGCCCCTGTCAGACATGCCCACAGAGGTGTTACAACCTCAGCTATGTTTCGGGCTGTCATGCAGGCACAGTCACGTATGGAACGGTACACCAGACAGGGTCTGAGGGAACTGACAGCATGTCGCACAGCCATGATGACAGTATGCGTGACATTGCGGCTGCCATCCGTAATTTCACCGATGTCATAGACAGACGTTGTGGGGACATATTAGACCGGTTCCACAACTACATGTCCATGAGCCAGGGTGATGGTGGACGGTTGAGGCATCGACGTGGGCAGCAACAGCAGCAGCTGGCAGTCATCGCGGATGACAACAGGGCCGCGGCCGCCCCCATAGTGCCAGCAGCAGCCCCAGCAATGCTGGGTCTGTGCTGTAATCTGACCGCCGCAGGAGACCACGTGCACGTGGCTCTGGCCAGGCCCAACAGGGATCTGTGTCCAGTCAATGAACACCTGCTTCTGATGACAGTACCCAGTCTGGGTTGGTACCGGATACGGTCCGTAGCACCCCTGCAAGGCACAGGTACTGTGTCCGTGGCCAGAGACACTGATCTGTATGACCTGGCAGGTACAGTCTGTGGCTGTCCACAAACACCAGTATATGGCAGCCATGAGGTGGAACTGTGTGCATCCATACACACATGCAAATTGACAACACCTAGGGCTACCGCATACACTCACACACTGCATCAACATTGCCCCACCTTCTACTGCTGTCCCTCACCAACACACATACACATACATGTCAATCGGTGGTATCGGTGGCTGACTCAGGCATACCAAGTTCACACCCTGTGCATATGATGAAACCATGCCACCTCCTGCAATCTGTAACAACTGTGCCGGTACAGGTTAACATGTTGCTGATGCACAGGGTGACCACATAGACGTGTAGTAATAGTATCATGTTGTTAACAGTACTGTGTGCTGAATTAATTGTGGGTATATCACAGCATGCCTGATGCAGTAAGGGTGTCATTGTCATGTACTGTTGTCTACACCCATGGTAAGTACCATAGTGTATCATCTGCACATGTTGGCATACTGGTGGTAAGGATGTCAACAGAAGGCTACATACATAGGTAGCACAGGGGATAAGGTAATGAATGTAGTAATACGCAATGATGGACATGTAAACTGCAAGTGGCATGTTGCCCACACTGGACTCTGCAATGCGGATGTTTGAGGATGTTGATATGTGTGCAGTACTACATGACTGGTACAGGACACACAGGAGCACCCTAGCACTGCAAGCTCACATCTCATACCATGCTAGACAGCCCCAACACACAAAATTAACTGTCACTGGAGGGAGAGTCCCCATATATGTCAGGGATACTGTGGTGGCAGGCCAGGTAGCATACATCCTACTAAGTATGGAACCACTGAGTGAAGGCTCAATGTCTGTTATTTGACATGTGTATTACTGCAGGTATGAGCACATGGGTTTCCATCCAGTTATTGTACATCCTGACAGTACATGGTCTGTACACTTGTGTGCGCTGACACTGGACCCTAGCCATCTGACCTGTGTATTTCCATGTACATGTGCATAGTGCCTGCATATTTGCAGTGTTACCTACTGGAAGTGGTACAGCTTGTTTGTTGTACAATGAACTACATGCAGCCCTGTTTACTGTAGCTTTGTTTGCATGCATGTTTGCTTGCAATTACCCTGGAATACTGATCCCACCTGCAATGCATAGTTATAGAGCTTCTGTGGACTCCTAGTGCCATCTGCATAGCTTACTATATGTATATCCATTTCTCACTTGACAGAATGTCACTGTTTGTCCTGTTCACATGTACGTTGCCTGTGACACATTGCATATGACTTACCTGGCATGTGTCCACGTGAGCAGTCATATATGCTACTGCTAACTAATCACAGGCACTACACCCTCACATATTCATCTTCTGTTGAACCACCTGCTTCGCTAGGGACGGCCTGCACCTGTCACCCCTGGGCTTTCAGATATTGGCAAAGGCTCTTGCTACCCCCATAATGCCTGTGTTAGGCAAGGCTCAAATGACAAACCCACCTTCATAGGTATCACAAGGGATAAGAAACTAAGAGTAATGCTACCCAACGCCAGAAGTCTAAACCTCAAGATGCATGCACCCGAAACTCTCTTTGGCATGGAGAACATCGATATCTGTGCAGTAACAGATGCCTGGTTCAGGGCTACTGAGAGCGCACCAGCACTACCAGGTTTAACCTCATACCATGCTTTTCAGCCCCAAAACTTGGAATGAACCACAAATGGAGGGGGAGTATTGATATTCATCAGAGATACCCACACCTCCAGGTTGGTGGCAAAGCACCAAGCATCAGAGACTATCCATGTGCAATTAACAATGGGTGAAACTGCCTTCCTGGTTATAGCCTGCTACAGACCACCCTCCCAAACCCAAGAACTGCACTCGGCCGTCCTGTGAACAGTGGAAATATGAAGGTCTCTCCAAACACCATTATATTGGGCGATGTCAACTACCCAAACATGGACTGGGAGCATGACTCTAGCTCCAACACCCTAAGCCAAAGATTCCTAGAATATATGAGCTCAAATGCTATGGAACAACTTGTTACCACTCCCACAAGAAGGGGAAACATACTGGACCTGATCATCAACAACATGGGGACTCTATGCTCCAGACCAGAAGTGTATCCCTCACTGGTAAGATCGGACCATAAACTAATCTCACTGGATATTCACATCCCGACCCCACCCCTGCCCAGAACACCACAGTGAACAACTTCTCTAAAGCAAATTCACACTCCTCAAAACTGAGGTGGAAACCTTCAAAGCCCCCGGGCCTGTGGAAACTACAGACCAGACCGCAGATTCCTCTATAAACGCATTCTATGGACACCTTCAGGAATGCATGGATCATGTGATCCCGAATAAAACCAAGACCCAATCCTCCAAAGGCAGACGCCCTGTCTGGTGGACCCCAGCCATAAACAAACTACACAATAGAAGGAGGAAGCTACTAAATGATACAGCAAATTCCCAAATAGGGAAGGCATCACTGATCAGTATTAGCAAATAACTACAGGCACTCATAAGATTGTCTAAGGCCAGCTTCGAGAGAAATTGCACAGGACACTAAGGATAATCACAAGGCTTTCTTTAGTTATGTTAGGAACCTGGGTGGTAATTCCCAGATATGCTCAGAGGTAGTCCAAAATGTCAATAGAAACACCAAACCCACAGACATTGCCAACATTCTAGCTGACAGGTTCAGTGCAAACTTCTCACCCCCCACCACACTGAAAGGGCAAATATGTATCCCAGCAGAGTGCTGCCCCCCTGACATCTCAGATTCTCAGGTAAGAGCCGCCCTCTCCAAAGCAATACACACTGCATGAATGGGACGAGACAGTGTCCCGGGCTGTGTCCTACATGACCTCCAAGACGTGCTACAACCAAACATAAACCTACTGTTCAATCCCAGCCTTACTACAGGATATGTGTCCAAAGTGTGGCATACAGCAACAGAGGTCCCTCTACAGAAAGGTGGTGCCTCAACAGATCCTGGACACTATCACCCCATAAGACACACTAGCTTGGTCTGCAGAGCTATGAAAAGGATCATCATGGACCACATAAATATAGATATTGCGGACCTACAGACACTGGTTCATACCCAGTTTGGCTTTGTTAAGGGCAGATCCTGCCTCTCAAACCTGGTTGATTTCTTTGAAACAGTCACCAAGGCCATTGACGAGGGGAAGGTGGTTCACACAGCCTACCTGGACCTCGCAAAATCCTTCAAAACAATACCCCACTCAATCATTCTAGAGAAGCTCACCAGCTTAAATATAAGCCCCTATGTCACTAGATGGATTGCACACTGGCTCAAGGACAGAACCTACATGGTTAGAATTGCTGGAGCCATGCCAGACTCCAAACCAGTTACGAGTGGTGTTCCACAAGGCTCAGTCCTGGGACCTCTCTTGTTTGGTATATATTTATCAGAGGTACAGGCCAACACGGAAGGACTGTGGCTGACCAAATATGCAGATGACTGCAAACTGGCCACCATAATCGACTCTCCAGCTGACACAAGCATCTTCCAAAGGGGCATCATAGAAACAGACAACTTGTGCCAGAGCCATGGCCTCCAGCTGAATGCAAAAGTGTGTATAGTCATCCCCTTTGGCAAAAACAAAGTGCCCACAAAGTACCACATAGGTGGTACTCCATTACGTACAGAAGAAGTAATTAGGGACCTGGGGACCCAAGTTGATAGCAATCTCTCATTTGACAACCAGGTGGCCAAAGTGGTTAGAAAGACATTGTATATAGCCCACCCCATCATGAAGGGATTCACATCTACATCAGGGGAGGAGATCGTGCCTCTTTACTCATCCCTCATCAGGCCCATAATTGAGTACAATCACCCTGTCAGGATGTACCTTACCAGACACCTGCAGCAACTGGAAAGACCCCACAAGTACCTCACCAAGAAGATCAAAGGGCTCAAACAGATGCCATATGCTGACCGGTTAAATAAACCCCAGCTCTACTCAGTGGCATACCGCCTGTTCAGAGGCGATCTGTGCCTAATGTATAACACCATGTCGAACCCGGAATTAATGGGCATGCTGCACCTGAGAATATCCAAATCCCATCGGGATACACGCTTGAGAGTCCTGAGCCTCAGCACTGAAATAAATAGGACATGCTGGAGGGACAGATTCATAATCCAGAGGCTCACTTCACTCTGGAATAAAATCCCAGTCCAGGTTAGGCAGAGTCCCTCATTGACTCTCTTCAAGAGGAATCTTGATGAGTGGATGGGACATTGTAGGTTTACCCTGGGTATCACTTCTGTGTCACTGTTAGACAGAGGCACAGTATACTAACCTCGGAAAAGGGCATGGCAAGATATATTTACAATGGATGGCGACAGCCAAACACATTCTGGCTAGGTTCTTAAATGCCCTAGGGCAGATTGCCTAGTATGACACTATGAACCTATGAACCTATGTACCTTGTTCCCCATTGGCTCTATGTGCTGTTAATCACCATGGCAATCACAATACTATGGTAGCATGTTCAAAGGTCAGTTGTCAGTCACCTCTATGCTACAGTTGTGGAATATGTGGGTCATGTGGCAATGTCACAGCTGCCACATGTACACAGTCAACCCTCTCCCCTACACATGGACGTACAACACATGTATGAGATGGAACCACATAGCCAAACTGGGGACTAAGCACTCTGAACCCAGTACTGGCATAACCTGCCAGGTGGCATGCAATACTACAGTGACTACAATACCAGTCTGATGTAGACCTACACTGACAGCAATACAAGCACGTGAACACACTGGGCCATTCATGGAGCCTTAGAATAGCATCCTGCCTGAGTGGCACACACCTCTTCAGCTGGCACACAGGCATACATTATGCCTGAACACATCACACATAACACATAGCACACAAATCCTGTGTGCCAGTCACAGCCTGTACGGCTAGACAACACACCTGCCACAGGCTGGACAAGGTGAAGGTCACAGTGATATGCCTGTGGGGCACTATGGTCCACCACATAACACAAGCATACAGGTCAGTCAGAGGCATGGACACATATGACTCAGTCATTGTCCATGCCACATACCTTCTCCTGCTGTACTTGTAGGGTGCTGACATCATCAGTGTTTAGAAAGGGGAATGTGCATCCTGTAGTCTGTTCTCCTAGTTGCCAAAAGGGACATTTCCCTCACACACAATTGCACACACACTAACCCCCCCTCAGCCAAACACACACACTTGCCATTTGCAGGATTCAAACCACTACCTATGTTATGACACTCGAGACGGACACATTAGCAGAGCTCGCTATTCGCATTACTGGGAGGTTTCCCTTCTCCTGCTGTACTTATAGGGTGCTGACATCATCAGTGTTTAGAAAGGGGAATGTGCATCCTGTGGGGAGGCAGACGCCAAGCACACTCTGGCTAAGCTGTCATTCCCTAGGGCAAACAGCCTAATGTTGACCTCTACACCCATATGTTTAATTGTCAAATGCACATTATTTGTTGCTGATAGACTGTTTGCATGTCTTTATTGCCATAGCATTCCCTGTTTGTATGAACAACTTGTGTATCTGTGAAAGATGTTTGCATATGGGAGGGATCCACTATATCACGTATGTCTCTGTAGTCATTTAACTGTGTGCACTGGGCAGATTGCTGTAATGTGGTTGGTTCCTGGAATAACACGTATAAATACCAGATATGTGTGGCCAACTGCTAAACTGAGATTTGGCCTAAGTGTGTGAGCATGCCCAGTTCAGCCTTCCCATGGCATGTTGTCTGACATATGTCTCATTTATCAGTGTGTGAGCATGCCCAGTGTGAGCATTCCATATGTTGAACTCTGCAGCCCACCACATTTGTGGATGAGTGTGAACTTCAACAAATATCTCCCGTTTATGGTTGTGTGTTGTGTGTCATGTTGTGTAGTTACTGTACAACTGCTTTGTGTGTGAACCCAACAGGATTATACTGTGCCTGCAGGGTTTGCATGGGATACTTTGCATACAGTTGTCAACATCCTTTCACACTGACCTAACACTGTAGTACTGTATAGTGTACTGGTTCAGTACTTTGACTGTGGTGGACAGTATCCTGGGCTTTAGTCCTATCACTGCTTTACATTTCCATAGTGAGCACAACAGCCTGGTTAGGGGCCAGTTGTGCACATCTGACCATGTTGCATTATGTTCAGATATGAACTACTTAAACCAGGCTTGTCCAACATTGGTAGTGTATTCCACAACATAGGTGTACATTTGCAAACACTAGCGATGTGCCCTAGGCCATTTCTAATGCTAGTCGGAGAGTGTGTTTGTCCTTCGACACACATTGTAAGTGGAGTTTGCCATGACATATGTCATGGTTAGTATACTGTGCCTCTGTCTACCTGTGACATGACAATAATACCCAGGATAAAGCTACCATCTCCCATCCACTCATCAAGATTCCTCTTGAGGAGAATCAATAAGTGACTCTATGGGTAGCCTGTACTGGGAGTTTACTCATGGGTGGGGGTGGCTTCTGTGTTATGGATCATGCAGTACAGCTTGTCCTATGTAAGTCAGTGCTGGGGTTCAGGTCTCTCATGTGCATAGCTCACTGCCATTTAGATTGTACAAGGTGCAGCATGTTTATTGATACCAGCTTGGACATGGCTTTATACATCAGGCACAGCTTGCCTCTGGGTGGGCAGTATGGCAGTGTGTGTAACTGCAGTTTGTTTAATCAGGCAACACATGGCATCTGTGCAAGCTCTTTGATACTCCTGGTGAGGTACTGTTGGGGACTTTACAGTTGATGGAGGTGTCTGCTGAGGTACATCCCACAGGGGCTATTGTAGTCAATTGTAACACTGATGAAGGATGACTGCAGAGCCACAATGACCTCCCCTTATCTAGATCTGACAACCTTCATGATTAGGTGGGTATATGGTATGTTTCTGTAAACACTACAGCACATGTTTGTCCAATGCAGGATATCTATCACCTTGTGTCCCCAGGTCTCTCATTACATGTTAAGTATGTTATGGGTTAACACCTATGTGGTAATTGGTGGGCACTTACTGTATATCCACGGGTGTTGACTATACACTTTTCTGCAATTAGCTTGCTGACATGGCTATGGCACCAGTTGTCTGTTTCTGTGTGGCCCTTTTGTGGGATGCTTGTGTCAGCTGGTGGATCATATATGGTGAGCAGTTTGTAGTCCTCTGCAAACATGTTCAGACACAGTCCTTCCATGTTGGCCTGTACCTATGGGACATATATACCAGACGAGGGAGATCCCAGGACCAAGCCTTGTGGGATGCCAGTTATATCTGGTTTGTAGTCTGACATGGCTGCAGCATGTCTGACCATGTCAGTTCTGTCCTTGGTCTGGTTTGCAACCCCTCTACTGACATAGGGGTTTATATTTAAGCTGGTGAGCATATCTATAATGAACACGTAGGGTATTGTATAGAAGCCTTTGCAAGGTCCAGCTATGCTGTGTGGACCACATTGCCCTCATCAATGACCTTAATGACTGTTTCAATTGAGTCAAACATGTTTAGGGGCAGGATCTGCACTTAAGAAAGCCACACTGGGTAGGGTCCAGTGTTAGTAGGTCCCCAATATCTTTATGTCTGCGGTACATGCTGATCCTTTCCATAGCTGTGCAGACCGAGCTTCTCAGGATTCTGGGGTGGTAGTTTTCAGTATCCATTCAGGCAACACCTTTGTTGAGAAGGACCACTGTTGTTGTACACTGCTCTTTGGGTACATATCCTGTGCTAAGGCTGACATTGAGCAGTAGTGTGATTTGGCATTCCATTCATCTTGGAGTCCATGTTGGACTCAGCCCAGGACACCATCTCATACCATTGCTGCTGTGTGTTTTGCTTTGTAGATGCTGGCTGTTACCTTAGCATCTGCAATGTCAGGGGGCCAGCAGTCTGCTGGGATAGATATTTTGCATTCTGGGGGGGTATTGCACTGCACCTGTCAGGATGTATGTTGGCAATATGTGTGTGTGTTTGGTATGTTGTTTGTGATATTTGTGTGATTCAGAGCATATCTGTGAATTCCCAACATGGTTCCTACCATCAGTTGTGAAAGCCTTGGGATTATCCTTAGTGTCCTGTACAATTTGTATCTTCATAGGTTCATAGGTTCATACTAGGCTATCCACCCTAGGGCATTTGTTAGCCTAGCCAGAGTGTGTGTGGCTTTCGCCACCCCTTGCTATGTGAATATTATGGCCATTTATGATTTTCTTTGCTGTGCCTCTGTCTGGACATGACACAGTGAAGACCCCCAGTGTAACTCTACGATCATCCATCCACTTGGCAAGATTCCTGTTGAAGAGTGTCAGTGAGGGGCTCTGCCTAACATGGAGTGGGATTCTGGTCCAGGGTGTGGGGAGCCTCTGGATTATGTGTCTGTCCCTCCAGCACATCCTATTTCATTATGTGCTGAGGTTGACATCTCTCACTCTCACAGCTCCGATGGCTTTGAGTTTTCTGGGGTGGAGCATGTCCATTACTCCTGTGTTGGGCATGGCCTTGTACAACAGGCATGCAATGCCTCTGTGTAGGCAGTATGTGACTGCATTCAGCTGGGGTGTCTACAGCCAGGCAGCATATGACATATATTTGAGACCCTTTATCTTCTTGGTGAGGTACCTTTGAGGTCTTTCTAACTGCTGCAGGTGTCAGGTAATGTACATCCCATATGAGGCATTGTACTAGATTATGGGTGTGATAAGAGAACAGTATAGGGGCACAATGACCTCTGTTGACGTAGATGTGAATCCTTTCATGATACGGTGTCCAATGTAGACAGTCTTCCTAGCCACATTTGCAATGTGAGTGTCACATAACAGGTTACTGTCCACTTGTGTCCCTAGGTCCCTGATTACTCCTTCCATACATAATGGTTTACCACCTATGTGGTAATTTGTGGTACCTTGTTTGGTATTTGGTGGGACATTCATACTGTCCAGTGTCTTCAGGATGGCTGGGTGGGGTTCCTGTGTGTGAGAGTGTGGTCTGTAGCATGCTACAGACTGTACAGCAGTCTTGCCTACAGTTAGTTGCACATGGGTGGACTGCAATGCCTTGTGCATTGTCAGTTACCTGGACGTATGGGTGTCTGTGCTGAATATGGATACTCACCCTCCTTTTATGTTTTGTTCCAGGTTTTGGGGCCATGACACATGATATGTGATATAACCTGGTAGTGCTGGTGTGCTGTCAGGAGGCTTGCAGCAGGTTTCTGTCACTGCACAGACATCAATGTTCTCCATACTGGGGATGGCCTCTGGAGCATGCATATTGGGGTTTACACATCTGGCATTGGTCAGCATTACCCTTATGTTTCTTTCCACTTATGTTTTCTAGGGTGGTGGGTTAGTCTTTTCAGCCTTGCCTATGAAAGGCTCTATGGAGGTGGCAAAAGCCTTATCCAATATCCAGACGCCCAGGGGTAACAGGTGCAAGCCATCCCTGGAACAGCTGCGTGGCTTGTCAAGCATGACATCCCAAGCAGACAGACATTGGATCCCCTTGGAATGACACCAGTAAGTGTGCCACTTGTTATAACTGATCATTCCGTGTTTGTACTGTGGCATCATTCTTGGTAAGGGTAGGATGCTGCAAACGGTGAGTGTCATACCGGCCTGGACTACATAATCAGAGAGCTCATCTATGTCTCTTTTCATGTAGTCTAGGGAGGTACATCTCAGGTCATTCACACCAGCATGGACTATGACTGCATCATATTTCTACTTGCTTTGGGGTGATCTGCATACTTGTGTTATGTGGCGTATTGTGGCAGCCTACAGGCAGCTTACTGTACCCTTTCCCTTGTTCAGTCTGGTGTGCGGGACAGCAGTGTGTCTCGCTATGGAGCACCTATTACAACTTTATCAGGCATGTTGTTTCTCCTTCTGGCCTGTGACTGTTTGGCACATCAGCTTTGTGTACTATGTGTTGCATGTGCTATGTTTGGAAGTTGTTTGATTGGGTGTCTGTTTTAGAGGCCTCTGTTGGTGTGCTGTGTTTGTAATTTGTGCCTCCGGGAATGTTTTTCTGTGTTTATGTCTTTGGTTTGCAGTTGTGATAGGTCTACGTGGGACTGTGTTTGTGGTGTGTGTGGTTACCTTCTCCTCCTGACTAGTTTTTGGAGTACTGAGTTGAGGGAGCTCAGCCTCCAGTTTGGATAGATGGTTGCATCTCTCACATATATTTGTATTTCTTGGGGGGAGTTGGGGGTTGTCTGTGTACTTGGGGCAGGTGTAACATTGCCTCAAGATTCACAGATTCAACTTGTTGTGGCTGGCCTTAGTGGATTGTATGTGTGGACATATTTTATTGCCATACTACTGATCAGTGATTACTTCATTGTTTATGTTTGCTCTATCATGTAGTAGCTTCTTCATTCTCTTGCATGGTTTGGTTATGGCTGGTGTCCACCATGCCAGATGCCTGCGTGTATGGCATTGTGTCTTGTTTTAATTTAGGATTGCATAATCCAAGCATTCCTGGCAGTGTTCATGGAATGGCTGTATTACAGGTTCTGAGGTGTGGCCCATATTTTGCACCTGCACAGGACCTTTAATGGATTCCACATCAGTTTGGAGGAGTGCAAATATTGCTTTACACATGTTTTCCACTGTGGTTTTCTGGCCAGGGACTGTGGTCAGGATTTGTATATCCAGTGTGATTACGCTATGGTCTGGTTTTACCAGTGAGCAATACACTTCTCGTCTTGCCATCCAGTACCCATGTTGCTGATTATCACATCCAGTATGCTTACCTCTCTTGTGGGAGTGGTACGTTGTTCCTGGGCATTTTGGTTTATGGATTCTATGAACTTTTGTCCTACAGTGTTGGAGCTAGTATAATGCTCCCAGTCTATGTCTGGGTATTTTCAGTCACCCAATATAATGTGGTTTGGAGGACTTGATATATTCATGTATTCCAGCATAGGCCAGGAGCAGTTCCTGGTGTTGGGACAGTAGTCTGTAGCAGGCTATAAACTGGGGGGCAGTTTTAGCCACTGTTACTTGACCATGGCTCATCCATGCTGCTTCTTGTTGTGGTACCAACATGGGGGTGTGGTTATCCTTGACAATTATTGCTAGTCACCCTCCTTTTGTAGCTTGTTCCATGTTTTGAGGCTGTACAGCACAGTATGAGGTGTAACCTGGTAGTGTTAGGGTGCTGTTGTGAGCCTTGACCCAGTTTTCTGTTACAGCACAGATATCAACATTCTCCATACTGGGTGAGTTTAGACTGCATGCATCTTGCTGTTTCGACTTATCCCTTAACTTATTCTTATCCCTTCTGATACCTATGGAGGTAGGTTTGTGTTTTGAGCCTTACCTATTCAGGGCACGCTGTGGGTAACAACAGCCTTTGCCAGTATCCGTACGGCCTGCACTGATAGGTGCATGCCAGTCCTAGCAGGTGGAGCATCATGTCATGCTCAGCATGTCATCCCAGGCTGGCACACATTGGATCCCCTTTGACTAACTGCGATACTTCAGTCAATTATTGCACTTGATCATCTCATTGTCATATTGTGGCATGATGCTTGGTGAGGGTAGGATGTTAGTCAGGGCCTCAGGTGTGCATATAGTACATGGTGTTACATTACTTAACACATGGCATTCATGCCTCAGGTGGTGCTGCAGGGCTGTCTCTGTCGGAGGCACATATTACACTCCCTGTACATGTTTGTGAGCAGGTCATGTCATTTTAGGCATTCCTGTTATTGTCTGAGTGAGTCAGAGGGGGTATCATTCCCAGGGTTCCTACTGAGCCAGTGTATGTGCTATGCGTTGCCTCTTTGCCAAGGCCAGGGCATACTGGGCACGCCTCCTTCTGCCTACTGGGGCAGGCTCAGGTTGTTCCTCCTCCGAGTCACGCTCTGCCTGTGATGGCCTTGGCAATGGTGGGGGGCTGTTTGGCCCGGCCCTGTGCTGGTCCTGCTGCTGCTGTTTTCGCAAGATCATATTATGTAGCATTGCACATACCATGACAATTTGGGTACATGTAGTTGGTGTGTACTGCAAGGCTCCACCAGATGTGTCCAGACACCGGAACCGTGACTTGAGCAGCCCAAACACACGCTCTATTACATTACGTGTTTGTGCGTGTGCCTCATTATGGCGTTCCTGTTCAGGTGTGTGTGCGTTTCTGATGGGTGTCATCAGCCACGGCTCCAGTGCATAACCTGCATCCCCCACTAGGTGTCCATGCGGGATGTCCCCATTGGCAAATGTCTGGTAAAGCTGCGTCAAATGCCAGATGTGGAAATCATGGTAGCTCCCAGGGCAGCCAGCACACACATTCATTAGTATGCCCTGGGCATCAGACACGACCTGGCAGTTGATGGAGGGGAAGCCCTTGCAGTTAATGTAGGCCCTACCCCGCTCACCGGCTGGTGCTTTGATGCGTATGTGCGTGCAGTCTATTGCACCCACTACCTCAGGGTATTCCGCTATTTGCTGGAAGAGACGCATATTGCTGGCCAATACCTCACGGGCATTGGGGAAATATACATGATCACCGACATGTGCTGACATGGCATCCAGGAACTGATGCAGTAAACTGGAGGCTGATGCCTGTGCTATCCCCATCATATCACCAGTTGGTCTCTGGAAGGTACCTGTTGCTAGTATTCTTAGGCCAACACATACCTTGGTTTCCACTGGGATGGGTTCCCCTCTGTTGGTTCTGTGTGTGAGGCATGGCCTGCACAGCTCGACAATTTGCTCTGTCCACTCTATAGCGCTCTACTATCTCCAGCTCATGTAACCCGTGGTAGGTGACCCTGGGCCTGTACACTCTTCTCCGTCTCCTCACTGTGGGTTGTCTGGCACCATCTGCATTGTCACCACCCTCAGCAAGTTGCCTATGTCTCATTATGACAGCTATGGCAGCCCCTAACATTTCTGCTCTGAGTTCAGCTTTTTTGGTTTTCACTTCTAATAGCTTACTCCTGTCTTGCAGTGTCTCTTGAGAGAAACATCTTGCACTGCTGTTTGTAGATTTTTAAGTGTTGGGCTGAGCTACTATTCTGCCTGTGTAATTGCCTGCTTCTAATTGTTTTCACCTGCTAGCTCCAGCAGTATTCCCTGCTAGCTTCCTACTAATTCTGTTGCTTCCTTTTTCCTTTCTGTTTCCTCAGGGGGGAGCAGCGTGCATACTAGCAGAAACACGCTCACAGTGGCCTACACGTGCACACACATGCTTACACGGTTCAGAATCTGCTTATTCGGGTTAAAACGCACGCACACCCACGTAAACAGTGTTAAACATCTCCCAACACGATCCCACATGCTCAGTCTGCCTTACACGCACACTGTCCTACTCGCGCTTCATGGCGCGCACACGTGCGCATGCACACCCAGCAAGAAACTTTGGTGTAGGCAACAGTGTACACCTTCTATTTCTTGACTTTCCCATGCTTATGTTGTGGCACTCCTCTTTCCATGATATGTGTCTGACATCTGTCATGTAACTCTGACCTCCAATGAACTGCATTTCTTTCTGCCATTCCCCCCTGTGATGTCACCTATCTCCTACTCTGTTCCTCCCCCTTCTGTAACTCTTGCACTACTCAGAATGTGCTCATTTGCTATGTGACAGTGGAATTCAGTATCCTAACACTCATTTGCATCAGATTGCCTACTAATGTTTAGTTACATCTCTTAGACTCAGCTTCCCCCCTTAGCAACCACTACACGGTGGCCATGTTGTTTTTGGTCTGCTGGTCCCTGCATTGTAAATCCATGTATTGCATAAAACCCACATTTGTGGGTTTATAACCTTCGTTTTTATGTTTTATACAGTGCAGCCCGTTTGTGCGGGGCTGCGCTGGGTTTCCGATCGCCGAAAAAATATATATATTTTTATTACTTTTGCATCAAGTTACCTTGCCAATGGCCACATATTTGGCCATTGGCATGCTGCCTGACACATATGCACCCTTTATTTGGAGCTGACATGGCTCCATTGTGGTTTTTGCAGAAACGTACTCAGTTGTCAACTGAGTACATTTCTGCAGCTAAAACGGCTCTTACACGGGCTGTTTTGGGCTTCCTGGATCGCTAATCATCCTCATCTGCATGCTATTCGGCTGCAAGTGAGGTGATTAGCTTATCCACGCCCACTCCGTGTAAGAGAGTTTTAGCTCGTCTCTTACACGGACTTTGGGCTGTTCCTGGATCGCGAAGGCTGCATGGAGTCTTACACTACTCTTAGACTCCGTGCAAGCCTTCATGAATCCTGCCCCTAATGTATCAGGGAGGGAATTTTTCAGCTGTTCAAGAGCTTTCCAATGAGTATGACAAGAGGAGGTAGCATACTCCTATTTTCTGATATTGCTGAAACTATACAAATTATGCATATCATTGCTGAAGCCTTCATGTGACCTGACAGAGTGCTCTTCAAACTATCTGGAGATATACAGAGCTGAGTATATTTTTCTGACACTTCAGAGTTGTGTACTGGTAATTGTTGTTTGACTAATTTTATATCATTGCTGGCTGACTTCAGAGTTGTGCACTGTTATTTTTGCTTCACTGTATAGTTTTTCAGATCTCTGCTGAAGGTGTTGGTTTTCCCATACCCACTCTCCCTATTTCTGTGTTGTTGTTTAAATTTGGAGGCTTTTGCAGTTGCCCACTCCCACTCCAGATTTGATCTGGGACACTCCCCCCAGTCCCATCTCTTTACCTCATTCTACCTAATAAACTCCTTCTGCACTTGTTTTTAGTCATTTTTAATTTAATTGCATTTTTTAAACTGTTTGGTCTAACATTGCTACATACTCAAGTGTGCTAGCTTGCACTACATTTGAATTGTTTTGATTGCTGTTTTAGCTACTTTTCTGTATATATATATATATATATATGTATATAAAAAATAAAAATACCTTTCCTGTAACTAGTGTAGTCCAAATTCATATGTGCTGTATCCAGGACTGTATGTAAGCTTCTGAGCCCCCCCCAAGCTTTCTGTGTTGGATGGAAGCCTTCTAGCTTATCAGTGGGAGTGGTAAGCACTAGGTAACCTATCTACCACATAAGGAGTGGCTCTGGCCCAGAAATTGTAGTTATTGGCCGTTTGGGCAGTTTTTCCATCTCTCTCAACTTTCTGATTTAAAAGCCCACATTTGCACTTGTTTCCCCCTTTCCTGTAACTAGTTTAGTCCAGATACAGATTCTTAGTTTTAGCACTTGAATTTGCTTATTCGTGATCAGCACTTGTTCAGAACTTGTAAGCACTAAATAACCTACTAATTACTACATCACTCAACCTTCCTCATTACCTAGAGGAAAACAGTTTTGGTACTTACTTTCCTCACTTGCTTAGAGAAAAACAGCTCTTGTACTCACTTTCCTCACTTATCTAGAGGAAAATAGTTTTTTTATTCAGGCATGTCCAAGGGTCAGCTCCCAGTGTTCTCTCCTGTCTATCTGACAAATCTGGGCATCTTGGGGCAATGTAGAAATTGCCTCATGTACACAGACAAACCTCTCCTCCTACCATGCAACACTACAACCTGTGAGATATTCACTTATCTAGCCAAATTGGAGGTAAAGCTCTCTCCAATCAAGACTGAACTTGACAGTCAAGAGGAGAAGGTAAACACTTGCACCACACCACACTCATCACATTGTCTCACTAAATCTACACCACCAAAATCCACACATAGAAACAGGAAAACATTCACGGAGGCTCTCAGTAATAATCTGCTCAAGCAACACAGACCTCCAAAGCAGAAATGCAAGCAACCTCCACCCCCCCCCAACACAACCCAAATGACACATAGCCCGCAGACTCAGTGTGCCACTCAACCACAGCCAATAAGGCAAAACAACGTACCCAACACACTGGTCATAGGTGACTCTATAGTCAGGCACACTGATGTCCCACTCACCAGGCTAAACAAGGAGAAGGTTACTGTCAACTGCCTGTCGGGTGCCAGGATCCACCACATAACCCACGCACTCAGGTCACTCCACAACAAGTACAGATATGACTCTGTCATTGTCCATGTTGGTGTGAACGACCTGAGACATACCTCCCTGGACTACATGAAAAGAGACATGGAAGAGCTCTCTGATCCTGTAGCCCAGGCAGGTATGACCCTAGCCCTGAGTAGCATTCTGCCATCACCCAGAATGATGCCGCAGTACAAGAACAAAATGATTGACTTCAACAATTGGCTAAGCTTCTGGTGCATTCTAAAGGGATCCAGTATCTGTCTGCCTGGGATGACATGGTTGACAGACCACGATACTTTGCCAGAGATGGCCTGCACCTGTCACCCCTGGGATTCCAGATACTGGCTAAGGTTCTTGCCACCCCTATAGTGCCTTTTTTAGGCAAGGTTCAAATGACAAATTCACCACCCTAACAGGGACATGCAAGCAAAAACTGAGGGTGATGGTACTCAATGCTAGAAGTCTAATTCTCAAAACGCACTCACTCGAGGCACTCTTTAAAATGGAGAACATCGGTATCTGTGCAGTGACTGAGGCCTGGTTCAAGGCTGCAGAGAGCACCCCTGCACTACCATGCTATAACTCATACCACACCTTTCGGCCATGTAACCTGGACCAGAAAACCAAAGGCGGAAGTGTGTCCATATTCATTAAGGATATCCACACCTCCAGGCTAGTTGCTCAGCATAATGCAGCCGAGGTTATCCAAGTGCAACTAACTCTGGAGAAAACTGCAATCCAAATTGTAGCTTGGTACAGATCACCCACCATGTCCTAGGATTCCTTCTCCTCTTTTCATGATGTACTGGAAAATATTAGGGTTCAACCAAACACCCTAATAATGGGTGATTTCAATTACCCCACCATTAACTGGGAAAGCTACTCATGTACCAACTCCTTTGCTCAACGCTTTCTGGAATTCATAAACTCCAATGCCCTGGATGAACTTATCCACACCCCCACCAGGGACAACAATATCCTAGATCTAGTCATTACCAACATGAGTGACCGGTGTTCCACACCTAAAGTCAACGCCTCATTGGTCCAATCCGACCATAAGCTAATTACCCTAGATATCTACATCCTTCCCCCATTAAGGAAACCATGGTAAAAGATTTCTTCAAAGCCAACTTCATGCTTCTTAAAACAGAAGGGGTGAACTTCATGACACCCATGCAGATGGCCAATACAGTTATGACTACTGAATCCTATACAATTGCACTTTATAAGCACTTACATGAGTGCATGGATCATGCTATCCCAAACAGAACCAAGACGCTATCCCCCCAAAAAAGGAAGCCAATCTGGTGGTCCCCTGCCATAAACAAACTGTACAACAGAAGGAAGAAACTGTTGCAAAAGAGAGTAAAATCCCACAAGTGGAGGAGCTCCCTGGTCAGCCTCAGTAAGAAGCTGCGATCCCTGATAAAATCCTCCAAAGCTAGTTAGGAAAACAAAATCACCACTGATTCTAAAGACAACCACAAAGCATTCTATAGTTATGTCAAGAATTTCAATGGCAACACTCAGATCTGCTCTGAGTTACAGCACAATGGCACTAAATATACAGACCCAACTGATATTGCCAACATTCTGGCAGATAGGTTCAGTGCTAACTTTACCCCCCCTCTCACCCCCTAAAGAGCCCATCTCTATACCGGAAGAATGCAAAGTTCCTATAATCACGGCTGCACAGGTAAAAACCACACTCTCCAAAGCCAAGAACACAGCATCCATGGGACCAGACAACATCCCAGGCTGCGTTCTACATGAACTACAGAACGAACTGGCACCCCACCTAAGTACCATGTTCAATCATGGCCTCACCTCAGGCTTTGTGCCTGCTGAATGGTGCACAGCAACGGTTATCCGACTCCACAATGGGGGAGCCACCACGGACCCTGGGAACTACCGCCTCATTAGCCTGACTAGCCTGGTCTGCAAGGCCATGGAACTTATCATCATGGAACTTATAAACAAAGACATTGGTAATCTCCAAACTCTGGACCCCACCCAGTTTGGGTTTGTAAAAGGCAGATCATGTCTCCTAAACCTGATAGACTTTTTTGAAGCAGTCACCAAAGCTGTAGACAAGGGTAAGGTAGTTCACACAGCCTATCTAGATCTTGCCAAGGCTTTCGGCACCATCCCCCACTCTGGAATTATAGATAAGCTCACTAAACTAGGTATAAATCCCTATGTCACAAGATGTTTTGCCAACTGGCTCACTGACAGAACCCACACTGTGAAAGTAGCAGACTCCAAATCTGACTTCAGACCAGTGACAAGTGGAGTACCATAGGGTTCAGTCCTGGGTCCTCTCCTGTTTGGTATCTACTTCTCTGAAGTACAGGCTAACACAGAAGGTCTTTGGCTAACAAAGTTCACAGATGACTGCCAACTAGGAGCCATAATCAAAACTTCTAATGATGTGGATATCCTACAAAAGGGCCTCACTGAGACAGATGCCTGGCATCAAAGCCATGGCCTCAAGCTCAGTGCCAAAAAGTGCATTGTCATCCCCTTTGGTAAAAACTCTGTACCCATGAACTACAACATAGGCAGTAGTATACTTAACACCAAAAGTGTGATAAGAGACCTTGGGACACAGGTGGACAGTAGTCTCGCCTTTGATAATCACATTACCACAGTAGTCAGGAAATCCTTCTATGTGGCACACCTCATCACAAAAGGTTTCTCATCCAGAAAAAGAGGTCATTGTTCCCCTCTACTCATCACTCATTAGACCCATTATAGAGTACAATGCCCCTTTTGGTATGTACCTCACAAGACATCTACAACAACTGGAAAGGCCACAGAAATACCTCACAAAGTGGATTACCGGCCTCAAATAGATGCCCTACGCAGACCGTCTCAAAAAACTCTAGCTTTACTCCATCGCATATCACCTACTCAGAGGTGATCTCTGCCTAACATACAAAGCTATGTCAAACCCAGAGCTGTTGGACATGCTCCATTTAAAGAAATCCCAGTCCCTCCAAGCTACATGCTCTAGGGACCTAAACCTTGTCACCACAATAAACAGAACATGCTGGCGGGATAGATTCCTGTCCCACAGACTTCCCATACTCTGGAATAAGCTACCTATCTATATCAAACAAAGCTCCTCATTAGCACTCTTCAAGAGATAGGAAATTCATCCCGGGGATCACCTCTGTGGCTCTGCTCGACAGTGGCACAAGAAAATAATTTTCTTGGATGGCAAAAGCCAGGGTACCTTTTTGGCTAGGCTTGTATAGGCCCCAGGGCCGATAGCCTAGTACCTACCTATGAGCCTATGAATAATTTCAGAATATTTCAAAGCAATATTAATTCACCAAACCATTTGTGTTAGATGGTAAGTATCAGTGGCAAAGTTGTGTGCCTTAATGTTTTGCATACAATGGTTCCATCTGCTCACTTATAGGTCATACAGCTTTTATGAAATTAATGCTGTTATGATTCTATAGGCAATAATTATAACTGCGTTACTAAAGAGCATTTGTATCTCAAAATGTCTTCACATTATTCACCATATTTTAAGTAATATTTTACTAAGACTTACTGCTTGAATACACCACCTCCAACATGAGGGTTTTGTGCTGTATTTTTGTATAATTGTCATGCTCAGTAAACAATGTCAGTTTGTAGATGCCACATTGCTGCCTTAGTTTTATGTATGTACATTTACCAGGACTTCAGAAATTAGAATTTGAAAACAGTGATAAGTATACTAATTCCAGGAATGCAGTGAAGTCGCCTCAAAAATGAGTGCAGTCTTAGAGGTTACATAGAACTCTGTTTTCTTAACAAGTGTAAGCTTCTAGGAAGCCATGAGTTAAATAACTCCCATATAAAGTATGTGTAATAAAAATTAAAGACACCCGTATCACAAAGTGCCTAAAAATTACAAAGTGTACTCAAAGTGCATATACATGGGTATGTATTATTATAATATCAGATTATGTGCCGGAAAACAGCCAAAATACCAGATTGTTATAAGTGAATAAAGACAAGCTGAGTGGCTGTTTGGATATTCTTTTATTTTTACTTCATCTGATGACTCAGTACCTTAGCATTGCTATAGCAAAACTGAAATGTTACTTTGTGGAATATAATGATTTTGAGGATCTAGCTCTTCTATTTTTGTACATGATTGTTAAAATGTGTTGCTTTGCATGAATTGTACTGAGTTGTATGACAACATGCAAGATTTAGTTGTGAATCTTCCCCCAAGACCACTGCTGAAAAAGGGCCTGTCATGGCCCAGTTGTACTTTATCAATAAGCAAATGCTAATGCATACATACAAAATACAACCTATATTGCTGTTTTTTATTTTTTTGAATAGAGTGGGACTGTTTTCAGATTTTTCTGATGCTCTAGATATATTCTGGAGTTTCCAAGTTGCAGAAGAATACAATGGAATAAAATGAAATAACTGAGCCAAAACTGATATGAGGTCCATGCATTCTATTTATAAGAGCATTATTTTCAGAAAGAAAATACAAATTTTGTATGCCCATACTGCAGGGTCTACTTTACATTTCAGACCAGGTCATTTTCAGTGGCAAGACTATATTAAGGTGCGATATGTAATGTATTATTAATTAATGGGAATTAATAGCAAAAGAGGCTTTTAAAATTATGTTTTGTAGTATATAATGGAAGGACAGAATCCCATAACAGTCTGTGTGTTCATAGATTACTTTGTTAGAAAAAAAATAATAATACTTTCTTAATTATCCTCACATGTTGTGTGAAAGTGTTATTACTAGGCTTGTAGTTTAACCTGTTAAACTCTATGAACAAATCAAAAATTAGTCAATACTTAAATGTTTCTTAATAAATTGATTTTGAAATTGTTAATATTGTGTGACTAAGAAATCAATATATTATTTAATTGGCAATGATGAAACACTATCTTTTAAAAAATGGGTTACAGAATTTTTCAGGTTAGATATTTAGATATATTGTTTACAAGTGGGGTTCATTCCTCTTTGGTCAGTGAGGAATCTTGTCACTCAAATGAGAATTTTTCATGTTGTATAATTAAATGATACTGCCAGGGCTAACTTGTTCAGTTATGTGCGGAAGAATAATTTGCTTAAATGAATGAGATGAAGCAAAGAAGACTGGATGAGGTTGGTATGTTGAATTATGAAGTAGACTTGAGATTTGAAAGGAAGCTCATTTGACATGAGGTCATTTAGAAGTGTGGTCTGCATATGGTGCTGGTGGATGTGATAAAATTCACAATAATCTTCATGTATGGTATATAAAGTTTCCAAAATTGTTTAATGTGGAAACAGATGCATACCATAAGAAGGTGTAGAATGATAAAAGCATTTCCTCTGTTTACAGTGGGAAATTTTTGTAAAAAAATAAGTATTAAATCTAATATTAGAGAATGTTATAATGGTAGTAAGATAGCAACTATTTGGTTTTCATGGCATTTGAACACACTATACTGCACTATTCACCAACTAGAGATCTTTTCTCTAGCAATACATGTTTACTATGTATCAGTGAGACATTCAGTACTGCTAGAGACTCTCTTTACTCTCATTATATGTTAAACTATGGAATGAAATCCACACGTGGTTAAAACAGATATAAAACTTAAATAGTTTCAAACTTTGCTTAAACAGCATCTGTGTCAAAGATGGTATTACTTTTCTTCAACTCTTACAGCCACTTAACTTCCCAATTGTTTTTGTATGTAATCGCTCCTTCTCATAATGTACTTCTTTCCTAAATTCTTACTTTTCCTCCTTCTCTCATACCCAACCACTATCCTCCTCTGTCCATTTATCTTCCTGCTCATTTCCATAATTTCTCCACTCATATGTCTTAATTTTTAAAGTACCTTCTATTTGTTTTTCTGAAAATTATTCCTCAACTCAAAAACAACCCAGTTTGATCTTCTTCCTGCAGCCATCATGCTATAAATACATTAGTTGTTATTGTATGTTATTTCTCTATTCAGTAATTATCCAGTTTATGTTAATTTCTCTCTCTTTTGTTGTTTTTTTTTTGTTATTAAAATGCCATGTTCAAGTAAGAAATATTTTAAAATCATATAAATAAACTTATATATAGATTTTTGTACCCTACAATTATAAATGTACATCATTTGTAAAGTAAATGTGAAGCTTTTTTCCCTGGGCCTCTGCTGAAACTGGGATTTACTCAGTTGGACTTTTCCCCATCAACAAAGACAAATAAATAAATAAGTAATAGTAGGCTCAACCCAGACATGCTAATTAAGGATATATTTGGTGATTAAACAGTTGTCTTCTAGTGAGGATTGTTTCAAAGTTTTTTCTGAAAAAAAAATGGGATGACTGATTTCTTTCCTGTTGAAGTGGTGAATATTGTGATTGTTTGCTTTAGAGTGTTTTTTTTTTCCTCTGCAGAATTATATTCTGGCTTATAGCAAAAATATGGTAGTTATGTCTTTAATTACTACAGCAATATTTACTTTTATTTGTGCACGTTTTAACAATCAGCTGTTACATCACTGAGGAACTAAATTGTATTGTAACGTGTAAAATTTATTAATTTGATGCATCACTCTTTTTGTAAAGGTAAATTAGGCTTGCTAAACAGAGTTGCAAAGATAAAAAGACATAGTGGTGCTGACCTCAATTACAAATGCATAGGTCATTGACAATTAATTGAAATCAGTGATGATCTTGGGGAATTACATCTAGGTGATGTTTGACTGTTTTATTTGTTTGATAGGAAAGAGCCCATTAACAGAAACTGATCAAATGGTTTTCTTTTATGTAAAGAAAATTATGTTTTTTTAACAAGAAGCATTTTTATTAAATTATCACTTATGACACAAGCAATCATACATTTATATAAATGAAAACAAACCATATTGACGTTGTTGCAAGAGTTTTATATCACAGACCGTATTGACATAATTTTAGTTGCAAACAGTATACATCACTTATAATCTACCCAATCACTGACATTCATTCAGACATTACATAGATCATTCAAATCCTGCCTTTTTTTAAATCTCATTCCTCCCCTGTGTGCATTGTTCCTACAGTTCCCATTTTTTCTATGTAATTTGCTCCTACCTTTTCTAAAGATCCCAGTTGTTTTATCTCTGATGCTATATTCACTGTTTCTAGTACAGTTGGGGTTAGATTTCTATTTTTTAGTAATTGCTTTTTTGGTAGCCACCATAATTAGACTCAACAAGGCTTTACTTGGTCTAGACACATCAGATTCTGTATCATAGCTCAGAAAAATAATTTCCCTAGTTACACCAATTTGTCATAACTCAGAAAAATCATTTCCCTAGTTACACCAATTTGCTCACCCAGTATCTTTGGTACAGTAGTCTACAGGGAATCTTTAAAGTCTGCCAGTTTCAGTCCCAGAAAATAATTTCCCAATTAGCTCTTTCTTCCACATCACACCTCCAGCATTTGCTATCTACCTGAGGAAAAATTCTCTGGAGTCTACTTGGGGTATAAAAATATCTATGCAAAGTTAATTATGGTAACAGTTTACCTTGATGACCATCGTGACATGGACATTTAAATAGGGGCTCACTTGAATTATATTAAAGATGAAAATGCATTAGGCTACACATGTATGCAAAAATGCAGATTTTTTTTTTTTTTTAAGTTCATACTGGATTATTTTATCTCCACTGAGTATCCCTACTAAAAAGGTTTTCTTTCTGACATTATCTTCTAAAACCATTAGAGAATAAATAGGCTTTTTTTAGCAATTTTTTATTATATAATAAAATATAAAATAAAAACATAAAAAAGAAAAGTAATAAAGGAAAAATGCCAAAATAAAACAAAAATTAACTATATTTTATACTGGGTCTGGCACCCATGTCCCTTTTAAAGGGTAGTTTAAAAATGCCTGGCCCTCAATATCCTATTTGGATAGAGACCATCATTATTCTTTTGGGAAAACTTGCCTAGGCTTAGAAAGGCCTCCCATGTCATTAGCCAATAGTTTATAAGTCTACGAATTTATGAAACTTCAAAGAACAGAAAGGTACTAAAGAGTACGATAATGCTGTAAGCAACTGATGTTAGATGAGGAGGGAGTATAGGTCATGGTATAGGATGCTGTTTAGTTTAAACATGATGATGTTGTGCCAGTCAAAAATGATTATGTATAATATTTTTGTATTATTGTTGTGTAAGACTGGATTGTGAATGCATTTGTGATTATGATTTTTCTGTTTTTGATTTACACAAAGGTGGCTTTATTAAAACAATAAAATGACATTTGATCTGTGTTTCTAGCTGCTCATACATCCCAAAGTGTTGGATGGCATTAAGTTCAGCCATCTTTTTTACAATTGCATAGAATACTTTCACACTATGTATTACAAATATAAATCCATGTTCACGGACAGGCATGTGTCTAGAACTTCACAAAGCTGTCTCCACTGAGTTGCACCAAAGCAGAACTGAGGGAAAAGAATGGAGTAAGGATTATGCAATGGCATTGTTTCAGTGTTCAGAGTTTTCTTTTTAAAACAATGCTATTGCATAATTGCATGATATATGTAATATATATACTGAATTTTGCATGATATATTAAGCATATAAATGGAATAAGTGGAATGATATTATACAGCTTTGATTTACTCCTTTCCCAGTCTTGAACCATTCACTTCCTCCATATGCCATTCTAACAAACCTGTCTTGTTCTGCATACATACTTCTCAGAAGGCAAATAAGGTGACCCTGGTATTCCTATTTCTGTAAGCACTTGCCAAAGTTTGTTATTGTCCACATAGTCCCAAGCTTTAGAGTAGCCAACAAAGCAGAAGTAAATACTTTTTGGTACTTCTTTGTTTTCTACACTATCCAACACAGATGTTAATAATCTGACCTCTAGTGTATGTGGCTCTTCCTAAGCCACCTTTTGCATCTTTCAATTCTTGGTTCATATATTGCTGGAGTATAGTTTGCAGGATCTTGAGCATTACTTTCCTAGCATAAGATACAAGCACAGTTACTTGATAATTTGAACCTTCTTTAGAATTGCCATTTTTGGGATTGGAATATAAGTTGACCTTTCCCAATCTATTTACCACTGTTTTACTTTCCAAATTTGCTGTTAAATTCCAAGCAGAACTGTAACAGCATCATTTTGCAGTGTTTTAAGCAACTCAGCTAGAATTTCTTTGCTCTCTGTAGCCTTTTTGTTAACAAAGTTTCTAGGTTTGTTTTAACTTCACTGTGCATAATGCCTGGTTCTAGATCAGAGAACACATGTATGTATCATTGATGTGAAACCTTTTCTTATATGGTTTTTATATATACTCCTGATGCCTCTTCTTAATATCTTGTACTTCTGTTATGTCCCTCACATCTTTTTCATTTATCATGCCTTTTTTTTTTACCTGGGATTGTGAACACACACATTGTCAAGAGACCTTCTCAGATCTACCACATCTAAATTATCTAATCTACCACAGCCTACAGAGCCTACCCAACATTACCTTTAACACCCTTCAAAACCATTAGACCTGTTGCTCAACTTCCCTCCCTTTTGTTTTAAAGCAATCGAGTAAGTTAAGCAGTTTTTCTGAAAACTTCCAGAACACTGTCACAAACACATACAACACCATTCATTTTTGCACAAAATTGAGAAAGATTTGCTTTGTAAGTCTTTAACTGATACTCTTAATTTGCCATTTACCACTAAAACTTTTCCATAGACATTCTACCATGCTACCATACCCCTTCTTATAAAAGAGGAAGGGTGACAGCAGAAGAGAATGACCAGCACTTTGATGGGTTTTTGTTGATCAGGGGAACATGCACTGGATGCTGATCCATTGATTCCTTTCAGGATTACAAATGTATTCAGTCCCATCCAGTCAGCATGAGATCAAGGGTTTTGTGTGAGGCCTTCTCATTTGTACCATCACAGAGGATCAAGGTGGTGAACTTGTTGATTTTATGAGATAGCACATCCTCAAATTGCATTTGATGCAAGAGAGCATTTACTGAAATCAGCACCTTTGTCAAAGATTGGGTCCTTGAGTGTCTCATTGATGAGACTATGAGGGTTTATCTTACTGTAGAAAATGATCATGTTTTCTGTATTTTGGGCTCTCAAATCTGCATTAAGATATTTTCAACCCCCTTAAGGCACACAGTCTCAAGTAAAGGTGTTAAGATTGAAGCCATAGTTATCACATGTTGAGAAATTCATTGATACAGTAGTCCTGCAAATTGACTCCCACATCGAAGTTTCCTTTGACTTTATACAAAAGGTGAAAATGTGACTGAGAGACTCCGACTTCTTGTTAACTGTTGATGTGAAGTCATTATTTTCCATATTCCCTAAAGATAAGAGGTTGTAAGTGGTATCCCATTACCTGTATAGGAAATGTGAATTATACGTTCATAGTATCATAGGTGTGTACTAGACCATTGGCCCTGGACCCTTTACAAGCCTAGCCCTTAGGATTACCCTGGCATCGTGCCATCCAACCTTAGTTCCCAGTGCCTCTGTCGAGTAGAGCCACTGGAGTCATCCATGGGGTGAATTTTCTATTTCCCATCCACTCATCAAGATTTCTCTTGAAGAGGGCTAGTAAGGTGCTCTGTTTGACATGTATAAGTAGTCTATTCCATAGCATGGTCAGTCTCTATGTTAGGAACCTGTCCCTCTAGCTTGTTCTGTTGATTGTGGTAATGAGGTTGCGGTCTCTGGAGCATGTGGTGTGTAGGGATTGGGATTTCTTTAGATGTAGCATTTCTAACAGAGCTGGGTCAAACATGGCTTTGTAAGTCAATTTACCTCAGATTTTACACTATTTAACTGAGATGCTTCACAAGGGCCTGTCTTTCTCCGCCAAGAAAATTCATGCCTCAGCCATTTCAGCTTATTATTACACAGAACCTCCCCTTTTCTCTCATCCACTGCCTAAGCAGTTCCTCAGATGGGCTAAAAACTATGATCACCAGGATAGCCCCAACTCCAGCCCGGGACATTAACTTTGTATTGGAAAAGCTCACCCTTCCTCCTTTCAAGCTATCTGCCACTCCAGATTTAAAATTCCTCTCTTGGAAAACAGCTTTCCTTTTAACAATCACTTCAGCAAGAAGGGTATCTGAATTACAGACCCTCATGGCAGTGGAGCCTTTCATTATCTTTCATGCTGACATGTCCCTCAGGATCAATCCCTCTTTCATGTCCAAGGTGGTATCCAGTGTGGCTTTTAATCAGTCCAGTCATTTGCCAACCTTCTTTCCTCACCCACAGAACAAAGGTGAATGGATACTGCACTCCTTAGACGTGCACAGACAACTTAGATTCTACTTGGACAGGACTAAATCTCAAAGGAAATCTGACCAACTGCTGGTGGCATTTGCTGCAGTGGCAGAGGGGAAGGCTATTTCAAAGCATACAATTTCCAAATGGATAGGCCATTGCATTCATTTCTGCTACAAGCACCATATAAAACCTATCCCACAGGGGATCAGACCCCACTCAACCAGGGCTGCATCTACCTCCACAGCCTTTCTCAGAGGCATCCCTACCAGGGACATCCTAGAAGCTGCTACCTAGAGTTCAGTACATACTTTCACCAAGCATTACCATCTGCCAATTTTCTCTAAATCCAGTGCTGGTTTTGCCACTGCAGTCTTGCAGAGCCTTATAGCTGGTTCTAATGCTATCTAAATTCCTCCTCCCATCCTTAGCTTTGGGAATTTAGCCAAATGTGATGACTGCAACAGTGAAACATGAAGAACATAGTACAGTTGTGTACACTTACCATAAATGTAGATTTTCGAATGTATTCACTGTTGCAGTCCTGGTTACCCTCCCTCTAGCCCCCTTTCTTCTTTTGGCTATACCTCTACTCTACTTTACTATGCTCAAAAGCTTTTTGGTGTATTTGCTTTTTTGTTGGAGGTATAACCTTGTATATTTATAGATTTAATTGCTTCCCATTAGGGGGGCACCTGACATCTGGGTCAAGAAAAACTGATGTAATGGTGTTGGTTGCATGTTTTATACCCCTGATGACCTGACGTCATGGAAGAAGGGACAACAACCAACGCAGGACCCACGACTTTGGTAGTCAGACTGACTGAGGGCTACTGCAAGCAGATAATCCAAATGTGATGACTGCAACAGTGAATACACTCAAACATCTACATTTATGGTAAGTTTACAACTGTACTGTCTTAACTATCTACTTTACTCAGAAATTTAGTTCTTATCAGATATGGCAAATCAGTCCAGCACTTAAACTACTGCAAAATTATCAAAAAAAGCAAAACTGGTAGGCAGAGAAGCACTTAAACTACTGCAAAATGATTTTGCCTACCTTTGGAATTAGCTGTTAAAAAGCAGGCTAAATTTAAATAAAAACAAAGCCACTGTAATATCACTAAGCACACCGAAGAGACTCACTCAAGCTAACCCATTATACATGGTCGATCCGCAGGGACTATCCCTTCCCACTACTACTACCAACAAAAGTATTACGTGTTGCTACAGATCAAAGCCTATCATTCCTACCACAAGTGACAGTCTGTCTCCAACAAATGTGCTAAAAGTTCAATATAAATGATCCCATTTCCTCAACAAAGATGCCAGAAAAAAATGCCATCAATGTCCTATTGTCTCAGCATGAATATTCCCTTCCCATTTTTTTTCTATATAATTATCTCTAAAATTGACAATCTAGAAAGGACCAAAAATAATATTCTAAAGTTTGCTCATCTCAGTCCATATAGTGAGCATCATTGCATAATCATTAAAAAATCAAACTGGCTATCAATACTAGCAAGGCATTCTTCTTACAAAACATGTTTACATTTTAACTTTTTAATGACCACTACTGCCCTCTATTACAAAAAAAGGGTTACCCTTCAGAACGTCGAATGCCCAGAATATCATCTCCCAGAACATTGAGGCAGCAACGTCGCAACTTCAGAACAGTGAAATCTCGGCACATTGAGTTCTGCTCCGGGAAAGTAACCACTAAGCCACTACTGCCAACCTTTGCCCTTTTCTCCACTGTAGTGTGATGTCAGAGTTGGAATATTTAAGTAGGAGGCGTGGAGGGTAAAACCCACCACTATGTTAGGTTTAATGTGTTTAAGTTGTTTTGGCAGTGGTGGCAAAGTGGTTACTTTTTCCGGAGGTGGAACTTGATGTTCCGGGAATTTGCTGTTCTGAAATTGCGATGTTGTCATCTCGATGTTCTGGGAGACAATGTTCTGGGCATTCGACATTCTGAAGGGTAACCGAAAAAAGGTATATCTTAGAAGCAGACCTTGCCCCTTCAGAATTTAAAATGAAAACGTGCTGCAGATCTCACTGTACCTGAACAATAGCTGTAGAATCCTTTAGCAGACTGTACCCATCACTTGAATCACATTTTCCCAGAAAATGAAGCATCAATAATCTCACAAAATTTAGAAATCTCATCAAGAACCACTACAAGAGGAATGTGCATGCACTTGCTTTGGTTAGCTACAATGCAACAAATATTGGCAGGCTTGCTGTATACCCTGATTGATCAAATCATAACCCCAAGATTTGATAAACATTCATATCCTTTACTTATGCAAAAATATTCAAAATACCGACGCAGCTTCTGGTTTGGTACCAACTGCTTCTCCTTCTCACACTAAAAATCTTTCTTCTCAGACTTGCACCCCATTCTCACCAGCTACTGACTATTCATCTCTGACTGCTGTGATACATTCCCTATGGCCAGCTATATGTAATCTTTTCTGTACTCTTTTTCACAGTCAAACCTTCCTGTTTACCTTATGTACTCTATCCTCTGAACTCTCATTGTACTATTTTGTTCATAGCTTGTGGAAGTGTCTTTGGTGTGTTTTGAAGAAAAAGCTTCTTTGTCTATCATGCTGCAAGTTGTATTTATTTGTGAACTTTACCATCAGAGCTTCCTGTTTTGATCTTAGATTCTTAGGGTATGGCTGGTGTTGCTATTCTAGCTTTTGCCTGCAGAGAATTTTATGCAATAGTTTTAATTTAAACTTTTTTTTTTGTCCCCAGCATCTGTAGTGGTCTGAATCATGTGCTCTTTTGCAGCACTGAAATTTTGTAGTTTTATTTTTACCTTCCAGCTAGATTGTGGATGATTTTTTCCATGAGAGACCACTGAGACCGTATGTAAACTAAAAGGATATGTTTGTTAGTGGCTGCTACTGTTAAATTGTTTTCTACTGTGATCTGCTAGTTTTCCTGGTCCTTTCACATTATGGTGCCTGCAAAATATCTATCTAACATCGAAAACAAAAAATAAAAAGGGCACATAGACAAACATTTCAGTAAAAACTGTAATAAAAACCCAGCCAAGCTACAGTTTTCACTGTGTGCAACCTTAAGCCCCCTGTAATGGAGGCCCATGGTAAATATGCAAATGATGGCTTGTGGACACAAAGTGGTTCAGCTACATGGCTTCTGAATACCCATGGCTCTTAACTTTTTAAGCCTTTATACAGATTTTGGTCTCACCAAATATTTATTTATAGGCAAGACTCTGGGTTTCAAGAAGTGTGCAATGAGTGAGCACAAAATTCCATCCTAAGACGCACATGATTTTTGTGCTGTGTACCTGGGTCTGAAGCACCTCCAGGCTTTTTTGCAAAGTTTATAAGGTGTTCAAGTGTCACTTATTGCTTTAATGGCAAAGTAAATTCATTCTTAATGTTCTTCTCACCTCTGATTCTGTGGAGAAGACTCATGACAAATGAAATGGCAAATAGAGAGATAAAGAGAAGGAAAAGATAGAGACAGAGAAAAAGAGAGAAAGAGGAAAATTGAGATTCCTCTTTGGTCTCCCCTCTAAGTAATCAAAGCATTCTCCACCTGCTGAAGTTTGAACATTCAGCTCCCAAGCCTTCAGTTTCAGTATCCATCAGTAGCAAATAAATCCTCATTCCTGACAGATCTCCAAGAATGGGGTCATCTAGTAACCACTCCTCAGAGAGGACACTTCTACGATTTTTATCTGTTACCCCCCCACTTCTTTATTTAGGTTTACCAGAACAATCAGGAGTGACACCTATATTCAGTGCGATTGCACAATGATGGCCACTGTTAAGGTGCAAATACAAATAAGTGTCGTCCCATCCCTCCTGTCTTCAGGGTGGATTGGGCATGTTGCACAGATGCACAGACTCATATTATTTTAGATGCTTCACCAACATATGTTTGATGTTAGACTTGGTGTGACTCTCTTGTGCTGAGGCCCCCTCTTGGAGACAGCTATATCTCAACTCCAAACCCTCAGTGTTGAGTTCTCAGTCTCATCCTCAGTGTTGACTTGCTCTAAAACATTCTTGTTGTCAAGGACATTGACACTTGTGGCACCAGTATCAATTTCATTGCTAAAGCTGACAATTTTTTCAATACCATGGACCCTGTTGTCAGAGGCATTGGCCTTTTCTTCATCTTAATCTTCTTTTTCTTCTTTGTGGATGGCATTGGTGCCAGCTGGGATTTTCACAAGCCATTGTGGTCTTCATCTGCATACAAATTCCTCAAGAGGATGTTCACCCATCCCTCCTTCCACCACAGCATACTTTGGCTATGTTTAGAGAAAAGGAATTAGTACAATCTATTTCTTAATAAAAGTACAAATCTATTTTTACCTAAGCTATAGTATATAATCATCTCTGTTCCAAAGAGTGTACTCAGTGTGTTTAATGCCGTATCTATGAACCGTAACTTGTGAATACTTTATTTATTGACAATATTCTTATTCAACTTGCTATAGCTGTCCAAATATTTGCATTTTGTATGTATAGGTTCATATTCTAAGAAAGGAATCTGAATTTGTGCTTAGTTAATAAGTAATTCTTCTTTATTAGGCCTTGTAATAACTTTATTTGGGTCTATATTATGAGAAAGAAAACTGCATTGTGCGAATCCCTTTTGAGCAACACGGAATGAGTGAATGAAGCAAATATCAAAAGAGTGAACAGAGATAGTCATAGGGAATTCTTCCCTTTACTTCAATGGAGTGCACTCACAAAGTTGGTATATTTAAGTAGCGGGGGTGTGGGGAGCTTGCCCCCCCTGCATAAAACAGTTAGTGACAGTTTTCGTCTGTTTTGTCATGTTTGAGATTCGATATTTGTGACATTCGCTCATTCCGTGTCGCTCAACAGGGATTCGTGCAATGCAGTTTTTGTTATCATAATATAGACCCCTTTATTTTTTATAACCATATTACAGCAATGTGGAGCTTTTCTCCCAGGGCTGCTGCTGAAAAAGGGATATTATCCTAGTCAGACTTTCCCAGTAAACAAATAAAAATAAATAAAATTTAATGCACAAAGGAAATGCACCCTGTGTTTTGGAGCCTCCCATAAACACTGCTGTGTCTGGTGCTTGAGCACTCATCAGTAGCACACAGTACAAAAAAGCATGAAGCTATTTGATTCTTCCTTTCAGCAAGGAATCCACAGCAATTCTTGGCATGCAGAAGACTGTCCTCTCAGCTTCCCAAAAGTACTCAAATAAGAGGCCTAAATGAAGGATAAGGTTCCCCAGTCCTTTCCTGATGACTCCATGTTTGAAGAAATTTGTGAACTAATCCATCAAAGAGGTACATGGCCCACCAACACCACTTCCTTGAAAGAAGAGATGTTATTCGAGGGGTTCATGTGTGAACCTCTACATTCTGGGTGGTCTCTCCTGCTTATCAAATGTTCAGCCTTGTGGTAGAGATGGCATAGTGGGAGTCTGATGTCTCTGAGCTCCTACCATACAAATCAAATAAAATTTTGCACCTACCCAGGGACAGAGCACACTAGAGAAAGGAGTTTCTTGTGGATTCATTAATGTGGTGGAAGCAACTAAAAAGGAACTTTCAGAGGAAAACTTCATGGTCCAGCCTCCTAATAAGGAATGTAGGATAATAGATTGAATGGGAAGTGCTGTTATACCTTGGAATAAAATTTCACACCTGCCCAAGGATAGGTCATATTAGAGAAGGGCGCTTTTGTGGGTTCTATTACTGTGGTGGTAGCCACTACAAAGGAATTTTCAGAGGAAAGCTTCAAGGCTCATCATCTTAATTATGACAATAGATTGGGCAGGAATTGCTATTATGCCTTGGGAACCTTTTCCATCTTAATCTTCAGCTTTGTAACCCACATGACAAGATTCCATAGAGATCTGGTGTATCAAGCACTGGAGTCTATCAGGAGACCTGTTATTTCTGGCCAAAGAAACCAACTTCAATCCCATTTGGTTACCATCCTGTTTTTTTCCCAAATACCTTTATTGAATTATCACTTATGACATAAGCAAATTTACATTCATTATTAAAGTAATCAAACTATATTAATATAACAATCATTATACTTCACACATATTGCTATATATCATATAACCTAAGCAATATTATAAAAAAAATTCAATTCCTGCCTTTTGTTAAACAGGAAAATCTTTATTAAACCATCACTTACTACATCGGCAATCATACAATTTTAAAACTGAAAACAAACCAAACTGACACAATCCTAGTAACATGCATTTTACATCACAAACCACTCCCAGCTGCAAATATTATGCATCACATATAATCTACCCAATCTGTATTACTCAAACATTACATAGCTTATTTAAGTCCTGATGCCTTTTAGACCTCATTCCTCCCTTGTATGTATTCTCACATTTCCCATTTTTTCCTATGTAGTTTGCTCCTACCCTTTTCTAAAAATCTCAGTTTCAGTTCTTTTATCTCTGTTACTATACTCACTACTTCCAGTATAGTTGGTTTAGATTTTGATTTCCATTTTCTAGTAATTGCTTTTTTGGCAGCCATCATTATTGGATGCAGCAAGGCCTTACCATGTCTAGGCAATTCCAATTCTGTAGCATAACCCAGAAAAATCATCTCCCTTATCAGACCAATCTGCCCACCCAGCATCTCTGAGAGTGTATCCCGCAAGGAATCCTTAAAGTCCACCAACTCACTCCACTCCCAGAAAATATGTTCCCAATTATCTCTTTCTCCCCCTTCACACCTTCATTTACTGTCTGCCTGTGGAAAAATTCTTACCATCTTTTTAATCAACCTTCTGTCCCTGAGGCTGTTACACAATGCAGCACATGTAATGGCTAGAACAGAAGGCACCCATATTACCATGCACTGTAATGCCTGGCTACATCTCTGTAATCCAATACCCCTTATCCTTGGACTTAACTGTTTGCACCCAAAGTCAAATACAAGTTACTGAGAAGTGAAGAGGAGGGGAAGATACTGTCTGCTATTGCAGTGCACTTTGAGACTCCTCAACAGTCCCTATCCATGTGCCAGGAAGGCTCCAAGCCTCTTTGGTTCAAAAAACCCACAATAACTTCCTTTCATGACCATTGCAGACTGGAGTTTCCATAGCAAGTGAGGCCCCTCTTAATGGACGTCATCCTCTGGACAAATGGGGTCCACAGAATCAGGTATTCAGAGGCCCCTTCTCCAGAAGATAACATGTTCTTGAATACATATTCAGTTGCTCCACCCTGGAGGCAGTCAAGGATCAACTATATCTTCACATAGATTCCTGGATTATTACCAAGCAGGACAACTGAATGAAGAGGATCATATCAAAAGCTAATAAGTCATCTCAACTCCTAACAGCCATCTTCACTTCTCCCAGACCTGGAGGCCCAACAAACCAAAGAAGCACCACAGGAGATCTCTCAAATCTTTCAAAAACAGAGACACTCAAGAGGTCCCACCAGACTAGAGAGAGTCTGACATCTATTGAAGATTCTTTTTATTTGCCAAGATGACAAAGGACCTCAGGCCCATTTCACAATTAAGCATCCTTAACGATCATATATAAACAGGCAAAGTTCTGGAAAGTTACAGTGCAATCTAGTCTTCCATGTTTACAAGAAGCAGATTGGATACATTCAATAGACCTTTAGGATGCCTACCTCCACAAAACAAGTCTTCCAAAAGGTATCTGCACTTTTGCCTCAGAGTCAGGTAATTACCATATGCTGTAGTAGCCTAAACTATTTGGGTTGTATCCTACCAAAGATGTAGTAACTGGCCGGCATTAAAAGCTTGAAGGCATTTTCCATCAGCTTAAACCATTAGTTGGCTCAAACTGAGCAGATTAAATGAGAGGTCTGGGTGCCAAGCCCTTTAGAGTTTTCCTGCCAATGAAGGGAGTGGTCCTTTAAGCACTTTCAAGGCTCAACTGTCAGTTAATGCTGTTCCATTGCTAAGCAGATAAGTTCTGTTTGGGAAAACAACTTTTTACTTTAGTTTAAATGATAGAAACTGTACTTTTTCTGTAAAATATTATTTTTAAATCTGGGAAAAAAGTGATGCCCTTCATTCCCACTACCTCTGTAACACCTATGGTTATCTGTCAAGGTAACCTAGTACTGGCCAGCTTTCACAAAGTTTATGGTCACCCCCCTCACTCTTTCTTTGAAAGCTGATTGGCTGGACAATTCCTGAGAGGGTAGCATTCAGCTGTCACAGGAAGTGAGTGTTTAGTCTTTTTCTGCCATCCAAAGAAGACAGTCTTCTGACTACATAGGATCCAATTTTGATTTTTCTGGCTTACTGCTCAGATAATCCCTTTCTGGGGATCCCCACCCTTTTATTGTATTATTAGATTTAGTATTCCCTTTTTATTTTTATGTTTATTTAAAAAAATATTTATTTTAGTATTTTCTTTCTGTTAGCTTTTACTGTTAGTGACATTTCTGCTTGTAACAATATTTATCTGGTTGCTGTCTTTGACAAATGCTTGTTTTTACTGTTTCTGAGGAAACTTTCAGATTTTTTTCTCAGAAGTGCAATGTAAATACATGCTGATAGACACTAAGGGCTGTCTCATTCAGTCAAAGCATTGTATTAACTGCACCTATCTTTGCTCTTACTATGCTTCAATTTCATCTTATGACTGGAAAATATTATAGCATTTGTACATTATTTACATATATGTATGACTCTGCTCAGTGTGTTTTTAATAACAGATTGAGATGTTATCACAAACTAAGATATTTGAATGTACTGTGGAGATTTTACTCTCTCTGAAAATAAATAGTAGTTAAAATTGCTATTAAACATCATTTTATGGCAGTGTGATATGGTTAAGGCGAGTGGAGCTAATTTTAACACTGGTTTGGCACATTGGTTGCTTTGGTGACTGTACTTTGTGTATTGGAAATTCTTTAACTTTTGTTAGTTGTAAAAGAATTCTGAACACATTTTAAACTGATTTTTTTTGTGATAATAGGACAGTTTGTCAGGGTTTAGTGGTGTGGAAAAATACTTATTACTTGAGACTTTAGATGCTTATTATGGTACATTATCCAGTGTTGTTAGTTTATTATTCTAGATGGTGTTCTCTTCCTTGTCTTAATGGATCCTAACTCTCTTACCCCCCATCAAATGTGCTTAAAATTGAAAAGAAAATAACAAAGTCAAATGATGCCTCAGCCTATGGTTAGTAATTCTGTTGAGGCCACTGTTTGGCCTGCAGACCACTTACCTTTTGCGCCATCTCCCTCTAGTGTAGCTTTGCTGGCCACTATGAAATGGGTTTAGACACATCTTCCATGTCTGTTTCAGTATCTGGTGCAGAGAACCAAACCCATAGTTGCAGGAGTAGTCCAAGGTAAGAGACCCCTTGCCAGATATAATACTCTGTCCTCAGATATCTTATCCAGTAGAGAAGTTCACAAGAAAAAGTAACAGAAGTGTCATCATACAGCTGATAATCAGATTATAGCTGTTTATAAAGCTGATGAGGTTTCCTTAACTAAGAATGCTCTACAGACAGTTAATTCTGTTTTTGCATTCCAATGCTTGGCTCTAATGCTAGTTTGGCTGGAGATCTTTCTGTTGTTTCAGAGAATGACGAGGAATCTGATGAGAAAAATGGTGATTTCCTAGTTGCACCAAGTCTAGTCACTCTGATTCTTTGCAAGGTGAACCTGAGTTTAAGTGTTCACATTTCCTCAGATGATTGCTAGATTTTGTGATATTTTTGCTTGGGAGGAGTCAGAAACTACACCAGAGCTAGACAGGGTATATGACATTATAGAAGATGAGATACCCAATTCTTTGGCTATTCCCCCCTCTCTTACTAGCCTTGGAAGATGTTTATAAAACTGCCTGCAGTTCAACACTATACATTTTAATGGATCAGAGAAAATATAAGGTCTCCTCAGATATGACAAGTCTTTTCTCATTTAACTACTGACCCAGCTTGGGTCTCCCCAGATGCCTGCACAAATAAAAAGTCCTTGGCTTCACCTAATCAAATACACCATGATAAAAAGGGAAATGTCTAAATTGTCAGAACAGAGGATATCTCTTTCTAGTAATCTAGCCTTTAGAATGTTAAATTATCAAGGTTATATGTGGAAATTTATTTTAGAGTGTGCACACAGTTTGGATGATCTTACTGCATCTTTAGCTGCAGAACAAGTCTTATATGAATGAAATGGTTTCTCATTTGACTTTAGTTTTGAAATATGCTTTAAGTCGTGTGCTTGAATGTTCAGATACAATCTTGAGAAAAGCTGTTTCTACTGTTGTTGCATTAAGATAGTATGCTCGGTTATGTAATCAGAACTCTGATGATTTAAAAGCAGACGTTTTTAATGCACCTTTAAGTTCTGAATTTATGTTTGGGCTATCTGTTACACAAATTCAAAAACAGTGGGATGATAGAGGCAAATTAATGTTTGGGGTATCTGGGTGTTTCATGTACCCATGTTCTCCCAAAATAAGTTTTTTTTCTTCAAGCGGTAGAACAAATAAAAATCCCAGTCAAATACATGTCATGAGATTCAGCAGGATAATCGTTTGAGGCCAAACAAGAGATGTTCCTTTCCAAAAAAGAATCAGCCCCCTACAAAGGAATGACTATGTCGACCCACAGAGCACCCCTACCCTTACTTGTCTTCTTCCTTCCCTTGGCTATCTCTCAACCCTGCAGCCTGACCACAAGCAGTCTCGGACAAGTGGGTTCTGTCAATAATGTGGAGAGGATACATTTGGTAATGAATAGGAAATCCTCCCACTTTCAGGAGAATTCCCTCACACCCACCAGACCAGTCAGAGCTTTACCACCCAGTGCTTTATCACATGGTAAAAGCAGGTGTCTTAAAACCAGTGACTGCAATACATAAATGCAACGGATTTTACTCCAGAATCTCTTGGTCCCAAAAAATAGCACTTCTGGAGACCCATACTAGATTTGTCCTTTCTAAACAGCATTGTAAACATTCCAAAATTCAAAATGCTCACTTTACAGTCAGTTCTAGCATTGCTTCCAGACCACTGTTTCATAATGGCACTAGATCTCAAGAATACCTATCATGATATTCCTAGTGCTCTGAATTTCAGGAAACGTTTGAGACTTGTTTTATCTGGCTTACATTATAAGTCTTCTGCATTACCCTTTGAGCTATCTACTGCACCGTGAGTGTTTACAAAGTGTCTGGACCCTATTGCTTGCCTATTGCAGAACTCTAGGCATCCACATTTTTCATATTTTGATGACTTGCTAATTTCTGCAGATTATGTATCCAGGTGCTTGGAGTATTTAGACAAGTTTGCATCCTTCCTTTCCCACCTGGGCTTCAAATTGAACCTTCAAAAGTCCTTCCTCACACCATCTCAATGAATTACGTTACTGGGGCATTTGATAGACATAGTGAAAAGGATGGCCTTCCTACAAGAAGACAAAGTTCTGACTTATCAGGTCATTTTCTTTGATTTGTTTCTTCTAGACATGGCCCCAGTAAGAGAGTTCCTTAAAAGTCCAGGCCTCAAGGCATCAATGTTAATTATGATGCCATCAGACAGACTATACATGAGAAAAATGCAGTGGTACTTGACGAATTGCTGCACCCACAGCCTTCATCCCTATTTCCAGGTACCAATACTGAGATTTGTGAATCAGGAACCACAATGGTGGGGGGATCAACTGTCTCCGAATTCAGGACTCCCTTTTGTCTTCAGACCCAAGTCTAATCTGTTTGGACAATATCGTCAGATTTTGCATGGGAAGCAGTGCTCAAGGCAGTTCAAGTGTAAGGCTCATGGGGTCCTCAGACATGAAAAAGCAGATAAACATAAATGAAATGTTGGAAATTATTCATGCCTTAAAAGTTCTTCTCCACGTATTCATACCAAGCCCTCGTCTAGTGGTTACAGACAATGCTACCATGATATGGTACCTGAACAAACAAGGGGGTACAAGGTCATATCCTCTTCAAATGTTATTTAAGATGGTCTGAGAGCTGGCTCTACAAATTTCTCTGTCTCTTCAATCTTCATATGATCCATCAAAGCAAAACACAGTGACAGACAGACTAAGCAGGCCCAAATTAGATTAGAATGCAAGCTACGTGTAGAGGTGTACATTTCAAGTATATCTGTTTTGCTCCTTTTAAAACAGACAACTGAAAAAAATTAAATTCAAGACATCCTTGCAGCCATGCTTGGAAGACAAATGCTCTACCATTCCCAAGTTGGGAAAGTTATTTTATGTATTTCCCCCCGTCCAGTAATTCCCAAGGTACTTCTCAAGATTTAGAAAGAATTATCAAAGATTATTGTAGTAACCCCCTTTTCGCCCAGGCACAGTTGGTTCTCCCTTTTAATAGAATTGGACAAGGGCAGTTACCACAAGCTTCCTCATGGACTGAATCTGCTCATAAAGCATCAGAGGTGAATGGTACACACCAACTCTGAGCAATTGCAACTTGACAACCTGGTAGATTCTATTTTGATACCTTTTAGATACTTGCTCTATTAGGAAATGCAGGGGGTATTTAAGGAAGCAAGTAAAACTGCAACTAGAACATTTTACAATTATGAGCAAAGGAGGTCTTCTAGGTGATTCCTAACTAATAACAGAGGTCCAAAAAGGGTTTCAACCCATCTAGGTTTGAACTATTTGTGTAAGCTACAAAAAGATGGTTCATCATATGATTCTATCAAAGTGTATCTTGCAGCCATCTCAGCTTGTCTGCCTGTGGCTCCCTCTCTTTCATCTCTTTTTGTTTTCACACAGTTAACAAATTCCTTCTCCACCCTGGGATATCAACAATGCTCTTATAAAAGTGACCTTACCTTCCTTTGAGCCTTCCTCTCAAGCTGATTTATGGTTCATTAGTTGGAAGATGTTTTTACTCATTATGCTGACATCTGTAAGTTGAGTTTCTGAGCTACTAAGTCTCGTGGTGGGCCGGCCATCTCTGATTTTTCATAAGGACAGGGTTCTATTACTCATTAATCCATCAGTCATGCCTAAAGTTGTTTCTGAATTTACCTTGAATCGAGCTACCAATCTCCCAGTGTTCTGTGCTGATCCAAAAGCAAGGAAGAAAAGATTCTATGAACCCTGGATGTGCAAAGGCGACCTAGTTAGTACTGTGACAGAACAAAGTCCTTTAGAAATGCTGAACAGCTGTTTGTCTCCTATACAGGGTGCTAAGAAAGGTCAACTTGCCTCTAAACAAACTACTGCATGATGGTTGTGCTCTGCTATTGCTTTCTGTTACTCCCACCATGGTAAATCTCTTCCAGGCAAGGTTAATGCTCACGCAACTCCTCTTTGATGGCATATCAGAAACCAGCAGATTCTAGCGGCATTCTAGAGGCAGCAACTTGGTCCTCTGCTTATACCTTCACAAAACACTAAAAACTGGATTCCTTGTCAAGGTCCAGAGCAGGCTTTGCTAGGATGCTTACAGCTTCACAAAGCACTACAAACGGAATTCCTTTTCAAGGTCCAGAGCAGGCTTTGCTAGGACTATGGATCCTTATCCTCATACCTCCGAAGTAAGGTAAGTTTTGGGAATCTACCGAAAATGCCATGGAGGTAGTGGGAGTGGCAAACATAGCATACTTGCATGAGCTATTCTTACTTGTAACAGTGGATATTTGAATTCCTTATTGCTTCAGTGGCAGCACCCACCCCACCTGCCATCCATCAGACTGGGCATAGTTGAGGTGGGTATAAACCTCTTTGATTCAGCTGTTGATGGATTTGCTTTTTATATACTATTATGGTTGACTGTGAATTTACTCTTGCTAAATGATTCTGTCTTCTAGTACTTTGCTCTTCTTCTTTGTGAACAGCTGAAGGCTTCCCTCTCAGGATATGTTCACCCAATCATCTGTCACAGGGAGACAGAAGGAGGGAAGTCTGAGCTTTTGAAAGCTGGTCAGTACTGAATTACCATAACAAATAGCCCAAAATGCCATTGAGGTGGTGAGGATTTCAAACAACTAGTAATTATAGTAGTTACTTGACTGAACTTTCCTAATGGTTGTCACATGACTTTTATTTGTTTTTTTTTTGTTTTTGTTTTTTTTTGCTTTTGTACTAAAAGGTTGTTAAAACTTGCCTAATGATTTTTGGGGATGGGGTAGATACTCAAAATGCTTTTTCACCATGTTTTACAAAGAAAAAATTACTTTTTTTTACAGCTTATCCATTTTAGAGATAATTGCTGCCTGGCTTCCCAGGGAATCAGACATCTTTAGGCTCAACCAAGAAGAAATTTGATAAACAGCCTTTGCCATCACAGTAGGCTTCTAAAAAGCTCCAGCTGCAAGTGGGTGACTATGCTGTGTGCAAAGCTGGTTCCTCAGCCCATTAATTTTCCTTTGATTTTCTTGGTATAGTCTCTTCAGCCACCATGGTCCAAGGGTTATACATGCCCTCAGTGACCGTTGGAGTGGCCTTGGTGTGCAAGGGAGAGCCAATCTTGTCCCGTCTGAGAGAAGGTGCAAAGAGTGCCACTCTGTCCACCCAGAAAATGTTGCCATCGCTGGGCTGGTCTCTGTTGGCAACACTAGGTCTGTGTCTTAAAAAAAATTAATGTCAAAAAGAAACAAAATGACATATGTCCTCCCCTATCTTTCGTGCTCTGGACACAAGTTGTTTTTGGACTTAACTCGTGGTTTATTGCAGGCTGTTGGTTTATTGCAAGCTGTTGGCCCTTCCTGTATGGATATCTCTTGTAGAGCATAAGGGGGTTCTTCATTTTCTGAAGAGACTCAAGAGATTGAACATCTAAATAATTTTGAAGGGAGAATTTTTGTCTTGTCTCCACAGATTTCGGAGTCAGATTCTGAGGAGAGTGTGGCTTCAGCCATTCCATTTGAAGGATTATCTTTCTATTTCCAGAATGAAACAGTCCTTCAGAAAGTATTATGATTTGTTACAACACAAGTTTCCAGATCCTTCTGGTATTTTTCCTCTATTTTCTGCTTTGAAGAATGATTTTTGTCACAGCCTGTAACTTGACAGACAACCCTCTAAAAAGCAGATAGGCTGCATAAAGTTCCTCATTCTTTTAAGTTTTTATGGATTTTTCCAGGTCAGACCCAGCAGCTATTGCTTGTCTGAACCAAGCTGCTGCTAAACACTTGGTAAATACTTATCTTTCTCATTCATAATAGTATGTGAAGGCTTTTGATAACATTGGGGAAATGTGTATTCTTCTACAGCAGTTGTTTCCTCTTCTGTACAGAAATCTGTTTTGTGTAATTTGGTTATTACTCTGACTCATGTGACTACACTGCTTGGTAATTTTGCTGATGTCACTTTCAGGGCTTTTGACACTGAAACTGTTTTTTAGGAGATTTGCTTGGTTGCATTCTCAAAATCTTCAAGAAGATGCTCAAAATGTTTTTTTTTTTCTTTCTCCCTTGGATCAAGAATTACTTTTGGATCTTCTGCTGCAGAGGTCTTTATAAAGTGTAATTAAAGAGGTATGCTGATTAATGGGTTCTCTCATTTGTTTCAGTAATCCTTCTCCAAATCTGTCTAAGGATTTAATGCTACCCTAATGCCTTCTTTTAAAGCAAAATAAACAGTCCCAGCATGCTGCTGTTGAGTACATGTTTACAAAAGAATAGCAAGGAGTTTCCAAAGATTAGTGGATCCCTCCAGTACTAAGGATGGTAAAAAGTTTGTATGACTATTTAGAAGACTTTCTTCCCACTTGACTGACCCTAAATCCATCAAGGTTACTTTAGGCAGTGATTGTCTCTACCTCTTGTTTAAGTGATTCCCCATCACTCACAAGACATAACTTTTCCTTCCCTCCTGTTATGGAGCATCCATATTCTCAGGGGCGATAAAAGCTCTCAATCCTCTTTTAATAAAACATTTTATTCAAAATTGTTTCTTATACCAAGTTCTAATTGTTATCTTTTAATTTATTTTTGAGTTATCTAGTAACATTAGATTTGAAAAGATGCATATCATCATATTCCTAGATCCATGTCAGACGTTTTTGGTTTTCTGACTTGGGAGAACATTATTTCTTACTCTGCATTAACCTTTGGTTTATCCAGTACTATGTAGGTACATATGAAGTGACCAGCTCCTGTATCAGTTTCAACAACTGGCTAAGCTTCTGGTGTCATTCAAAGGGGATCCAGTGTCTGTCAGCCTGGGATATCATGCTCGGCAAGCACGCTGCTTCACTAGAGATGGCTTGCACCTGTCACCCTTAGGCTTTCGAATAATGGCCAAGGCTCTTGCCAACCCCAATAGTGCCGTTTTTAGGCAAGGCTCAAATGACAAACCCACCGCTGTAAATAGCACAAGTAACAAAAAACTGCTACTCAATGCCAGAAGTGTAAACCTCAAAATGCATGCACTCGAGGCACTCCTAAGTATGGAGAAAATTGTTATATGTGCAGTAAGAGAAACCTGGTTTAAGGCTCCTGAGAGCACCCCAGCACTACCAGGCTACAAATCATATGATACATTTCAGCCACAAAACCCAGACCAAAATACAAAAGGTGGGGACGTATCCATATTCATCAAGGATATCCACACTTCCAGGTTAGTGGCACAGCACGATGCTTCAGAGATCACCCACATGCAACTAACAACAGGCAGAACTGCAATTCAAATTATAGCTTTCTGCAGATCACCCACCATATCCCAGGACACCCATTCCATATTTCTGGAAACACTGGGAAACATAAAGGTCCTACCAAACACTCTGATATTGGGTGATTTCAATAACCCAAACATTAACTGGGAGAACTACTCAAGTACTAACTCCCTTGCCTAACGTTTCCTAGAATTTATAAACTCAAACGCCCTGGATCAACTGGTCAACATCCCCACCAGAGGTGACAACATACTGGACCTGGTCATCACCAACATGGGTGACCGGTGTTCCACAACGGAGATCAACCCCTCGCTGGTTAGATCTGATCATAAACTAATCACTCCGGATATCCACATTCCACCCCCACCCCCGGTCAAAGAAACCACCGTGAAAAACTTTTCAAAAGCAAACTTCATGTTACTTAAGACCGAGGTGGAAAGTTTCAAATCCCCCATGCTAAAGGATAACACTGCCCAAGCTGCAAAATCCTTTACTAATGTACTCTACGGGCACCTACAACAATGCATGGATAATGCTATCCCAAGCAAAACCAAGGCTCACTCCTCCAAGGAAAGGAAACCAGTCTGGTGAACCCCTGCCATAAACAAGCTATACAATAGAAGGAGGAAACTAGTAAAGAAAAGAGTAAAATCCCAAGAGGGGAAGACATCCTTGATCAGTATCAGCAAGAAACTATGATCCCTCATAAAATCATCCAAAGCTAGCTTTGAAAGAAAAATTCCCAAGGACTCCAAAGATAACTACAAGGCATTCTTTAGCTATGTCAAGAATCTAAGTGGCAATTCCCAGATCTGCTCAGAGTTAGTGCAGAATGGCACAAAATACAATGACCCAACCGATATTGCCAACATCTTAGCAGACAGGTTCAGTGCAAACTTCACCCCCCTCTCACCCCCAAAAGGGCCCATAACCATACCAGGAGAATGTAGTGCCCCTGAAATCACAGACACTCAGGTTAAAACAGCCCTCTCCAAAGCCAAAAACACAGCATCAGTGGGACCGGATGGTATCCCAGGTTGCGTATTACATGAGCTCAAAGATGAACTAACCCCTCACCTAAACACATTGTTCAAACTCAGCCTCTCCACAGGCTATGTGCCCATATAGTGGTGCACAGCAATGGTTATTCCACTCCACAAAGGTGGAGCCACAACAGACCCCAGGAACTATCGCCCTATAAGCCTGACTATCTTGGTCTGCAAGGTTATGGAGTGCATCATCATGTATCTCATTAACAGAGACATTGGGAACTTCCAAACACTGGATCCTACCCAGTTTGGCTTTGTTAAGGGCAGATCATGCCTCCTAAACCTGGTGGACTTCTTTGAGACAATTGCCAAGGCTATAGATGAGGGAAAGGTGGTCCACACAGCCTACTTAGACCTCACAAAGGTATTCAACACCATTCCCCATTCTGGTATTATAGACAATCTCATCAGCCTGAACATAAACCCCTGTGTCACGAGAAGTGTTGCCAACTGGCTCATGGACAGAACCCACATGGTAAGAGCTGCGGGAGCTAGGTCTGACTCTAAACTGGTTACAAGTGGTGTACCCCAGGGCTTAGTCCTAGGACCCCTCCTGTTTGGCATATACTTCTCAGAGGTACAGGCAAACATAGGAGGACTATGGCTGACAAAGTTTGCAGATGACTGCAAACTAGGGGCTATAATTGACTCTCCAGCTGACACAGACATCCTCCAAAAAGGTCTCACTGAGATAGATACCTGGTGTCAAAACCATGGCCTCAAGCTAAATGCCAAAAAGTGCATAGTCACCCCCTTTGGATAAAACAAAGTACCCACAAATTACCACATAGGTGATAGCTCCCTAAATAAGGAAGATGAAATAAGGGATCTGGGGACCCAAGTAGATAGTAATCCCTCCTTTGATAATCACATTGCCAAAGTGGTCAGAATATCCTTCTATGTGCCCCACCTAATTACAAAAGGGTTTGCATCCAGATCAAAAGAGGTCACTGTACCCCTCTACACATCACTCATCTGACCCTTCATAGAGTGAAACGCCCCATTTGGGATGTACCTTACAAGACACCTGCAACAGCTGGAAAGATCACAGATGTACCTCACCAAAAGGATCACTGGCCTCAAACAGATGCCCTATGCAGCTCAACTGAAGAAACTCCAGCTGTACACAGTTGTATACAGCCTACTCAGAGGTGATCTCTGTCTGACATACAAGGCCAGGTCCAACCCAGAATTGATGGACATGCTCCACCTAAAGAAAACCATATTGACTTAAACCACATGCCCTAGGGATCTAAACCTCACCACAACAATAAATAGGACGTGCTAGAGGGATAGATTCCTGTCCCAGAGACTTCCCATGCTTCGGAACAAGATTCCAATATACATTAGGCAGAGCTCCTCACTAACACTCTTCAAGAGAAACCTTGACGAGTGGATGGGAAACAGGAAGTTTACCCTGGGGATCACTTCAGTGGCTCTGCTGGACAGAGGCACAAGGAACAATCTAAGGAGGCAGTGAAAGCCAACACATTCTGGCTAGGCTTATAAATGCCTTTGGGCAGATAGCCTACTACTTACCTATGAACCTATAAACCTATGATATCCTGCTGCAGACTGTAAGGTGTTCACATATTACCTTATTTTGATGCCTTGTTGTTCTTTGCAGTTTTTTCAAAGAGTCAGGAATCCCTCACTAAGGCAGGGATCTCTTACACAGACTGGGATTCCAGGAGAATATACAGATGTATTATATGACTAATTCTTACAAAATTGTTTTCCTGGGGTGTCTCTAGGACACCTCAGTTCAAAGTCCTTTTCTTCCACAGTGGATCTTTGTCTGGATATATTCCTAAGTTTTTCTACTTAGGATTCTGGGTCTCATGGCATCTGTGATTTTCATAATACCTTTTGTGAAACTCCACATGATAAAAACCCATTGCTACCTATAATTTTTTTGGTCCCAACATCTACATTCCATGACTTTTCAGTTTCAAGTTTTGTGATTTGTGAATAGGGAGATTTTTGACAGACACCATATTTTTTTCTTAATTCAGGTATCCCAGTCCCCTTCCAGCTCCAACACCATTGGTCACTGCAAATGACTCCAAGTGTGCTTGGGTAGCAGTGTGTATGATCATGGAAGTGCAAGGTCTTTGGAATACACAAAACAGACACGTAGAATAAAAGTGTTTTTGGCACTTATAAATGCTTCAACTCTGTCATTCATTTTTGGTCTCTGGGAAGTGGTGCACAAATAAGCAGGAGGGAACCCATTCTTATCCTCTTTGCAGACTAATCATGTTAACATTCTACATGCATCTTACAAACTGTCAGAGCTAAAGTTTGTGAGAGACAGGCAAAACAGGTTGAGGATAGGCACTCATGAATGAAAATTGTACCAGGGTGTCTTCCATGATCTGATACTGTTGTGGGGAACACCTCAACTATCTTTTTGCTTCCACTCTCAAATATCAGTTGGTGAAATTCTGCTCCAGTTCCCCATCATTAAAGACCTGGATGCTTTTACTTTTCCTTTGACAGAAATTGTCTAGTATATTTTTTCACACTTTCCAATAATATTTAGGGTGATTTTGATGATTTAGAAGGACTGTCCAGTAATCATTGTGGTGACTCCCTTCTGGCCTAGACAACAATGGTTCTCTTTTCTTTTGGGATGGTCCAGGCAATTACTACAAGTTCCTCACAGACTGGATACACTCACATAAGACCAGGGGTGTTTTATGCCTCTTGACTATAACATCTGTAACTGATTACCTTGATAACAGAATCTTTATACCATGTAGATTCCTTGCTTATGAGCTCATGCAGCAGGTTTTAATGGAGGCAACAAATCCTGCTACTAGAAAACCACATATATTAAATGGAAAAGGTTTTCTAGTTGGTGATAAGAAAAGAAACATTAACCATTTAGGGCTTGTGTTTCTCTTGTATTTCTCTGGTTCTAGATTATTTGTGTGAGTTATTATCTTAAAATTATCTATTTATGTATATCTACCATTGATCCCCCACTTTCAAAGCAGTCTCATATAAAAATATTTTTGAAAGGGATATTGCAAATGAACCTCCTAGAATTCAGGTGGCTTCTCCTTGGAATCTTAATCTGGTGTTACTATAACCAAGTATTGCTTCATTTGAAAGATTTTTCAAATGACTATTCTGCCTAGCCTGCCTGAGGAGTGCGTGTGGCATCTGATATACCTATCAGCCACCTTAACCAATACCCAGCCCTAGTCTTCATTGAGTGACTGTGTATTACCTGGAGCTGCTACAGAGCAGTCCATCTCAACAAGACTCCAGCCAACAAAATGCCATCTATAAAACAAGACCTGTCAGCCACCTTAACCAATTCCCAGCCCTAGTCTCCACGGAGTGACTGTATTACCTGGAGCTGCTACAGAGCAGTCCATCTCAACTAAAGTCTCCAGCCAATAAAACACCATCTATAAAACAAGGTTAATAGTAGAACTTCATCTTTCCCTGTACACCCACCTGAAGGCAGGCGGCAGGTATAGTTTCCACCCTCACCCTCCCTACTTACAGCAAACCTTATCTGTATTTATCTATAGGTCTTACAATTTAAACGTATCCTCTCAGGCCATTTTTTCCTTCCTTTGTTACTACCACTGTGGAATCTACATAAAGATCCTGACTACAGTGAGGCTTAAGTTGCTGAAATAAAAATTGCCCTAGCCGAAGATATAAACTACTGCAGAACAGTAGCTGAGGAGGCTAACTGAAGGAAATCCCCTGTCTGCACTTACATACTCTTTCAGAGCTGCATAAACTGGCCATTGCAACAACCTTGAAGCTCGCTAGCAGTATACAATCAGCTGAGCCAGAGCTTGGTGCGTAAACACCCGATAGAAGACCTACCTCCCTGGATTGCTGGGAGATTAACTAGACAAGAAGTCTGGCTAGGGTTTCACACAAAATAGCCATAAGCTGCACTTGTAGCAAGATTGCTACAAGCGCAAGTCATAGCAAGTCAGAGGAGCAGAATTCCCCACACTGCTGTGAGACCTTTTAAGAGAGGGTGCCTAAACAAGCATGTTCACAGCATAACAATAGAAGACACAGTGCTTAGAAGGCTATCTGTGCACACTGAAGTTAACTAAGCCACTACAGTGCTCCTTGCAGACTATCTACAGCTGACCCGCTGCTTAATGGAGATACCCCTTACAATAGTGACGCCACATAAAGAAATGCTGTAACTGTGGTAGAAGTCTTTACACTATAGGAAAATGCCATTACGGCAATCCAAGTCATATGCTATTTATGAGGGGGGATTGAGTGGATCTCATTGTGTGGATTATATAGCTAGTCTAGGTTCTTAGAGTGTTATATTACGTTAGATAGTTAGTTTAGGTTCCTAGAGTTTGAATTCACTTTATGCATAGCCAATACTGAGGTTAACAAATGTTTACACAGCAATGCTTGGTTCCTACTGTTTTATATCACATTATGTGTAGAAAATACAGTCAAATTACACATTAGCTAATTTACTCTACTGTATTACATGCTGTAACTGTGCTAGAGTTTTAGTGCCATCTTGTGTTATGTTCTCATTCTGTTGTTGGTATATGTTGGTTTGTGATATACAAGTGAATTTTGCCCTCCCTTCTCATATGTTTCTCTTATCTTTTCACTTCTAGACCTATCAGCTACCTTAACCAATACCCAGCCCTAGTCTCCATGGAGTGACTGTGTATTACCTGGAGCTGCTACAGAGCAGTCCATCTCAACTAAAGACTCCAGCCAACAAAATGCCATCTATAAAACAAGGTTAATAGTAGAATTTCATCTTTCCCTGTAAGCCCACCTGAAGGCAAGTGGCAGGTATAGTTTCCTCCCTCACCCTCCCTACTTACAGCAAACCTTATCTGTATTTATAAGTCTTACAATTTAAACGTATCCTCTCAGGCAATTTTTTCCTACCTTTGTTACTACCCCCGTGGAATCTACATAAAGATCCTGACTACAGTGAGGCTTAAGTTGCTGAAATAAAAATAGTCCTAGCCGAAGATACAAACTACTGCAGAACAAGAAAACTAACCATAAGTTATATTATTTAAGCTTGAAAAGAACAAAACATTGTAACATAACCAACCTTCTCTTATGCTCAGGTCTAACTGATAGTTCTTTGTGGGCTTACCTGCCAGCTTGGTAGCCCCCGCTCCATTCACCCTCGCTATGTTCGGGCTCACGATGCTCCCCTACCCTACCCCCAATTCCCACCCACCTCCACATCAACTACATTTATACCTATCCATTCCCACCTCCATTCAACCTACACCTAATCTACATCCTTCCTGCCTCTTGCAGTTCCAGAAACCAATCACATTCCTTACTACCCCTACACATTCAGTTAAACCACCCATACACATTCTTGGCAATTAACTGTATTACCTACCCCTAGATGAAGCCGTCAAACACTTTAACTCCACATTTCTAGAAATACTAAATAGGCATGCCCCTGAAAGAACTACCAGAGTTAAGGCCAAAGCAGTTCCATAGTTAACTAGGGAAACAAGACAAAAAATAACAGAAAGGAATAGAGTCTGGAAAACCTGGAGGTCCAACAAAACCCCAAGTACACAGCAATCATACCAACAGATTAGAAATCTAACAAAAAAAACTAGTTGTGCAACATAAAAGAAATTACTTTATTACCCACAAAACTCAACACATGAACAATCCAAAAAAATTCTGGGCAGATTTAAACAGGTTACTACACCCTGGAAAAATCACCACCCAACCCCCAACAACAGGGTTAATGAAAGAAAACATAGCAGAATTATTCAATGCTTTCTTCAGTGAGACCGGACTTGCCCTTGCACAAAAGCAACCTCATACCAAAACCACTACTGTCCACCCCAAACCTAATAACAGCCCCACTTTTAAGCTACAACTCACCCCAACTTCCTACATAAGAAAATTACTCTCGCAATTGAAACCAACAACACTAGGAGCAGACTCCCTCCGCAACAAATTCTTAAAGCTGGCAGCAACCGAAATAGCAATACCAGTCCCTAGCCTAATAAACAGATCCATCTCTGAAAGCTCAGTACCCTTGATCTGAAAAACTGCCTATATTATACCCCTTCATAAAGGGGGCAATTCTTATGATATATCTAACTACAGACCAATAGCTATCCTATCCCCACTTGCTAAAATACTGGAGAAATGTATTCATCAACAATTAATGACCCACCTTATTAATCAAGAAGTCATATCCCAAGCCCAACACAGGCTCTGTCCAGGTCATAGCACAACCACTGACCTGCTAGCATTCACAGATACCATTAACCACAACAGAAACAATGGTAAGCTTTCTTCAGTCCTCTTTCTAGACCTATCAAAGGCATTTGATATGGTTAATCATGAAAAATATCTCCCACCTTACTTACCTAGGTCTAGATAAATTGTCAGTCTCCTGGTTTAAAAACTACCTCAACAATAGGCAACAGGCAGTACTATGGAACAATAACTTGTCTCCACTCTTACCTTTGACACTTGGTGTACCTTAGGGATCTATACTGGGCCCCCTGCTGTTCTCAAATTTTACTAACAATCTCCACTCAGCTGTAAATAGTTCAAACCTTATCCAATACGCAAATGATTCTAATATAATATGCAGTGCCCCCTACCCTAGCAGACCTACACAAAATAACACAGGAAAATTTTCACTCAGTCGAAAGCTGGCTTACTGAGAATGCCTTGATACTCAACCCCCAAAAAACTAAGCTCCTCCTATTTCATCCCTCAGTCACTACTGCCCCCACCTCCTCCTTTACTATCCACTCAGAAAATGGGACCCTTATTTCACCTGAATCCCAGACAAAACATCTGGGTATTACTATTGATAACAAGCTCAAATTTGATGTACGCATTAATCTTGCAATAAAAAATACTAACAAAAAGCTGAGAAGTCTCTACAAACACAAATCATTCCTGACCCATAATGCTAGAACTACAATTGCACAAACACACCTTCTCTCAACTCTGCTGTATGCATCACCAATATTGACCAACCTATCCAAAACAGAAACCAATAAATTGACCACATGCTACAATCAGATAGCCAAATTTGCCAACAGCAGCTCCTTCAGAACACATCACTGCCAAAACCTAAAGCAATTGGGTTGGCTTGAACTACCAAATCTACTAACCTATAACCAGCTGGTTATCACACACAAGCTACTCTCTCATCCAAGTATAACACCTTCATTAAGAAACATAATCCAACAGTATTCCTGTCCTAGGCAACTCTGCTCCACAGACAAGTTACTGTTAGCAGTTACCAGATCTCACAACCATGCCGGTGACTCCCTATACTATTCTTATATAGCCACAATCTGGAACTCCTTGCCTACATCCATAACCCTAGAAGCATCCTTTTCTAAATTTCAAATAACTATCAAAAATTACCTCAGCAACAAATGGCTATGTCCCTGTTCCACACCAGACTAATGATTGAACCACTTCTATACTAATGTAACTCTTAGCTTAACAAAAATCTCATGTTTTACCTTCATAAAATTGTATACCACAACAGAAGAATGATGGCATATCTGTGTTATTCTACACTATGCATTGTTGTTTATAAACCTATTGTCAACTGTACCTGACTGATGCTTTAATACCTTTATGTGTGCCCAACTACATACCTAATGGACCTAGTTGAAATATGTATCCAAGAAATATCTGTATGTCTTATAAATTTGTCTCCTTGGAGCTTTTCTCCCTGGGCCTCCACTAAAAATGGACATGTATCCAATTGGACTATCCCGGTTAACAAATGAAAAATAAATACATAAATAAATAAAAACTGAATCAACTCATCAGGTTCTTAACATGGAAAAGAGTGTTACTAATTGTTCCGACCTTCTGCTAGAAGAGTATCTGAGCTGCAAGCTCTTACGATAGCTCACTTTTATCTTATTTCCCATATAGATAAGGTTTCCTTAATAATTAATCCTTTATTTATGTCTATAGTGGAATCTGTGGTTACCTTTACCCAAGTTTTCCATCTCCATATCTTCCTTCTAAACTCTAATATAAGGGAGGAAAGATTTTTCATACCTTGGATGTGCAGTCAACTTGGGTAATATCTTGCCACAACAAAATCCTGCAAGATATCTGATCTGTTTTTTTTCTTGTAAAGCTTAAAAAAAATGACAACTTGCATCAATTCAGACTGTTTCAAGGCTAGTACGTTTTGTTATACCTACCATAAAATAACTATTTCAGGCAAGGTTAAGGCTCATTCTACCAGGGCCTTGGCTATATTTATGGGTTTTTAATAAGGGTTGGATTCTAGAAGTATTCTGGAATCATCAACTTGATCCTCTGTGCATGTTTTTTCAAAGCACTATAAGCTAGATTCCTTCTGACAGTCTAAAGCAGGCTATACTAGGAGCATTCTCCAGGAGTCCTGGTCCCTCATTCTCTTTATAGTCGATATAAATTATGGTATTCTACCCTTTTAGGTTAGGATACTGCAGAAGTGATCTATATGAAGAACATAATACATTTCTCTAAGTGAAATTATTATAACAGAAGATGTTCAAACAATCACTACTACAGTAACTGCTGTCCCTCCATTCCCTTTGTTTTTTATGCTTTTATGTCAGGATGTGGACATTATTATTACTATTATTATTATTATTATTATTATTATTATTATTTCTTGCATTGTTCTGCTTTAGCCTTACTTTCTTTGTTAGCATGAAATCTCTGAAAGGGTTGGCTCCCATACTGCTCTTTTATTCAGCTCAACTTGAGCTAATTGTTTGAGTGAAAGGTGCCCTGACACTTTGGAAGCTTGAAGACTGTTATATCCTTGACTGAATATAACCTATATAGCTTAGCCTACTATAGTAGTGATCATTCAGTGAACTACTGTTATGGTAAGTTTATTTATAAAACTGTACTTACTGAATATTCCCATTTGGTTAAGCCACAGCCCCCAGATGTTCACCAAGTGCAAGTCAGTAGTCACAGCTCATCTCTGGCTGAAAGGATTATGTGTGTTCCCATACCTAGATGAGTGGTTCTTTGTCAGAGCAACACCATAATCCCTTATCTTGGCAAGATACTTTTTTGTTTATGTCTTTCCTTGGGTATTTTAATAAATCTTGAAACGTCCTTGTATGAACTTTCTCAAACCATAGAATTTATCAAATGTCATCAGGACACAACCTTGAGAACTTCAGCATTACCAGACCACAGGGTTTTCCCTTAAATTCATCATATCCAGACTTCTTCAGGCAGCCTCTCTTCTAGTCTCATTGGTTCTACAGATAAGACACACTCCTAGGATCTATATTTGCACCCCTTTTTTCTATATCTTTGTACATGATCAGTCTCTTGAACTCCCAAATATTAAATCAATGGATTTAATATCAAAGTATTGAAAGCCTTAACCACCAATCTTCACATCCCCAAACCAGAACAAAGGAAAACGTCAAGCTGACTTTTCAGAATGTCTATTCATTAAGAAGTCAAGAATCAACATTCAACAGTAACTAGACCATTCACCATCCAGAAAATACACTGGTGTGAAGGCATACATATTGCTACTATTTTTCAGGGGGAGAAGCCCCCCACCGTGTGGGGGGCTGTATCCTTCACACCCCCTGCTAATTATATATTCTAACTCTAAGATCGCATTACAGTGAGGAAGAGGGTAATTTTCCCAATACCACTGTAGTGTGATCCAATGCAAAACACAGATACTCAAAACTGCAAGCACAAGCTGTGTCTGCATTTTGAAGTCGACTGAATTTGTGTTCACAGTTTTGCCTTTTTGCACCTTTCCATTCAACCTTATGACAGACGGTAAGGCGTGTTTCATTATTTTGATAGTAAACCAAATTAGTGTTGTATGGATGTGACATTGTCCTTCTGGTATGCAATAAAAATCGCACTGACTCAAAAAGCAAACTATAAGACAACTTCAACCAGCTCTGTAGCTGGTCCGCCACCAAATAAGTCCTAAACAGCCCTGTGAAGACTAATGGTATGTTCATCACTGCAGCAAAGAAAGTTCCTGTTATTCCTCCCTTACTAATATCAGACCACAAAGAGAATACCATTCCCAATGACACCAAATGGAAATACTTGGATCTGACTTTTGAACCTTTCCTCTCCTTTATTGTACAGAATAATATTATTATGTCTAAAATCCTAACCAACTAAAACTTTTCTATAAAATCAGTGATCTTCTGTCATCTACTGCCAGATTACCTACAGCTGAAAATATTCTTTTAGCCAAATTCAAATATGGTCTCCCTTTTCTGGTGCTTTATTCAACTAATAATAAAAGTAGAAATAAAATGGCAGGTAATGAGATCTGTAGATCTATACTTTTGTTGGTCTGCTTAAACAAAACTGCAAAATACTGGAAGACAGATTGGGTATCTATGAAAAACAGGGGAACACTATTCCTAAGTGCCCACATCTTTAAGACCTTAAAAATAAGTTACTGCCTGCCACTTAAACATAAACTTACATTTCAGGAAAGCAGATATGTCTATGAAGTTCCCAGAGTGACAATCTTAGAATGATCTACCCTCTATTTAAAACTACTGTTAGAGAAAAAGCCTTTTCTTGACTGGGACCCGCCACCTTGAACCACTTTATTTGTTTATTGTATTCTGTTTACCTGGTTAAGTCCAGTTGGGCACAAGTCCCATTTTCAGATGAGGCTTGAGAAAAAAAGCTCCACATAAAGACACACACTTACAATGAACAACAATAAAAATTAAACATTTTAAGCATTGCTTTGCAGGCAGTATTGAGACAAATACTAAAGACATTTATCATATTAACAGTTATATCATCTTACATAAGGCATGTTAACATGTAATAGCTAGAGATACAAGTGATAATGTGCATAGGTTCAGTATATGTATATTGACATTAATGAGGTATTATGTCACTAGAAAAGGAACAGAAAATAGAAGAGGAGGAGGAAGGCTATAAGCAGACATAATCAAGAAAAACATAAGCAGAAAAAAGCTCTGATAGTGGAGAGGTTGCAATATCAGTAGATAGGTGAGATGATGAGGTGGGTAAGGAGGGGGTATTAGTAGGAGAGGATTAAGGACATAGTTTATGTGAAGGAGCAGTAGTGGGGATGAAAGAGAAAGTAACAAAGATAAGAAAGGTGAAAGAGTCAGGGTGACTGATAGAGCACAACAATGGAAAAGAAACAAAAAGAAAGGTGGGTTTAGTCAAGATGGGTGCATGAGCATAGCCACTTGAAAGTTAGATGTTGTTTTAGGTTGTGTGTGACATATGTGGTAATGTCTTATTTTAGGGTGGGTGCAACTGAGTTCCGGTGCTTAGCAACATAGGTTGATAAAGTGAGTTGACTACAATGTTATGAGATTTGGTCCTGGTCAGGAGTTATTTGTTGTGTGATCAGCGATTCCTAGGAAGGAAGCAGTGTTTGAGGATGTTTTGTAGTGATGGGGTAGGTGTTAGGTTTGTGTATCTTTTGTGTGCAATAAGCAGCTAAGAGTAGGTTAAGTAACTGGGTAGTTCATGTCAGTGTTGGTGATTCAGTGCTAGGCAGTTGTGTGAATGGTTCTGTAAGTTGGATGCGAACTTCATTATTTTATTGAAGGAAGCCTCTAGTTTATTTTTAAGGTGTAGTGAAGGCTGGTCAGGATGGGTCCTGCATAGAGATGTGAAGAAAAAAGATAAGATGTCAATAAATAATTCCTGCATTTATTTCTATAGAGGAAGCCTAACCTTTGTTGAGTTTTCTTGATGACTTCAGTGATGAATTAATCATATTTTAAGTTATCATCAATTAAGACGCCAAGAAGCTTTAACTTCTACTTTAGAAGTTACAATAGAAGATGAAGTTATGGAGTATCTGATAAGGGAAGGATTTGATGTGGAGGACCTAATACAGGTTACTTCATAGCATGATTGAACAAGTCCCCAAAGTAAGGAGAAACAGGAAGATCAGGAGACTGAAGGAGAAATATGGACATGAAAAAGAAAAAGAGATTTAATATGGTATCATATTTATTTAAAGGAGAAAGTTAAACTAATCAGTATAAAACAAGCAGCTCAAAAGATCCAGACATGGAAATCATTACAATACAAAAAATAAGAAGACAAAGTAGAAAAGGAGATCAGTAATGGAGGAGTTAAAGAATTAGAAACTGAGGTTACCTCCAAAGTGATGGATTCAGTGTAGAAAACCCAATTCAGAAAGCACCACAAAGGTATAGAGCAACAGAACTCCAAATTAAGGGGAAAACAGAGGAATGGGAAGCAATTGGTCAGGTGCCATATGAAGATATTCTGGAGCCTTCCACAGGAAATGAGTACAAACATTCACTTAACGGCAAGGGAAGGAATAGAAAACTGTGGAAACTCTGACACAGTTAATGTTGAGGAGTGATAGGCCAGTTAGTTGTCATATAACAGAGCAATGGATGGCACAGGATGAAATTGAAGAGAATGTGCCATAGGAAGATGTTATAGAACTTTCTATAGAATGCCCACAGGAAATGGAAAACAAAAAATGTGCCCTCAGTTTAGAAGAAAATGAGCTAAGAGAAGAGTTGCTTGACTTAATAGAGACAGATAGCATATTAAGATCAATGAAAGAAATAGACTGCAGGAAGTCAATAAAACCAAAACGTCAGAAGTTTGATAAAACAAATGAACACAATAATTAGGACTGTCCATAGAGATCCATGCAATATAACAGAAGTAAACAGGATATATTACTGTGCAGCTAAATTAATAACCGACAAAAGTTCTACGACAAGAACACAGGGTGGTGTGGGACAGAAAGGGGTGAAATCAAATACCATCATAGAAGTATCGGATACAGAAAACAATAAAGTAGCTAAGACAATAAGTGTCACTGTTAGAAGAGTATTGAAGAGGGAACAGATCAACAAAAATACTTAAAAATATAGACGTGATAAAAGCAATGTGCAGTATTAGAGCAGATCAGAATCTATCATGCACTGTCGCAAATAACAAACTAAAATCCCAGCACAGGTAAAAAAACTTAGAAGATACGCAGATAAATATGAAGGAAAAGTACAAAATAAGCAATTTATTGATGACTCCAAAAGGTTTTCTAGAGAATTGGGAAACAAAGTAAAAGGAATTGGAAGACCACAAAAAAAAGAAGTAGTAGATACATTTTGGAGAAGCATCTATGAAGATCCTGGAACATAACAAAGATGCTAAATGGATAGAAGAAGTAAAAGAAAGAATAAGAAGTTTAAAGGTATAGAATATGAAATGTGATGAAGTAACAGCCAGAGAGATTGAAACAAACTTAAGAAAAGCCTCATACTTGAAAACCCCAGGCCCAGATGCAATACCTAGCTTCTGGTTAAAAGTATCAACATCTTTGCATGAAGATCTAGCCATGAGTAAGAACTATTTATATGTGCACCCAAACAGACACCAACCTGGGTAACAAGAGGAAAAACAATGCTCCTACTTAAGACTGAACCTGCAAGCTATCCAAAAAGTTCTAGAACAATAACTTACCTTCCGACAACATATAAACTATACCCTGGAATTCATGCTGACAGAGTCTATAGTCATCTAGAAGAAAATTCATTTATGACAGTAGAACATAAGGGCAATAAAAGAAAGTCAAATGGAACAAAGGATCATTTGCTATTAAATAAAAAAAATAGTGGATAACTTAAAAAAGTGGAAGAATTTAAGTATGGTGCAGATTTATTACAAAAATATTTGATAGTATTCCACATTTGTGGATATAAGAGTGCTTAAAAATGCATAAGATACACCCTACACTGATCTACTACATTACAATGACCATGAAACAGTGACAAACCACTTTGGAATTAAGCCATGATAAAGGACAATTTATTATTCCAGGGATACAAATTCAAAGGGGGATAGTCCAGGGTGACTCATTGCCACTGCTGGTATTCTGCCTTGCCCTTAACCCATTAAGCTGTCAACTTAACAGCTTAAGCCATGACTATAATTTGGCTCCTAGAAAACAACAAGTGTAAATACTTCTCTGCTTCTCTTTGTCAATGATTTGAAACTGCATAGCTCATCAGATGAGGAACTGAAAGTACAACTGCAAGTTGTCAAAATTTTTTCAGATGATACAAGAATGTCATTTGGTCTTGATAAATGTGCAAAAGCAACCTTTAAAGCAGGAAAACTGCAGCACCAAGAAAACATGAGTTTGGGACAAGAATGTGCTGTAAAAGGACTTGAGCAAGAGGAAGCATATACATATTTAGGAATTGATGAAGGATCAACAATAAAACATGAACACATGTGAATAAAACTTAGTAAGGATTACTTTAGAAGACTTAAATTAATCCTGAAAACGACATTGACTTCTAGAAACAAAATCCAAGCTATAAACCAATTTGTTTTTCCTGTTCTAACTTACAGTTTTGGAGTGATTGACTGTCCCCAAAACATGTTGGTTGGATAGATTAGGCAGGAAAACAAGAAGGATGCTTCATGTTTACCATATGATTTATAAAAGTGAGTCCATACCAAGGTTATATATTCCTCATTCCGAAAGAGGGGTGGGCCTCTTTGAAACTGATTGCATGTACAGATCTATAATCATGGGACTCCACACATAACTGCTGACCTCATACGACCCAAATGAAGTGAAAGTTTTGAAACATGAGGAAAATAAATCTAAGATGACTTCCTTCCTTAGGCTAGCAGAAGCATATCAGTGTCAAGCAGGAATGGAAATCAAACCACAAGCAGATAAAAACCAGGCAGCAACTGAATATGCCAAAAAAACAAAAGAAAGAGTATAAGGTGAAGGACCAGATAAGAAGGCAAGAAATCTGGAAAATGCATAAGTATAGTTGTAAGTATAGAAAACTTCTGGAAGAACCTCATGTTGATCAGGAACAAATGCAGGAATGTTTGATGACAGGTGAATTCAAACCAAGAGATGAAAGCTTAATACTGGCAGCACAAGATAGTGGGCTACATACACATTGGTTTACTAAGTCCATTGAACATGTGGGAGAAGCAGACAAATGTAGGTTTTGTAAACAGAATTGGAAACAGTTGCCCACCTCATTGCTGGTTGCAACATATTAATGGCAGAAGGACTGTATACTGAAAGGCATAATAATGTGTAGAGACTGTTGCACTGGAGATTGTGCAAACATTATGGTATTGAAGTGGCAGAAAAACACTGGAAACATGAGCCACAAAGCATCATAGAAAATGATGAAGTCTACGTCATATGGGATCATTCTTACCAACAGTTCAAAAGATAGAGGTTAGAAAACTGGATATAGTGGTCCAAGAAAAGAAGACAAAAGTAGTATTGATTATAGAAATCACCACACCCTGTGACTACAGTGTCTTGAGTGCAGGGAGACACAAAGTCATAAAATATTAGGATTTGCAGACAGAAATGAGAGCAATGTGGACGACAGATACCCATACAGTTCTAATAGTAGTAGGAGCAACGGGGTCTTATAAAAAAGAGTGCACAATAGTATTTAGATATGCTACGAATACATGTAAATCCATATAAATTGCCAAAAGAGACATTACTGGGCATATTGCGAGTGCTGCGAAGAGCAGTGGTATGAAACTATGTTTACTGCTTTTGACATATCTAAAAAGTGGGAGGATACAAGGTTGCTTGTGTTTCTATTCGAGCGTATGATTTTGGCAAAACAGAAGAGAGCAGTAGTGGTCCTGTGCTGTAGACAGAAATTAAATTTGACGTAATATGAAAACATTGGCTAAGAACAGATACAAGTTATATGGCAATGATTTTATAGTTCGAGAAATTTTAGTCAGTTTATAGAGAAATTAAAAGTAAGTTAGTATAATACAAACAGGAATTGCAATATTAAGTGAGAGAAAAGCAGGCTTATGATATATTTAGAGAGAAAGCCAAGGGACAGAAACTGATAGAAGTAAGGAAGTGAGTTTAGAAGGGAGAGTAAGAAAATGAAAGGTATGAACAGGTATTTGTTCACCTTTAGGAATATAGCTCATCCATGTGTTGAGCATGAACAGAGCAGCTTTTGGCTAGGAAGTTTGCAGAACGGTTTTAAGGATGGGAGGGAAGGTATTGACCTGATGAACAGAGATAAGGAGTTTCATAGGTTCATAGGTTCATAGGTAGGTACTAGGCTATCTGCCCAAAGGCATTTATAAGCCTAGCCAGAATGTGTTGGCTTTTGCCACCTCCTTAAATTAGTTCCCTGTGTCTCTGTCCAGCAGAGTCACTGAAGTGATCTCAGGGGTAAACATTCTGTTTCCCATCCACTCATCAAGGTTTCTTTTGAAGAGTGTTAGCGAGGAGCTCTGCCTAATGTAGATTGGGATCTTGTTCTAAAGCATAGGAAGTCTCTGGGACAGGAATGTATCTCTCCAGCATGTCCTATTTATTGTAGTGGTGAGGTTTAGATACATAGAGCATGTGGCTCAAGGGGATAAGGTTTCCTTTAGGTGGAGCATGTCCATCAATTCTGGGTTGGACATGGCCTTGTATGTCAGGCAGAGATCACCTCTGAGTAGGCGGTATGCAACTGAGTACAGCTGGAGTTTCTTCAGTCAAGCTGCATAGGGCATCTGTTTGAGGCCAGTGATCCTCTTGGTGAGATACTTCTGTGGTCTTACCAGCTGTTGCAGGTGTCTTGTAAGGTACATCCCAAATGGGGCTTTGTATTCTATGATGGGTCTGATGAGTGATGAGTAGTGGGACACAATGACCTCTTTAGATCTGGATGCGAACCCTTTTTTGATTAGGTGGACCACATAGATGGATTTTTTTAACCACTTTGACAATGTGATAATCAAAGGAGAGATTACTATCTACTTGGGTCCCCAGATCCCTTATTACGTCTTCCCTATTTAGGGGACTACCACCTATGTGGTAGTTTGTGGGTCCTTTGTTTTTTCCAAAGGGGATGACTATGCACTTTTTGGCATTTAGCTTTAGGCCATGATTTTGACACCAGGTATCCGTCTCAGTGAGACCCTTTTGGAGGATTTCTGTGTCAGCCAGAGAGTCAGTTATAGACTCTAATTTGCAGTAGTCTACAAACTTGGTCAGCCATAGTCCTCCTGTGCTTGCCTATACCTCCAAGAAATATATGCCGAACAGGAGGGGTCCTAGGACTGAGCCACGGGGAATGCCACTTGTAACCGGTTTAGAGTTGGACCTAGCTCCAGCAACTCTCACCATGTGGGTTCTGTCCATGAGCCAGTTGGCAACCCATCTTGTGACGTTTGGGGTTATGTTCAGGCTGATGAGCTTGTCAATAATACCAGAATGATGAATGGTGTCGAAGGCCTTATCGAGGTCTAGGTAGGCTGTGTGTACCACCTTTCCTTCATCTATAGCCTTGGTAACTGTCTCAAAGAATCCACCAGGTTTAGGAGACATGATCTGCCCTTAACAAAGCCGAACTGGGTAGGGTCCAGTGTTTGGAGGTTCCAATGTCTCTGTTAATGAGTTCAATGATGATGCGCTCCATAGCCTTGCAGACCAAGCTAGTCAGGCTTATAGGGCAATAGTTCATGGGGTCTGTTGTGGCTCCACCTTTGTGGAGCGGAATAACTATTGCTGTGCACCACTCTATGGGTACATAGCCTGTGGAGAGGCTGAGTTTGAACAGTGTGTTTAGGTGAGGGGTTAGTTCGTCTTTGAGCTCATGTAGGATGCAGCCTGGGACACCATCCAGTCCCATTCATGCTGTGTTTTTGGCTTTAGAGAGGGCTGTTTTAACCTGAGTGTCTGTGATTTCAGGGACTCTACATTCTTCTGGTATGGTTATGGGCCCTTTTGGGGGTGAGAGGGGGGTGAAGCTTGCGCTGAACCTATCTGCCGGGATGTTGGCGATATCTGTTGGTTCAATGTATTTTGTGCCATTCTGCACTAACTCTGAGCAGATCTGAGCATTGCCACTTAGATTCTTAACATAGCTAAAGAATGCCTTGTGGTTATCTTTGGAGCCCTTAGCAAGTTTTCTTTCAAAGCTTGCCTTGGATGATTTTTATGAGGTATTGTAGTTTCTTGCTGATACTGATCAGGAATGTTTTCCCTTCTTGGGATTTTACTCTTTTCTGTACTAGTTTCCTCCTTCTATTGTATAGCTTGCTTATGGCAGGAGTCCATCAGACTGGTTTCCTTTTCTTGGAGGAGTGAGTCTTGGTTTTGCTTGGGATGGCATGATCCATGCATTCTTGTAGGTGCCCGTAGAATGCATTAGTAAAGGATTTTGCAGCTTGGACAGCATTATCCTTCAGCATGGGGGCTTTGAAACTTTCCACCTCGGTCTTAAATAATGTGAAGTTTGCTTTTGAAAAGTTTTTCATGGTGGTTTTCTTGTCCGGGGGTGGGGGTGGAATGTGGATATCCAAAGTGATTTGTTTATGGTCAGATCTAACCAGCGAGGGGATGACCTCCAGTGTGGAACACTGGTCGCCCATGTTAGTGATGACCAGGTCCAATATGTTGTCACCTCTGGTGGGAGTGTTGACCAGTTGAATCAGGGCATTTGAGTTTATACATTCTAGGAAATGTTGGGCAAGGGAGTTGTGTAGTTCTCCCAGATAATGTTTGGGTAATTGAAATCGCCCAATATTAGGTTTTTGGTAGGACCTTTATGTTTCCCAGTGTTTCCACAAATGCAGAATGGGAGTCCTGGGACATGGTGGGTGATCTGTAGCAAGCTACAATTTGAATTGCAGTTTTGCCCGTTGTTAGTTGCACGTGGATGATCTCTGAAGCATCGTGCTGTGCAACTAACCTGCAGGTGTGGGTATCCTTAATGAATATGGATACGCCCCCATCTTTTGTATTACGGTTTGGGTTCTGTGGCCGAAATGTATGGTATGAGTTGTAGCCTGGTAGTGCTGGGGTGCTCCCTGGAGCCTTAAACCAGATTTCTGTTACTGCACATATATTGATTTTCTCTATACTGAGGAGTGCCTCGAGTGCATGCATTTTGAGGTTTACACTTCTGGCATTGAGTAGCATTACCCTCAGTTTTTTGTTACTTGTGCTATTTACAGCGGTCGGTTTGTCTTTTGAGCCTTGCCTAGAAAAGGCCCTATGGGGTGACAAGAGCCTTGGCCAGTATTCAAAAGCCTAAGGGTGACAGGTGCAAGCCATCTCTAGTAAAGCAGCATGGTTTGCTGAGCATGTCATCCCAGGTGGACAGACACTGGATCCCCTTTGAATGACACCAGAAACTTAGCCAATTGTTGAAATTGAAAATTTTTTCTTTATACCGTGGTATCATTCTTGGTGAGGGCAGGATGCTACTCAGGGTCAGGGTCATACCAGCCTGGGCTATGTGATCAGAGAGCTCTTCCATGTCTCTTTTCATGTAGTCCAGGGAGGTATGGCTCAGGTCATTCACTCCAACATGGACAATGACAGAGTCATAGTTGTACTTGTTCTGGAGTAACCTGAGTGCTTGTGTTATGTGGCGGATCCTGGTACCCAACAGGCAGCTAACAGTAACCTTCTCCTTGTTCAGCCTTGTGAGTGGAATGTCAGTGTGTCTGACTATAGAGTCACCTATTACTAGTGTGTTGGGTATATTATTTTGCCTTAAGGGTTGTGATTGCATGGCACACTGGTTTTGTGAAGTATGTGTTTCATGGTTTGTGTTGGGGTTGAGGTTGCTTGGATGTTTGCTTTGGAGGTCTCTGTTGGTTTTGCAGATTTTTATTTAGAGCCTCCGAGTATGTCTTCATGTATTTATGTGTGTTTTTTGCCGGTACTGGTTTAATGGGTCTATGTGAGACTGGTGGTGTGATGCAATTATTTCCCTTCTCCTCTTGATTGTCTGATTCAGTCTTGGGTTGAGAGAGGTTAGTCTCCAGTTTGGCTGTGTAATTGCATCTCTTGCATGTATTAGTGTTTGGTGGTAGGAGGAGGGGGTTGCCTGTGTACATGAGGCAGTTGTAGCATTGCCTCAAAATGCCCAGATTCACCAGTTGGACTGGAGAGTACACTTGAAACTGTTCTTTGGACATGCCTGGATAGGTACAGTGAACTGTTTTATTGGATGGCTGGTAAGGTCAAATAGGGAGCCTTGTCCTTTTGTACAGCAGAGGAGGGTCTGGTGCTAGGGTTTATAGGTGCTTGCTATAAGTTTTGAGCAAGTGCCGGGCTGAGAAATGAATGGCTTGAGTGCTTAAGTTGAAAGTTTGTCTAGTTCCAAGGGAAAAAATTGAAGAGGAGACTTTGTGGAGCTGGGAATAGTTTTACCCTAGCTAACACGAGCTGCCCAGCGTGCAAAACTGGGCAAATACTGTATCTATAGCAGGGAAATGAAAGAGATAGAAATTAGCCCAAAATGGCCAATGAACTACTAATTTCTGGGCTGAAACCACTCCTCCAGGGACAGATAGGCTTCTCAAAGTTCCCCTCTCTCACAGGTGAACAGAGAATCTTCCTTCTATCCAAGTAAGGTATGGGAAAACACAGAGATTTGAAACACAACCCTGAATTCAGCACTAACCTGAAAACCGGACTATACTAGCTTAGAAAGGCAGGAAACAAGTATATATATATATATATATATATATATATATATATATATATATATATATATATATATATATATATATATATATATATATATATATATATATATATATATATATATATATATATATATATATATATATATATATTTTTTTTTTTTTTTCAGAAAATAAAGCAGATACACTCAAAAAAACACTTTAAATGCACAGAAAAGGATACTTATTGTTATATATCGCAGATCAGAGTTGTAGTCAATGCCCGTAGTAATAAAGTAGGAAGAAACACAAATACAGTAAAATCAGATGAATAAAGTGCAATATATATATATATATATATATATATATATATATATATATATATATATATATATATATATATATATATATATATAAAAACAATAGAAAACGACCAAACTGATTTAAACACGTTACCCAATTAACCAAAACTGAGCCCTGTTCCAGCAGTCTTCAATCAGACAGGTTCTAACTGCACACTCCTGCTACTAGGGTGCAGGGGAACCTTCTCCAAAAAAAAAGATGGCCTGGATCAGTGCTCAAGTTATACAAACAAAGCTAGATTCAGCAGGCCTGAATCTGGTCTATGCTACAGCAACAAGGTGCACCAATTTCAGAAAGAAACAGTTCAAATATGCAGGCACAATAAGCTTGTGACTGCCTGTGACCAGAAATTTCCAGCTCAGAAGAGCAGAATCCAGCCTCTCCTCCCACAAGAGTGCAGACCACAAACCTTCTTAACGTAGAATAACTGGCCTGAAGCCCAAGTACTTAAGCCAGAACTAATACACTTTTAGAATATCAGACATTGTGACTTCAATAAGCAATTCCCAGCTTAGAAGGATGTAAGCTATCTGTCCTGCCACAACAGTGCAGACCACAAACCTTCTTAATGTAAAACAGCCTGTATGAAGCCCAAGTGCTTAAACAAAAATACTTAGAATAACAGTTACAATTTAATCAGGCTACTACCAAGCAGTAATAAATACAGCAGAATAAATAAAATTGAGTACTTTTAAGAAAAGCAAAATAAAGTAGGAGGAAACACAAACACAGTAAAAGCAGATGAATATAAGTGCAATTTTTTTTTAAGTGCAAGGAGAGAGGAAGAAAGAACCTAAGTGGGCTGGCCATCTCAAATCTTCTCTCTTTATTAAGTAGAGTGAACACTAGACTCAGAATAGGATCTCACTGCACTCGGTTAAGTGAGCAAATGAGATGGACCCAGGAGGAGTGTTCTAATACAGACTTACAGGAGGGGCGAGCAATTCCATAGCCACCAACACAGGAACAGGGAGGGTGGGGAACTAACTGCAGAGAGGCACACAGCACACTGTTCAGAAACACACAATTAGGCTTTAGCAGCATGGTATGAGTACAGGCAATGCCCGGCAGATATGACTGGTTATTTAATTATTTATTTATATGTCTTTGTTTACTTGGAAAGTCTGACTGGGTAATACCCATTTTCAGCGAAGGCCTGGGGAGAAAAGCTCCGTTTGCTTACAATGTATTAAACTAAGTTCCAGTTAAACACAGAATAGTTACATTTCTATTTACATTTAAACGCAAACAGTAGTTTACATTTACAAGTTCTAAGGTTTTAAAGAGGTGTAAGTTACTAAAGAGAAAGCCCACGGGCAACTTAATGGATTGTACAGGCAGCAGTTCTGTATAAAAATTGTTATGTCATTTCAGTGAGAGGTTGAGAGTATTCTGTTTAAGGAAAGTATTTGCAGAGTATCGTAGAGCGAACACAGTCTCATCTTCGTGATGGGCATGTTGCAGTACAAAGATTGGTTAAGATGCTGGTTAAGCAATGGTTTAAAATTATTGAGTTTGTCAGAGTTTTATTTGTGTGGAGATACTATTCCAGAGTTTAACAATGCTTTTGGAGTACAGTGAATCTCCTGCAAAGTTATTTGACTTTTTTTGTATGTAATAATAATTTGTTACAAGAGCAGAGGGCTCTTGCTGCACGGTAGGGCAGTAATAAGTTTTGTAGTGCAGGACACTTTTCTGGATGATGAATGAGTTTGAGTGCTGTAGTTACCTGTGAATATGTTAGGTAGTTGTGTAGTTGAAGTCAGTTTAATTGTTTTCAGCTATGACAATGGTCGGTCTTATGAGGGAGATCGGTGGCAGATTTGCTATTTTGTTGCAGCAGGAGGCAAGTTTCTTTCTTTGAACATTAAGTTTGTTAGAACAGGAGCGGTGTATAAGAGAGTTAGCAGTAAGAAAGTCATGGCTAAGAGTTTTCCTTTCAGTATCAGTAATGAATACTTTGATCCTATAAAGGGAGCCTACGTTCTGGTTTGTAGATTTAATGGCGTGCAGTATATGCTGGTCATATTTCATATTGTCGTCTGTTATAATGCCTATAAGTTTACTGTGAGTTACAGTTTCAATGACAATACTATTTGCTGACTTTATTGTAAAAGATTGCTTTTGATTTTGGCAACTGTTTGAAGTAAAAATCATTAACTTAGTTTACTTGAAGCTGAATAGGAGGTTTGTTTCCTTGAGCCAGGTTTCTACAGATGAGAAAGATTTTGGGGCAATGTCTTGCAGCTTATTTATTGTTGAGGCTGCCCATATTAATGCTGAGACATCTGCATACTGAACTGAATTAGCATGGTGGGTGGAGGTGTGGCGCTCATTAATAAATATATTAAATAGGAGAGGACCCAGGAGGAACACTTGTATTAACTGGTTGAAAGGATGAGTAAGTTTGTTGCCATTTAACAACTTGTTGCCTTCCAAATAGGTAACTAAGAAACCACAATAAGGATTATTGTGAAAGTCCTATTGAAGAGAGTCAAACAAGCAGTAGCCTGTATGAGATGGTGTCAAATGCCTTTGACAAGTCTAAGAACATGGTGGGCACAAACAGACTATTGTTTCTATGTTGGTTTATTATATTGGTAAAATGTAATCGAGCAGTAGTGGTGTTGTGCTGGGGCCTAAATGTTTCTGACAACAGGTTATTTGGGGTTAGGCATTGCATCAACTGCCTATGGAAGCATTTCTCTAATAGTTTGGAGAAGGGGGGAGAGAATTGCTATTGGTCTGTTGTTATTAAACTCCATGGATGTGCCAGCTTTGTGAAATGATATGATGTAGGATTTTTTCCACAGTTGTGGAATGTTTACTTCTGCTATGGACTTATTGATTACTATGGATACAGGGAATGCTATGACTTCTGCAGCCATTTGTAGTAGTCTGATGGTAACTGGTCTACAGTTACAGAAGTAGTTTTTAGTTTAATACTTCATACTTCCTTATAAATGTACTGGACTAAAATTAAAATCTGTGGGTGGCTTTGATTGGACAGGGGTAGACACAAGAGAGCAGATGCATTAGTGTCTAAGAGAGTTAATATTGATTGTATAAACTAGGAATTAAACTGTGTGGGGATAGAGTCTGTTATATTGTCTGTTTTTGGAGAGGGAGTGGTGATCTTAACAGGGTGGATTAGTTTATTGAGTAGTGACCAAAAAAGTTTCGGGTTGTTTTTATGTTTGTCTTGTGGTTTGGTACAGTATATTTGCTTATCCAAATTGTAACTTAACTTGTAACTTGTAAAATTGTAACTGATTTTCAAAATCAGGAAGCAAACGGCAGGCTGCACGTCTCACTACCCACTGTAACCACGGGCACTCCCTGTACTATCATTACAGATAAGGATAGTATTTCCTGTCAGGAATCCCTCTGGTCATAGTGAGGACGTCTGAGGATACCCTGCTCCCAGGCATAACAATCACCTCCCAAAGAGAAAAAGGCTCAATTCCACTCCTACAGGGACAACTCAGTCTGTAACCATGGGCACTCCCTGTACTATCCTTACAAATAAGGATAGTATTTCCTGCCAGGAATCCCTCCGGTCATAGTGAGGACATCTGAGGATACCCTGCTCCCAGGCATAACAATTGCCTCCCAAAGAAAAAAAGGCTCAATTCCACTCCTACAGGGATAACTCAGTCTGTAACCATGGGCACTCCCTGTACTATTCTTACAAATAAGGATAGTATTTCCTGTCAGGAATCCCTCCGGTCATAGTGAGGATGTCTGAGGATACCCTGCTCCGAGGCATAACAATCGCCTCCCAAAGAGAAAAAGGTTCAATTCCACTTTTACAGGGACAACTCAGTGTATGTAGCCCTAAGGGCAATATTGTAACAGCATTATAGTGTTATCCAGCGTCCTAACCAGTGTATGCGATAGCAGCCTGCCGCAAGCCCCCTGAGTCCATGGTTATCCCCCGACTGCTCCTACTAACCCCTGAAAAGCATTACAGGCATTGTGCAGACTCCTAAGCTGCTGTGCATCAATCCCCCTTCTTCGCCACCAGGTGGCAGCATTTCACCCTAAAAAGGTCCTGCTAAACCCATTTTATAAGACCTTTGCAGACTTACCAAATAGGATTTCTCTCTGCCCCTAAACAGAGTATTCCACTTAATAATTATCTTTCTCCCTAGGTTTTTTTCTTTTTTGTAGAAATTATAACAGTTCTTGAACATGCTTTTCGTGCAGACACCACAAAGAAACAACCACTCCCCGGCTTTACCTGCAGTTGAAATCCTGTTCACTGATTGTTTTTTCCTGAACCACCTCACCTCTCGGCTCAATACCCCTCCCCCTCCCCTGCTGTCTCTACCTCATACCCTCCCACAAAGACTCATATCCGCCCTAAGTTTACATAGCAGTGGTGCTCTCTGTGGTGCCATCTTCAAAATCAGGAAGCAAACGGCAGGCTGCATGTCTCGTTACCCGGTAGGTTTCAACAGAAATGGCAATGTACCCTGTTTAGTGTAAATTAACTGACTTATTGCTCTGTTTCAAGTGTGTTAGAAGACTGTTAAAACAAAATGAACCGCAATGCAGTGTAACCGTACCTTGTGCTGTTAAACCTGCTATGCTACGAACGCTGCACTGGTGACACGTGCTTAGAAATGACCCTTAAGATATCCTTAGTAGCTTTGTTATTGTTGGATCATTAGCGACTGCAACTTATAAGGTTACAGATATTTAATATAGTCGCCTGAAGCATTGTTTGTTTCATTTGCACAATATCCCTACTATCTACCTCTTATACTAGTAGAGCTACCTGCTTAACTGCTGACAAATGCTGATATCTGTTAGATTAATGACTAGACGCTATATGAATAGGCACTAGTATGCTGTCCTGTGAAATGTTCATATTGCAGTTTGTGTATTGTGCAAGTGTTAAAAAAGAAGACAGGTGGTTTTGGATAAAGTGCTTCCAGAGAAAAATGCAGATTCACGTAGATACAACAATAGAAGCACTCCACGGCTGGCACAACAAAAGTAGTTTATTGAATAAACGAAATAAAACTGGTTAGCGCTTTCACGTTCCACAAACATTTCTTCAGACCTCAAACAACACATACCCATACTTCATTTATATACAAAATTGAGTGCTCATTATCCTATTAACAATTCTGATAGCTATATTGTTCAAAATGCAATCAATTTATGTTAATTTAATTAAACACATATTTCTTTCATTTAAAAATAATCTAAAATCAATAAAATTCTTATCATATACTATTTAAAACATGCCCTAAAACATTTATCTATATATAACTAAAATATGTGTATTGTAGTTAAATTTTATAATATATATATATATATATATATATATATATATATATATATATATACATGTTTATATGAATGTTCTGCTATGAAGCCTTAATGTATGCAAATAAATAAATACAATGCAAATAAATATATATATATATAAAATATATAAAATATATATATGCATGTATATGTTAAAATTAATAAATATATAATATAAATAAATTAACAACAAATAATGCATGAACTATATGTATAATTAAATAAATAAATAAATACATAAATACATATAAAATATATATGAAATGTGTATAAAATATATATATATATATATATATATATATATATATATATTCAAGTATTGATATATTGTATATGTATGAATTTAATTATTCAAAATGTATATGTTTGTTTACATATTTGCCTATCCATTGTGTATCTGCATAAAAACATTTCATAGTGTTCGACCCTATGTGTAAAGAACATGGACAAGGTTATCTATTGTGTTAAATTAATATGTAGCAAGTAATGGCATATTGATTCCATATCAAATGTCTGACAGTGAGTCAGTGAAAACATTATATATATATACATGAGCAAAAATAAGCATATATAAGAGCTGCATGCAGCATAAAAGAAATGGAACAGATTATTAATAGCATCATATTGACATTTCTTATGCATTGGAAATTATGGGACATTTAGCTAACATGAGATGAATTTAATGTTTGTATGGTCTGGCCAAAAGGAAGGGTTTTAACGATATCTTATCATTCAAACCATGTTCTTTGTTGGCCTGCAATCTTATGATCCATTTATTTTCTCTCTCTTCTGTATAATTCTTGATGTTACCTAATCTATCTGTTTTCATTATCAACTCTAGTGCCATAAATTTAAAACTATGTCTAGTTCCTTCCATAACGACATGTTTCACTAAGGCATTATTTTCATTTTCTTTGTTTATGGCATATATGTGTTCCCTAACTATTTCTCTAAGGGTTCTGTTTGTTTTCCCTACATAGAACGACATACAACATTGACATTGAGCTATATATATAAGGTCCCTAGATCTACAATCAGCATATTTGTCAAAAACAATTCTTTTTCCATTGTCTGGATGAACAAATTCATTTCCATTTAACATATAATTGCACTGATTGCAGTGTCTGCATGCAAATGTCCCTTTCCTTTTTGAGTGTAAAAATTATTTTTTATTTTCTTCGTAGCAAAGTAGCCTTTTTAGGGATTTCATATTTTTATATGTTATATTAGGCCTATCACCTGCTATTTCTTTTATTTTGTCATCTACCATCAACATCTGCCAATTTCTATTTATTATTTCTTTTATCTTATTATTTTTATTAGTGTAGGGTATGATCAATCTTGTTTGTCTATTGTCTTGTGTTTTACTTCCTTTCTTTTTTTCTTCTCTATTGTGTCTATATAGATAGGGCTTTCCTCTATCTTTTCTAAATTGACTATTTTCTGAAAAAAAATTTTCAGTATTAGTCTCATCATAGCCTCTCTCTATAAAATTCTTTTTTAGTGTATCCTGTTGTTCACCATGTCTAATTTCGTCAGTTACTAGCTTGGAAATCCATAATGATTGGTTTTTAACTATATTAGAAAATATATGTCTGGGATGCATACTATACCCTGATGTAACAAATTATTCCTCCAGCATTCCTTTCTATATAAATCCGTATCTATCTTCACTCCTTCTTTCATAATACGTACATCTAGAAAATCTATGCATTCATGTGAGAATGTGTGTTGAAATCTTAGAAAATCTGTTGTTCCATTGATATATGCCACAAATTCATTCAACTTCTCTACTGTATCATCCCATATGAGAAAAACATCATCTACAAAACGTTTGTAGAATTTTATATTCTCTGTATATGGGTTGTTTCTTAGTATATAAGTCTCTTCCTAGTATGCCATCACTAGATTTGCATATGAGTTGGCTACTGGTGTTCCCATCGCTGTTCCCCTTTTTTGTAGATAGTATTTCTCATTGTACGTAAATACATTATTTTCTAAGACTATTTCTAGCAGCATCATATATCTCATTACTAGATCACTTGAGATATTCTTTTGTATTAATAATAATCTGACATATTCAATGCCTATTTTATTTGGGATGCATGTAAAGAGAGAGGTCACATCAAGTGTTACCAATATATCACCTTCCATATTGCTGTTTCCACATATATAGTCTGCATAGCTATAAAGGAATTCTTCAGTGTCCCTTATTATAGATGTAATTTCAGTTACCATTGGTTTCAGCTCTTTTTCTAAGTAAATTGAAAGAGGTTCTGTTGCCCACCCCTTTCCAGACACTATTGGTCTTAAGGGGGGGTCATACAGATTTTTATGTACTTTTGGTAGCCCTCTATATGTTGGTATGAGTGGCTCTTTTACTAAGAAATATACATACAAATCATTGTCAATTACATTACAAAGCAACATGTCGTATAGCATCTCTTGTATGTTTCTAATCACTCTATTTAGAGACATATTACTCAAACATTCATACGTATCCATTTCATCTAATAGCTCTTTCATTTTCTTAACATACATACATTTATCCAATATCACCACGGAGCCACCCTTGTCTGCCTGTCTAATGACAATGTCATTGTTTAACTGTAATCTCTTTATGGCTTCATTTTCACCATTATTTAAATTATAAAACTCTAATCTTTCATTTTTAGCATAATAATCAATTAGCTCATTCTCACATATTCTTTCAAATGCTTCTATTATAGGATTTGACTGTGGTATAAACGTAGATTGTTTTTTAAAAATATTATCACAAGAACTACCATCATTACTTGTATTATTTCCTAATAAAAGTTTTAAATTTAAATTTCTTGTAAATAGTTTTATATCTATTATAACATCAGTCACATCTGCATGTTTGGATGGTATGAAAGATAAGCCTTTATTTAAAAGAGAGTTCTCAGCTTCAGTTAAAGCATACCTTGAAATATTTATGACTAGTCCCTCTGTACTGGACGCAGTATCTTCTTCTGAAATTGATGTATTTCTTCCGAATTTTTCCATTCCTTCATTATCTTCATTGGTGGCCAAACCCTCCATTCTATTTGCTTTATGGGATACGGAAAAGAATGATCTCCCTCTAATTCAAATAGACTGTCGTCTTGAAACAGTACACATCCATTGTGGTTACTTTTTTTCTTGGTAGCCCCATTCTCAGCGTCTCGCTGTACAGTGTTCGCCATTGCACTGATTTCTTCACAGTAATCCACTGTTGTGTCTCTTGTGGCCTGGTTGCTGTTTGTTCCATTCAGTAGCTCCCTCCAGTCAGTATTCACTTCCCCTTCGGTCGCATGAATGATGGCCGTTTTTTGCCTCAATCTGGAATTCCTGTGTTCCTCAACGTTCACTATGTAATTGTGTGGCGTCATGTTGTCAGTATCACTGATTATAGGTATAGTCGAGTCGGTAGTGTTCTGAGGAGGATGCGTGGTGTTTTGCAACGTCACCTCGGCATACGATCCTCGAATTTGTGTATCCTTCCTGTAGTTTGTATTGGATAATTTACTGTTGTTGCCTTCATTATTATTTTCATATCTAGTGTATTCCTTCGGCCAAGAGAAGACCTGACCCTTTTTAAAATCATTTTCGTCTCTCTCCAATTTCTTTTTTTTATCTTGTAATAGTTTATTATCTAGCAGGGATAGTGTAGTAGTCAAATCTTTATGAAATATTCCCATTTCATCATGTTCTAAAAGATTTTTCAGTTTATTTTCTAGCATATATATGTCCTGACTTAGCAAATCTTCTATTTGCTTATATTGCTCAATTAAAAGTCTTATATATCCATAGCTTGTTTCCATATTAAGTCTCTGCCATTTAATTAAAAGTTCTGGGTATGTGTTGCCAAACATCGGCATTTTGAGGACCCGCAAGCCTCTTGGAATTACCTTAAAGCAAAGGCATGCCTCCATGTGCTGCCTCTGCCATTGCGTACTTTTTAGTTTATGGAAACTATTTTCCAGCTTCCTAGTTAGCTGGAGTACCTCCATATTGCGTGGAATATTTCTGCGTTTGACTCCTTCAGTTGCTAAATCATTTTTTGTTAATTTGAGCAACGGATTGTTCCCCAAAGTTAGCATTTTATGGAAGATAGACGGAGAATTCTCCATATTCAACGGCAACTCATTAATGTTCTCCACTGTGCCTGTAGCCATGTCCCAATTCCACGAGATAAGCACAATATTAAAAAAGAAGACAGGTGGTTTTGGATAAAGTGCTTCCAGAGAAAAATGCAGATTCACGTAGATACAACAATAGAAGCACTCCACGGCTGGCACAACAAAAGTAGTTTATTGAATAAACGAAATAAAACTGGTTAGCGCTTTCACGTTCCACAAACATTTCTTCAGACCTCAAACAACACATACCCATACTTCATTTATATACAAAATTGAATGCTCATTATCCTATTAACAATTCTAGTAACTATGCTATTCAAAATGCAATCAATTTATGTTAATTTAATTAAACACATATCATTTCTTTCATTTTTAAATAAACTAAAATCAATAAAATTCTTTTCATATACTATTTAAAACATACCCTAAAATGTTTATTTATAACAAAAATATATGTATTGTAGTTAAATTTTATAATATATATATATATATATATATATATATATATATATGTTTATATAAATATTCTACTATGAAGCCTTAATGTATGCAAATAAATAAATACAATGCAAATAAATATATGTATATAAAATATATAAAATATATATGCAAGTGTACTTATTTCCGTCGCTAGCTGCTGTAGAGACACAAAATACCTAGTGGCTCCTTATCTTTAGAATTCTGCCACTGTTTGCTGTTTTAGGTCCTCTCGACCTCATTGTGTAGTGCGTTATTAACGTATTTATACAGTCGCTAGTACTTATTCATTCGCTAATGCTGAAAAGACGTTAAATACCTACTGGCTCCTAGATTTTTTAGAATTCATCTAAAAGTATGTTTTTAGGTCCTCTTGACCTCATTGCATAGTGCGTTATTAGTGTACTTATACAGTCACTAGTACTTATTCAGTCACTAGTGCTGAAGCGACGTGAAATACCTAGTGCCTCCTAGACTTTTAGAATTCTCCCAATCTTTGCTGTTTTCAGGTCCTCCCGACCTCATTGTGCAGAGAGTAACCATATCCATATGAATGCATTGCAGTGTATTTTATTTTGTGTAGAGAGATTGATGCAAGTGTTCTCCTCGAGTTAACAGGGGCATTGTATTTGTATAGAGAATAACAGATCAAGTTATGTTATATAAATGTTCTCCTCGAGTTAACAGGGGCATTGTATTTGTATAGAGAATAACAGATCAAGTTACGTTATATAAGTGTTCTCCTCGAGTTAACAGGGGCACTGTATTTGTATAGAGAATAACAGATCAAGTTACGTTATATAAGTGTTCTCCTCGAGTTAACAGGGGCACTGTATTTGTATAGAGAATAACAGATCAAGTTACGTTATATAAGTGTTCTCCTCGAGTTAACAGGGGCACTGTATTTGTATAGAGAATAACAGATCAAGTTACGTTATATAAGTGTTCTCCTCGAGTTAACAGGGGCACTGTATTTGTATAGAGAATAACAGATCAAGTTACGTTATATAAGTGTTCTCCTCGAGTTAACAGGGGCACTGTATTTGTATAGAGAATAACAGATCAAGTTACGTTATATAAGTGTTCTCCTAGAGTTAACAGGGGCATTGTGTGTGCAGAGAATAACCATATCCATATGAACTCATTGTAGTGTAATTTATTTTGTGTAGAAAATTTGATACAAGTGTTTTCCTCGAGTTAACAGGGTCACTGTATTTAATAGTGGAACTCCATACTTTGTACTTCTACTCTGCTCCCATTCCTCTTCATCTATCCTTATTTCTGCAGTTGTCTCTCCCTCTGCCTCCTGTTCTACTCTTTCTTCTGCTACAGTAGAGGTCTCTCCCTCCACCTGACTCTCTTCCCTCTTTTACTCTCGGTATCCTCTTTCCTTGGCTCACGCTGGTACTGTCCCTCTCACTCTGAACTTTCCTTCTCTATGCCCAATCCTCTACACAATCCTCCTTCTACTTTCCTGAAGTACAAAGGTTTTTTGTTTCTCCTCTCCTTACAGCTGTAACCACAGGCACTCCCTGTACTATCCTTACAAATAAGGATAGTATTTCCTGTCAGGAATCCCTCCGGTCATAGTGAGGACGTCTGAGGATACCCTGCTCCCAGGCATAACAATCACCTCCCAAAGAGAAAAAGGCTCAATTCCACTCCTACAGGGACAACTCAGTGTATGCAGCTCTAAGGGCAATATTGTAACAGCATTATAGTGTTATCCAGCATCCTAACCAGCGTATGCGATAGCAGCCTGCAGCAAGCCCCCTGAGTCCATGGTTATCCCCAGACTGCTGCTACTAACCCCTTAAAAGCATTACAAGCATTGTGCAGACTCCTAAACTGCTGTGCATCACGCCCCATCTTTGCCACCAGGTGGCATCATTTCACCCTAAAAAGGTCCTGCTAAACCCATTTTATAAGACCTTTGCAGACTTACCAAATAGGATTTCTCACTGCCCCTAAACAGAGTATTCCACTTAATAATTCTCTTTCTCCCTAGGTTTTTTCTTTTTTGTAGAAATTATAACAGTTCTTGAACATACTTTTAGTGCAGACACCACAAAGATACAACCAACTCCCTGGCTTTACCTGCAGTTGAAATCCTGTTCACTGATTGATTTTTCCTAAGCCACCTCACCTCTCGGTTCTTCCCGCTCCGTTCGCCTCTGGGCTCACTCCGCTCCCCTATCCTAACCCCAAATCTCACCCACCCCCAGTGCAGCTAAACTTATACTATACCCTGAAAACCAATCCAATCTCCACACCGATCAGTAACTTCCTTCAATTACACCCAGCCACACCCAAACTAAACACCCAACCCAACAGCCAAATTAAAGACCTAAGATCCAACCACTACCACACCCATCTTACTTCCTATCTCAATATCTGTAGTAACTAGACAAGCCATGCAATTCATACTACCAGTACTAGTACTAACTCTCTCTACTCTAACCTACACCACATCCACACCCACTAACATGCCATTAAACAGTACCTTCCACACAATACATACTTTCACACACACACACAGACACATACATTTTACAATCTGCTCTACACTATTTAATGATAGCTCATTATTCTATATATACAAAACATACACCACCCTACTGCTCAAAAGACAAACACTACCTAGAGCAAATATAGACCTAGCACATGCTGTAAAACTCAAACTATTCTACAAAATATGTTTACTAATCTCAGGAGACATACACCCAAACCCAGGTCCATGCAACAACTTTCTCTCACACAAAAAGAAATCAGACCTACTTATTATTAACCTAAACTCAAGAAGTATATCTAACAAATTGCATGACCTACACACATTCATAGCCCACTACTCCCCAGATTTACTAACCATTATTGAAACCTGGCTAAAACCCTCCACCCAAAATGAAGACATTTTCCCACCAGGCTATAACATCTTAAGACTAGACAGAGATGCTAGAAAGGGAGACGGAGTTGCATTTCTATTTAAAAACACAACCTCCAGCCTCTGCAAACCCCACTTTCCAAATTCCTAAATGCAGAAACATTATGCTCAATTTTATCTCTAAAAAAAAAACAAAAAGACAGTCAACATCCTATGCAATTATATCCCTCCAGGAAATAACTCCCCAATAATAGAGTAAATCTTACAATGGGCTACAGCCAACCTGCCACAAGAAACTATCCTGTTAGGAGACCTAAACCTAGACTGGCTATCCTGCAATTCTAGCAATCCCACAAACCATATTAACTTATTCAGATTCTCACAACTAATCCAAGAACCCACCAGAGTGGACAAAAAATCCCAGAAACAGTCAATTCTAGATTGGACTTCAGTAAACTTCCCCTAGCAGAATTATCACGTGGGCTGCCTACCTGATAAACTCAGTGATCACTGCCCCACTTTCCTTCTTCATAAAAAGGTAAGCATACCCAAACCCACACTGTATAAGGAAACTAGAGATGAGCACAAGGTAAATCCACAAATTCTTAACAGTATGTTGAAACAATGTAATTGGCACCCATTAAATACTCTAGCACTAGACCAGGCAGTTAAACTTTTCAATAGTACATTTATGAATGATCTTAATACAGTAGCTCCCATTAGAAAACTTAGAACCAAAGTAAACTATGCCCCTTGGCTGACTAGGACCACAAAAGGCTTAATAAAAGCCAGAGACAATGCCTGGAAGATCTGGAAAAAGAACAACACTAGCTTAAATAGGCAGAGCTATCAACAACTTCATAATCAAGCCAAAAGACAAACAAAACTAGATAAACAAAGCTTCTTCCTAAATATCCAAAACAAACATTCCAAAAACCCCCAAAAGTTCTGGCAGGCTATCAATTCCCTTCTGAAACCTGTCAGAACTACCACCCCAGCTCCCAACACAAACACTAATAATGACAGCATAGCTTCTCAATTCAACCATCACTTCACAGATTCTATTCTATCACTATCTGCCCAGCTATCTAGCAATAACTCTCTATCCACCCCCACTAAGGATCACATTAATATACCATCATTTACCCTCTCACCCGTACCGACCTCCATAGTCAAAAAACTACTCTCAAAACTAAAACCTACAACTCTCACAGCTGATGGCTTACCCACTAATTTCCTAAAATTAGCCGCAGAGTCCCTAGCCTACCTTGTTTCAGTTCGGATTAACCACTCCATACAAGAAGCTTACATCCCCCAACTATGGAAAGTATCATATATTATCCCCCTACACAAAGGTGGCAACTCCTATGAGCTATCAAACTACCGCCCCATTGCTATCCTATCCCCCCTGTCCAAACTCCTTGAAAAATGTATTCACACCCAAGTGTCTGAAGTCAGATTTGGAGTCTGCTACTTACTTATTTTATTTTATTTTTATTTTATTTTATTCTCCCTCCAGGATATAACATCATTAGACTAGACAGAATAGGTAAGAAGGGAGGGGGAGTTGCAATTATCTACAAAAATACACTTACTATACAACCCCTGCCAACCCCACCACCAAAATTTGACAATGCTGAAATCTTAGGAATTATGCTACAACTTAACAATAAAAAGAGTATCAATATTCTCTGTACTTATATCCCTCCAGGCAATAACACTATTAAAATTGAAGAAATTCTGCAATGGACAAAAGACAACCTACCACAAGAGACTATTCTGTTAGGAGACCTAAACACTGATTGGCTAGCCTGCAGCTGTAATAACCCCACTTGCCACATCAACCTCTATGGATTCTCTCAACTTATTCTAGAACCTACAAGAATAGATAAGAAGTCCCAAAAAAAATCCATATTAGACTGGACATTAGTGAACTACCCAGAACAAAACTATCACACAGGTTGTCTACCAGACAGCCTTAGTGACCATCTCCCAACATTCCTCCTATGCAGACGTACAAACATACACAAACCTACTGTCTTTAGACAAGTTAGAAATGATCGCAAAGTTAATCCTCTACATCTTAACACTGCATTAAATAACTGCAACTGGGAACCTCTACATATCCTGAACTTAGACCTAGCAGTTGAATACTTTAATAATACTTTCATTAAGGTCCTTGACCATATAGCACCCATAAGAACTATTAGAGCTAAAGTCCACTCAGCTCCTTGGCTTACTAACACCACTAGAGCCTTATTAAAATCTAGAGATAAGGCATGGAAAACCTGGAAGAAAGACAACACTAGTCTTTCTAAACAAAACTATCAACATCTTAGAAACCAGGCAAAACAGCAAACTAAGTTAGACAAACAAAACTACTACCTAAATATCCAAAACAAATACTCCAACAGCCCACAAAAATTCTGGCATGCAATTAACTCCCTACTAAAACCAGGAAAAAACACCACACCCTCTCCCACCGCAACCTCCACAGACACAACTACCGAAATAGCCTCAAAATTCAACCAACATTTTACCAAATCCATTAACTCATTATCCACTCAACTAGCCAAAAATAACTACACACCCATGCCTACAGCACCTAACAACTCTGCTCCTCTTACCTTCTCACCTATCCCAACCTCTACAATAAAGAAACATCTCTTAAAACTAAAACCCACTACCCTCGCAGCAGATGGGCTACCAGCACATTTCCTAAAAATGGCAGCCAACTCCATAGCCTACCCAGTCTCAATCCTTATCAACCGCTCTATACAGGAGTCATATATCCCTCATCTGTGGAAAGTCTCCTATATCATTCCCCTTCATAAGGGAGGCACCTCCTATGATTTCTCAAATTATCGACCCATTGCTATTCTGTCACCTTTATCAAAAATACTAGAAAAATGCATACACTCACAAGTCATGCACTTCCTAAACTTAAACAATCTCCTCTCTCCCACACAACATGGCTTTCGACCTCACCATAGTACAACCACTGCCCTCCTCTCCTTCACAGACCTAGTTAACCAACACAGGAATAACAACAGATTCGTATCAGCCATATTCCTTGACCTTTCCAAAGCATTTGATATGGTCTCGCACTCCATACTAATAGATACCCTCACCTCCCTAGCCTTCACCCCAAACACTATTGCTTGGTTTAAAAGTTACCTATCAGAACGGCAACAAGCTGTCCAGTGGCAAGGAGCTTTATCATCTCTGCTCCCAACCACCATTGGTGTACCCCAAGGCTCCATACTAGGACCTCTTCTCTTCTCAATATTTACCAATAACCTATACAAAAGTAGCCTGCATGCCTCACTAATCCAATATGCAGATGATTCCACCCTTATATGCTCAGCTCCATCCCTGACCTCCCTACAGGACCTCACCCAAGAGTCCTTCACCTCAATAGAAAGATGGATAACTAACATACAACTTATCCTAAATCCTAACAAAACCAAACTACTACTTCTTACCCCAAACAAATCAAAAACAACTCCAGTCATCTTCTCCATCTCCTCCGCCAATGGTACTATCATCTCTCCCTCTCCTCACACCAAGCTCCTTGGCATCGAAATAGACAACAACCTCCACTTCAACATCCACATCTCTCAAACTATAAAAAAGGCGCACAAAAAGATGGGTTCATTATACAGGCAAAAGAACTTTCTAACTAATCAAGCTAAAGTCACCCTAGCTCAAACCCATCTTCTATCTACACTACTATATGCAGCCCCAATTCTCACTCACATTAGGAAATCTGACCTAGACAAACTTGAGTCCTGTTATAACAGAATTGCCAAGTTTGCCATAAACACCATTTAGAACCCATCACTGCATACCTCTCAGACAACTTCAATGGCTCGAACTGCCACAGCTGCTACTATATCACCAACTTGTTCTATCATATAACATCCTAAAATAACCCGATAAAATTCCTGCATTAAGGCATCTACTGACCCGCCACACTCCAAATCGTCCACTCCGCTCAGCCAACAAGTCACTCCTCACTACTACCTCAGCAAATAATACAGCAGGAAAATCTCTCTTTTCACACACTATAGCCAAAACTTGGAATAATCTCCCCCCATCTGTGACTTCTGCAGCTAGCACCACTCTATTCAAAAACTCACTTAAGGCCCATCTCACAAGTTCTTGGCTCTGTCCATGTATCACATAAACCACAATCTGTTACCTTTACAACCAACTTCTATCTGTCTTTTCATGCCCCAATAAATATATTTCCTCAAAATATTTTACATGGAAAACATGTACCTAATAAATTCTGACTATGCTCTTTGCTAACTAAATGTATATATGTAAATTGCTTTTTTTTACTGCAAATGTCTACTCTTTTGACTTCCGTCTAGAAATTTCTTGTTCAATAGATACTATTGCCTACATATGGTATTATATGTTTATTTACTGTAATATGTTATCCTAATTAAACTGGAGCTTTTCTCCCCGGGCCTCCGCTGTAAACGGACCTTGTCCAGTCGGACCATCTCAGTAAACAAAATTAAAATAAATAAATAAATAAATAAGTGATGCATTTCCTAACTTCACATAATCTCCTCTCCTCAACTCAGCATGGCTTCCGCCCAAACCATAGTACAACTACTGCTCTTCTGTCTTTTACTAACCAGGTTAACCATCTTAGAAATAACAACAACTTTGTATCAGCCATATTCCTAGATCTCTCTAATATATTTGACATGGTCTCACATAACCTACTTCTAGACACTCTATCCTCCATGTCCTTTGCCCCCTCCACAACTGCTTGGTTCAAAAACTATCTCTCTTATAGGAAACAATCAGTCAAATGGCAAGGAGTACTATCACCTTACTATGATCCACCATAGGTGTTCCACAAGGCTCAATACTGGGCCCATTACTATTTACTATTTTCACCAACAGACTGCATACCTCCACACTGCATGCATCACTCATACAGTATGCAGATGACTCCACTTTAATCTGCTCAGCCCAATCCCTAACCCCTCTTCAAAACCTTACCCAGGAATCCTTCAGCTCCGTTGAAAAATGGATTACTGATATCCAACTGATTCTTAACCCCAACAAGGCCAAATTACTCCTATTCACCCCTAACAAATACAGATCCACACCTCTTTCCTTCACTATCACCTCCAAAAATGGCACCACAATTTCCCCCTCCCTCCATACTAAGCTCCTTGGCATTGAAATAGATAAAGAACTTCACTTCGACGTCCATATCTCTCAAACAATTAAAAAAGTACATAAAAAATTAGGAACCCTATACAAACACAAACACTTCCTATCAGACCAAGCACGGGTCACCCTAGCCCAAACCCACCTTCTGTCTACCCTAATGTATGCATCTCCAATCCTAACCCACATTAGGAAAACAGACATGAACAAACTAGAGTCATGTCACAATAAGATTGCTAAATTCGCCAATAACTCTGCTTTTAGAAGCCATCATTGCCTTGCTCTAAAATAGCTACAGTGGTTAGAACATCCTCATTTAATTAGTTACCACCAACTAGTCCTCACCTATAACATCCTAAAGAATCCCCACAAGACTCCAGCCCTAAACCAACTACTGAACCAATACTCAGCAAACTGTCTGCTCCACTCATCCAACAAAACCCTTTTACATATAACTAATGCCAACAACACTGCAGGAAAAGCTCTTTTCTTTCATACCATAGCAAAAATGTGGAATAACCTACCACAGAATATTTCCTCAGCACCATCTATCTCACTCTTCAAAAAAACACTTACATCACACCTCTTGCATTCCTGGGTCTGCTCTTGCATCACATAAATGCTTTCCTGCTCTCCTCAAATACTTTCTACCTGCCTCTATACTCTGCTTACTGTCTCTATATTACAGCACTAAGAACTCCTCAAAACTGCCATACAGGGCCTACCTCTGGATACATTTAAACTTGCTTAGCACAAAATATTGTCAATTTATACTGTCTTATGTGATTTCTCTGCTGAGTGTATTGTTAAGGTGGAGTTTTTTTCTCCCAAGGCATATAAAACTGCCATTCAGGGCCTAATATGTATAAATTAAGATAGCTCAAACAAACCATTGTAAATGTATTCTTCTTGTATGAAATATCTTGGATTGTAAAAATACCACTGTACATATTGTTTAATTGTGGAGCTTTTCTCCCTGGGACTCTGCTGTAAATGGACCTCGTTCCAGTCGGACTTTCCTGGTCAACAAATGTAAAATGTAAAAAAAAAAAAAAACTTGCTGCAGATTCCCCCCAAAGAAATGAGGAGTGAGAATCCTCAGTAGAAAGATGGATAACTAACATACAACTTATCCTAAATCCTAACAAAACCAAACTACTACTTTTTACCCCAAACAAATCAAAAACAACTCCAGTCTTCTTCTCCATCTCCTCCGCCAATGGTACTATCATCTCTCCCTCTCCTCACGAGGTCCATTTACAGCGGAGTCTTTTTGTGCGCCTTTTTTATAGTTTGAGAGATGTGGATGTTGAAGTGGAGGTTGTTGTCTATTTCAATGCCAAGGAGCTTGGTGTGAGGAGAGGGAGAGATGATAGTACCATTGGCGGAGGAGATGGAGAAGAAGACTGGAGTTGTTTTTGATTTGTTTGGGGTAAAAAGTAGTAGTTTGGTTTTGTTAGGATTTAGGATAAGTTGTATGTTAGTTATCCATCTTTCTACTGAGGATTCCCACTCCTCATTTCTTTACAACCCAACACCTCAATAATGGGTGAGTTCAACTACCGCACCATTAACTGGGAAAACTACTCATGTACCAACTCTTTTGCTTAATGTTTTCTGGAATTCATAAATTCCAACGCCTTGGATCAACTTATCCACACCCCCACCAGGGGCAGCAATATCCTAGACCTGGTCATTACCAACATGGCCAACCAATGTTCCACACCAGAGGTCAATTCCTCGTTGTTCACATCTGACCACAAGCTAATCAGCCTAAGCATCCACATCCCGCCCCCACTCCCCATTAGGGAAACCGCCATAAAAATTCCTCCAAAGCCAACTTTACATTTGTTAAGACAGAAGTGGCAAACTTCACGACACCCATGCAGACAGACAATAGAGGTACGACTGCTGAATCCTACACAAATGCACTTTATAAGCACTTACATGAGTCTATGGATTGTGCTATCCCTAACAGAGCAAAGATGCTATCCTCCAAAAAATGGAACCCAGTCTGGTGGTCCCCCGCCATAAACAAACTCTACAACAGAAGAAAGAAACTGTTGTAAAAAAGAGTAAAATCCCGTGACTGGAAGAACTCCCTGGTCAGCCTCAGTAAGAAGCTGAGATCCCTCATAAAATCCTCCAAAGCTAGTTATGAAAACAATATTGACACTGATTCTAAAGACAACCACAAAACATTCTATAGCTATGTCAAGAATCTCAATGGCAACACTCAGATCTGCTCTGAGTTACAGCACAATGGCACTAAATATACAGAACCAACTGATATTGCCAACATCCTGTCAGATAGGTTCAGTGCTAACTATACCCCTCCCCCCACCCTCTAAAGGGACCATCTCTATACCGGAAGAATGCAAAGTTCCTGTAATCATGGCTGCACAGGTAAAAAACACACTCTCCAAAGCCAAGAACACAGCATCCATGGGACCTGACAACATCCCAGGCTGCATTCTACATGAACAACAGAATGAACTGGGACCCCACCTAAGCACCATGTTCAATCATAGCCTCACTTCAGGTTTTGTGCCCATTAAAGGGCACTCAACAACGGTTATCCAACTCCACAAAGGGTGAGCCACCACGGACCCTGGGAACTACTGCCCCATTAGCCTAACGAGCCTGGTCTGCAAGGCCATGGAATGTATCATCATGGAACTTATAAACAAAGTCATTGGTAATCTTCAAACTCTGGACCCTACCCAGTTTGGGTTTGTAAAAAGCAGATCATGTCTCCTAAACCTGATTGATTTCTTTGAAGCAGTCACTAAAGCCTTACACGAGGGTAAGGTGGTTCACACAGCCTATCTAGATCTTGCCAAGGCTTTTGACACCATCCCCCACTCTGGAATTATAGATAAACTCACTAAACTAGGTATAAATCCCGATGTCACAAGATGGGTTGCCAACTGCCTCACTGACAGAACCCACACTGTGAAAGTAGCAGACTCCAAATCTGACTTCAGACCAGTGACAAGTGGAGTACCACAGGGTTCAGTCTTGGGTCCTCTCCTGTTTGGTATCTACTTTTCTGAAGTACAAGCTAACACAGAAGGTCTTTGGCTAATGAGGTTTACAGATGACTGCAAACTAGGAGCCATAACTGAAACTCCTAACGATGTGGACATCCTACAAAAGGGCCTCACTGAGACAGATGCCTGGTGTCAAAGCCATGGTCTCAAGCTCAATACCAAAAAGTGCATTGTCATCCCCTTTGGTAAAAACTCTGTACCCATGAGCTACCACATAGATGGTAGTCTACTTAACATGGGAAGTGTGATAAGAGACCTTGGGGCAGAGGTGGACAGTAGTCTCTCCTTTAATAATCACATCACCACAGAAGTCAGGAAATCCTTCTACGTGGTACACCTCATCACAAAAGGTTTCTCATCCAGGAAAAAAGAGGTCATTGTTCCCCTCTACTCGTCACTCATTACATCCATTATAGAGTATAAAGCCCCCTTTGGTATGTCCCTCACAAGACCTATACAACAACTGGTAGGGCTGCAGAAATACCTCACAAAGAGGATTACCTGCCTCAAACAGATGCCCTACACAGACCTTCTCAAAAAACTCCAGCCTTACTCCGTCGCATATCGCCTACTCAGAGGTGATATCTGCCTAACGTACAAAGCTATGTCAAACCCAGAGCTGTTGGACATGCTCCACTTAAAGAAATCCCAATCCCTCTGAGCTACATGCTCTAGGGACCTAAACCTTGTCACCACAATGTGACATGCTGGAGGGATAGATTCCTGTCCCAGAGACTTCCCATACTCTGGAACAAACTAACTATCTATATCAAGCAAGGCTCCTCATTAGCACTCTTCAAGAAATATGTTGATGATTGGATGGGAAATAGGAAATTCACCCCAGGGATCACCTCTGTGGCTCTGCTCGATCGGGGCACAGGAAAATAATTTTCTTATGTGGTAAAAGCCAGGGTACCTTTTTGGCTAGGCTTGTATAGGCCCTAGGGCCAATAGCCTAGTACCTACCTATGAACCTATGAACCTATAAGACTGGATTAGCCAGTCAAGAGGAGAAGGATAACACCTGCACCACACTACATTCAACACATAGCCATCCAGAACATACACCACCACAATCCCCACATAGTAACACAAAACACACAACTACTTTTGCTGTGGCTCTCAATAAAAATCTGCCAAAACAACAGAGACCTCTGAGGCAGAAATGCAAACAATCACCACATCTCAGCACAAGCCATGAGATACATAGCTCATATAAACAGTGTGTCACTCAACCAAAGCTCATAAGGAAAACAACTTATCCAATACACTAGTCCTAGGTGACTCAATAGTAAGGCACACTGATGTTCCACTCACTAGATTGAATAAGGAGAAAGTTACGGTCAGCTGCCTGTCAGGTGCCAGGATCTGCCACATAATGCATGCACTTAGGTCACTCCACAACAGGTAAAAATATGACTCTGTCATTGTCTGTGTTGGTGTGAATGATCTGAGACATACCTCCCTGGACTACATGAAAAGAGACATAGTGGAGCTCTCTGATCTTGGAGCCCAGGCAGGTATGACCTTAGCTCTGATTAGCATCTTACCATCACTCAAAATGATACCACAGTACAAGCAGAAAATGATTGACTTCAACAATTGGCCAAGTTTCTGATGTTATTCTAAGGGGATCCAGTATCTGTCTGCCTGGGATGACATGATCGACAGACCTCAATGCTTCACCAGAGATGGCCTGCACCTTTCACCCCAGGGATTCCGGATACTAGCCAAGGCTCTTGTCACCCCTATGGTGCCTTTTTTAGGCAATGTCCTAAAGACAAAATTACCACCATAACAGCTACAAGCAAATGAAATCTGAGGGTTCTGCTACTTAATGCTGCTTCTTCTTCTTGTTTTGGCTGTTCCCATTAGGGGTTGCCACAGCAGATCATCTGTTTCCATTTCTTCCTGTCCTCTGCATCTTGCTCTGTCACACCAACCACCTGCATGTCCTGTCTCACCACATCCATAAACCTTATCTTAGGGTTTCCTCTTTTCTTCTTACCTGACAGCTTCATCCTTAGCATACTTTTCCCAATATACCCAGCATCCCTCTTCAGCACATGTCCATACCAATGCAATCTCACCTCTCTGACTTTGTCTCCAAGCAGTCCAACCTGGGCTGACACTCTAATATACTTATTTCTAATCCTGTCTACTCTCATCACACCCAGTGCAAATCATAACATCTTTAACTGCTACATCCATCTCTGACACCTGGCTTTTTGTCAATGCCTCTGTCTCCAGTCGATGTAACATAGCTGGTCTCACTACCCTCTTGTAGACCTTCCATTTCACTCTTACTGGTACTCGTCTGTCACAAATCACTCCTGACACTCTTCTCCACCCACTCCATCCTGCCTGTACTCTCTTCTTCACCTCTCTTCCACACTTGCATTTACTCTGAACTGTTGATCCCAAGTATTTAAACTCATCCACCTTCACCAACACTACTCCCTCCATCCTCACCATTCCTCTATCCTCCCTCTCATTCACACACATGTATTCTGTCTTAGTCCTGCTGACCTTCATTCTTCTCCTCTCTAGAGCATATATCTAACTCTCCAGGGTCTCCTCAACCTGATCCCTACTCTCACTACATATCACAATGTCATCTGCAAACATCGTAGTCCACAGGGACTCCTGTCTGATCTCACCTGTCCACCTGTCCATCACGACTGCAAATAAGAAAGGGCTCAGAGCTGATCCTTGATGTAATCCCACCTCTCCCTTAAACGCATCTGTCACTTCCACAGCAGATCTCACTGCTGTCACATTACCCTTGTATATATCCTGTACCACTCTTACATACTTCTCTGCCACTCCCGACTTCCTCATACAATACCACAACTCCCCTCTAGGCATCCTGTCATAAGCTTTCTCTAAGTCCACAAAGACACAATGCAACTCCTTCTGATCTTCTCTGTACTTTTCCATCGACACTCTCAGAGCAAACATCACATCTATAGTGTTCTTTCCTGGCATGAAACCATACTGCTGATCACTAATCATCACCTCCCTTCTTAACCTAGCTTCTACTACTCTTTCCCATAATTTCATATTGTGACTGATCAATTTTATCCCTCTGTAGTTACTCCAGCTCTTTATGCTACTCAATGCTAGAAGTCTAAATCTCAAAATGCACTAGCTTGAAGCACTCATTAAAATGGAGAACTTCGACATCTGTGCAGTGACTGAGACCTGGTTCAAGAATCCAGAGAGCACCCCAGCACTGACAGGCTATAATTCATACTACACCTTTTGGCCCCTAAACCTGGATCGAAGCACTAAAGGTAGTGGTGTCTCCATATTCATAAAGAATATGCACACCTCCAGACTAGTAGCCCAACATAACGCATCAGAGCTACTTCAGGTACAACTAACACTGGGCAAAACTGCATTCCAGGTTGTAGCCTGCTATAGATTCCCCACCATGTCCCAAGACTCCCACTCCACATTCCTAAACACATTGGAAAATATTAGGGTACAACCTAATACCCTTCTACTGGGAGACTTTAACTACCCTTCCATTAACTCTGAAAATTACTCATGTACAACACACTTACTCATTGTTTTCTGGAATTCATTAATTCCAATTCCCCGGGCCAACTCATTCTTACCCCCACCAGGGGTAGAAACATCCTTGACCTGGTCATTATTATAATGGGTGACCATTGCTCCACACCAGTAATCAACTCCTCCCTGGTCACATCTGACCACTAGCTAATCACCATGGATATCCACATCCCACCCTCACCCCCCTAAATGAAACCACCCTAAAAAACTTCTCCAAAGCCAATTTTGGGCTTCTAGAACAGAGGTGGCTAACTTCACGTCAGCCAAGCAAATGGAAAATAGGTGTATGACTGCTGAATCATACCCCAATGCGCTGCATGAGCACATACACAAGTGTATGTAACAGGCCATACCAAACAGAACCAAGACACTCTCCTCCAAAAAAGAAGCCAATCTGATGGTCCTCTACCATAAACAAACTCTACAACAGAAAGAAAAAACTGTTGCAGAAAAGGGTGAAGTCCGAAGAGTGGAAAAACTCCTTTGTTAGCCTCAGCAAAAAACTGAGATCCATCATCAAATCCTCTAAAGCTAGCTATGAAAACAAAATTGCTGCAGATTCTAAAGACAGCCACAAGGCATTCTGTAGCTATGCCAAGAATCTACATGGCAATACTCAGATCTACTCTGAGTTACAGCACAATGGCAATACATATACAGAGCCAATTAATATTACCAACATATTGGCTGACAGGTTCAGTGGAGACCTTATCCACTTTTCAACCCCTAAAGGGTCTTTCACAATACCTGAGGTATGCCAAGTCCCTATTATTACAGCTACACAGGTAAAAAATGCACTGTCCAAAGCCAAGAATACAGCTTCGATGTGACCTGATAATATCCCTGGTTTGTGTTCTACGTGAATTACAAAGTGAACTGGTACCACACCTGAGTACCCTGTTCAATCACAGCCTCATTTCAGGCTTTGTTCCTACTGAATGGCACACTGCTATGGTCATCCCACTCCATAAAGGGGGAATGACTACAGACCCTGGGAACTACTGCCCCATGAGACTGATGAGTCTGATATGTAAGGCTATGGAGCAAATCATCATGGACCTTATAAATAAGGACATAGGAAATCTCCAGACTCTGGACCCCATGCAGTATGGGTTTGTGAAAGGTAGATCATACCTGCTTAACCTGATAGACTTCTTCGAGTCTGTCACCAGAGCTGTAGATGAGGGCAAGGTAGTTCACACAGCCTACCTAGATCTTGCCAAGGCATTCAACACCATCCTTCACTTAGGAATCATAGATAGACTCACTAAACTAGGCATAAATCCCTATGTATTAAGATGGGTTGCCAACTGGCTCACTGATAGATCTCACACTGTTAAAGTAGCAGACTCCAAATCTGATTACTGACCAGTTACAAGTGGTGTCCCACAGGGATCAGTCCTAGGTACTCTCCTGTTTGGCATCTACTTCTCTGAAATTCAAGCCATTACAAAGAGACTCTGGCTGACCAAGTTCACAGATGATTGCAAACTGGGAGCCATTATTGATTCTCCAACTGATGTAGACAGTCTACAAAAAGGCGTCACTGATACCAATGACTGGTGCCAGAACCATGGCCTTAAGCTTAATGCCAAAAAGTGCATAGTCATTCCCTTTGGGAAAAATTCGGTGCCCATGAACTACCACATAGGCAGTAGTCCACTAATCACCGAAGGTTTGATAAGAGACCTGGGGCCACAGGTTGAAAGCAACCTCTCCTTTGATAACTACATTGCCACTGTAGTCATAAAGTCCTTCTATGCGGCACATCTCATTACAAAAGGTGGTGCAGCGGTAGCGTTGTTGCCTCACAGCAAGAGGTTCTCTCGTTCGATTCTCGGCTGGAGTGCGGGGAATGCCTTCTGTGTGGAGTCTGCATGTCCTCCCCATGGTTGGGTGGCATTCAAAAGTCATGCGTAAATGAGTGTGCCTTCGTTGAAGGTTGGAGGTCGAGCTGGCACCTTGGCGTTCTTGAAAATCTACTGCCAATCATTAGCGGACCAGAGTTCCGCTGTGGCGACCCCTAACCGGGAAAAGCCGAAAGACAAACAACAGCAACATCCAGGAAGAAAGAAGTCATAATCCCTCTCTACTCATCCCTCATTAGACCTATTATAGAATACAATGCCCCATTTGGCATGCACCTCACTGGACACCTACAACAACTGGAAAGGCCACAAAAATACCTCACTAAGAGGATCTTAGGCCTTAGACACATTCCCTATATGGACAGACTTAAAAAACTCCAGCTATACTCTTATTGCCTACTTAGAGGAGATCTCTGCTTGACCTACAAAGCCATGTCTGACCCAGAGCTGGTAGATATGCTACACCTGAAGAAATCCCAATCCCTTTGTGCCACATGCTCCAGGGACCTTAACCTCATTACCACAATAAACAGAACATGCTGGAGGGAGAGGTTCTTAACCCAGAGACTTCCCATACTCTGGAACAAACTTCCCATTCACATCAAGCAGAGCACTTCACTGGCCCTGTTTAAGAGAAATTTTGACAAGTGGGTTGGCAATAAGAAGTTCACCACGGGGATCACTTCAGTGGCCTTGCTTGACCCAAACTAACTTTGGGTGGCATGATGCCAGGGAATTTTCTTGGGCTAGGCTTATATAGGCTCCAGGCCCGTTAGTCTAGTACACACCTATGAACCTATGAAGTACTGTCATCCTGTAGCATATTCAGCATTCGCATGTTATAGTCATTCAAGTCTATAACAACGACACTGCCTCCTTTATCAGCAGGCCTAATAATAACGTGTTCATTGCTTTCTAATTCCTTTAAAGCAGCCTTCTGCTTCTGTGTTAAATTATAAAAACACTGTCTACCTGGTTTCCTTATTAACTGTGCTAACTCACTTTCACACACGTTTAAAAAGGTTTCTAATTGTGAATTCAGCACAGGAACAAAAAACACTAGGTTTCTTCAATACACCATTACTACATACATCCTCATTACACTGATTGTTCTCAAACATTAATTTAAGCATAACATTTCCTGCAAATAATTTCAAGTTAACCACAGCATCAGAAAATTTAGAACATGTGGCAGGTATATAGCTCAAATCTTTATTTAACACTAAACAATGTTAATCAGTCAAAGCCATACTTGATAAATTCACCACAAGGACATTTTCTTCTTTGTTTGAAGCTGAATCTGCATTAATTACATCGAAAACTTCCTTCTCTTACAGCTTCAACTCACAGACTGTGTTGTTCTAGTCATTGTTGTAGTTTTCACAGGAAGTGGAAAATACAGAAAAGAAAATGCAGGCAGAGCATTACATTTGTCCTTAGGATGAGCCCCTAGATCCCTTGCATCCAATTGCTCAGACCTATCCATGGGTGTATACATAACAGAGGGAGTATTCTCTTCAAGGGAACTAACCATTTTAGTCAATCCAGTAGCTGACTTATCATTTTTTGCTCACCTTCTGTACATTTAAAAGAGCAGAGTCTTGCAATGGTAAAGTAATCAGGGGCTTAGCAGCAGCTTACAGTTGAACAAAAGCAAGCTTTGAGGAGATAGTAATGTCATTGACATCTTCTTGATGACTCTGTGCTATCTCATCTGCTGAATCCACTTTATTTAAATGCTGTTGTTTGGGCCATGCAAAAATATTTCCATTTCTAAAATCATGATAATACTTCATTATTTTTTTAATTTTAATTTGTTCTAATTTAGTTTCATAGAGGAACATATTACGATACAGTTCCTCTAGTCTCTGCCCAGAAGCTTCAGAGGAGTCATGCACTGCCTCCAATTCTTGTTGCTTACTCTCCATCTTTCTAATTAAATCATTCTCCACCAGAGCAAAAAAAAACCAAGAAGCAAATGTATATATTTGAAGCTCACCTCCTATATTCATTTCTTGACATCTGGTCAATAAAGCTGGACACACATGTCCATAAATAGGCATACGTTGGATTCTCAGACATCGGAGTATTACATTGTGATGAAGGCATGCCTCCAAATGGAGGCAGTGTCATTGCATTTATTTGAGCTTAAAAAGTTCATGTTCAAGTTCTTTCAATGACTCCAGGAACTCAGGGCTCATTGTTAATAAAACATCATAACTACTATTAGCATTAACAAAATTTAAGCTCAGCAATGGATTAACAGAAGTTCTAGTGAGCTTATTAACAGTGGCCTGGTTAATATTCACAGTGGGGCAACAGTCAAATTCTATAGTCAATCCCTAGGCCATGTGTGTGAGCGGAGTCAACAAAAAAAAAAACTACAAAGCAAAAAAACGCAGCAAAACACAGAAGTCCGACACTGTAGATACCAAAAACAAAATCCAAAATCTAAAACCAGTGAATAAGGGTGCACCCTATTTTTCTGAATTTCATAAAGTAAACCAAGTGTGATGATCTATGAATAGAAGTGGGTCTGTTTCCCATAAACAGAGGATTAAAGTTCTGCTTACATACACTAGTGATGTTGACAGTAATTGCAGTGTCATTAAGAACAGCTGGAAGCTTCTTACTATAAATGAACATATTAAGGGGCTAGTGGGAGAAAAACCTACCTTTTTATTTAAGAATTGTAAAAATTTATAACAAAGGCTTTATAATCCGTCTCCTGCTACTAGACGTAGAATGAGCCAAGGAATGGAAACTTTTTCTTGCAAATTCTGCAAGGCATGTAGACACATAAAAAAATGATAATGTTTTTATTCATCCTGTATATGGGAATAGATATTCTACATGTTTATATGCTGACTGTACAACTCAACACTTACTATACCTAGCTACTTGCAAATGTTGTTCATGTTTTTATATTGGCGAAATGGACAGGCATTTTAGAGAAAGGATTTTGCAACATGTTCAAGATATTTCATTTCATAATAGTAATAATGCTTTAGCTAAGCATGTTGCACATTTTTCTTCACACACTTTTGTTTTTATGGCTATACAGATCATTAGTCTGGATATTAGAGGTGGATATTAGAGGTGGAGATGTTTTTAATAACACTGAATTGAACTCCATTGGATAGCTGAGCTGCAAGCTAACAAGTTGCCTGGTTTAAATGCTCAGCTTCCTATTAAACCAGTGTTAAAGAAACATCATTTAGTCTGTAAGTTTTGAGTGGTGGTTAGTAGTTTAAATGTGCTTTTCCTCTGTAGAGATTTTTAGATCTGGAGAAGGTTTTTACTGAAAGTGCTTATCTGCTTTGTTTTAGTAAAGTGTTCATTGCATGTACCTCTGTGTGGTGCCCGCACTGGTTTTATCATTTGTATTTTTTTTTTGGTATCTACAGTGTTGGACGTCAGAGTTTTGCTACGTTTTTTTGCTTTGGAAATTTATATTCTTTGTTATTGCATTGCTCAGGTTTTGATTTTTGTGATGCTTGAAGGTTAGTAAGGAAGCGACTGCCATTAAGAATGGTGTAGAGGAGATAAGTAGTAGCAAGTGTAACTTTAATTATGTCAGTGAGAATGTTTTTGGCTCTATAAAGCATCCTTAGTTTTTTATGTGTTTTTCTTATGCAATTTTGTATATGTAGGCCAAATTTAAGATTATCATTCACTATCATCTCTAATAATTTGCTAAAGAAGTGACTTCAATGGTTGTATCATCAAGAGAGAGGACTTTACATTTTGTTTTGTTTTTTCATGTGAGAGGGCTTTGGGGTAAAAGTAGTAGTTTGTTTTATTAGGGTTGAGCATGAGTTGGAAGTTGCAAAGCCATGTTTCAGTTGCTGTTAAAGCTTCGTGATTTTTGGAGTTGTGCCATGTTGTGACATGTACATATGAACATATGAATGTAGAGTCATCTGCGTACTGTATTAAGGAAGCCTGTTATGTGGATGTGTGGAGGATTTGGTGAGAATGTTAAAGAGGACAAAGAATAAAACCTTGTGGTACATTTGTGGTGACTGGGAGGTATGGAGAGAGGATGGAGTGCCATTTTACTGACTGATATCTATTGGGGATGTAGCCTTTGAACCATAGAAGGGTTGGCTGAGAGAGACCTAATGAGGACCTTTGAAGTAGAAGCTTGCTGTGATGAACTGTGTTGAAGGCCTTAAACATGTCTAGAAATAAGGCAGAGACTAGTTTGCCATTACCTCTAGCTTTATTGAGAGTATCTATATAAATTAGAAGTGCAATGTTAGTACTATGAAAAGGATGGAAGCCATGTTTCATGCATGACTAGCTTGGTCTGCAAAGCTATGGAAAGGATCATCATGGACCTCATAAATAAAGATATTGGGGACCTACAGACACTGGATCCTACCCAGTTCAGCTTTGTTAAGGGCAGATCCTGCCTCTTTAACCTGGTTGATTTCTTTGAAACAGTCACCAAGGCCATTGACGAGGGGAAGGTGGCCCACACAGCCTATCTGGGCCTTGCAAAAGCCTTCGATACAATACCCCACTCGGGCATTATAGATAAGCTCACCAGTTTAAATATAAACCCCTATGTCACTAGATGATTTGCAAACTGGCTCAAGGAAAGAACCCACATGGTTAGAATTGCTGGAGCCATGTCAGACTCCAAACCAGTTACAAGTGGCGTCCCACAAGGCTCAGTCCTGGGACCTCTCTTGTTCAGTATATATTTCTCGGAGGTACAGGCTAACACGGAAGGACTGTGGCTGACCAAGTTCGCAGATGACTCCAAACTGGGCACTATAATCGACTCTCCAGCCGACACAAGCATCCTACAAAAGGGCCTCATGGAAACAGACAACTGGTGCCAGAGCCATGGCCTCAAGCTAAATGCCAAAAAATGTATAGTCATCCCCTTTGGCAAAAACAAAGTGCCCACAAATTACCACATAGGTGGTAATCCATTAAGTACGGAAGAAGTAATTAGGGACCTGGGGACCCAAGTTGATAGCTATCTCTCATTTGACAACCACGTGGCCAAATTGGTTAGAAAAACATTTTATATAGCCCACCTAATCATGAAGGGATTCACATCTAGATCAGAGGAGGTCATCGTGCCTCTTCACTCATCCCTCATCAGGCCCATAATTGAGTACAATGCCCCTTTTGGGATGTGCCTTACCAGACACCTGCAGCAACTGGAAAGACCCCAAAAGTACCTCACCAAGAGGATCAAAGGGCTCAAATAGATGCCATATGCTGCCCGGTTAAAGAAACTCCAGCTCTACTCAGTGGCATACCGCCTGCTCAGAGGCGATCTGTGCCTGACATATAAAGCCATGTCCAACCCGGAATTAATGGACATGCTGCACCTCAGAAAATCCAAATCACATCGAGCCACGCGCTCGAGAGACTTGAACCTCAGCACTGAAATAAATAGGACATGCTGGAGGGACAGATTCATAACCCAGAGGCTCCCTTCACTCTGGAATAAAATCCCAGTCCAGGTTAGGCAGAGTCCCTCATTGACTCTCTTCAAGAGGAATCTTGATGAGTGGATGGGAGATAGTAGGTTTACCCCAGGTATCACGTCTGTGTCACTGTTAGACAGAGGCACAGTATATTAACCTCGAAAAAGGGCATAGCAAAATTCATTTAAAACAGCTGGCGAAAGCCAAACACAGTCTGGCTAGGCTTATAAATGCCCTAGGGCAGATAGCCTAGTATGAACCTATGAACCTATATAGGAGTACTTCCTGCAGGAGGTAGTTTAGCAATTTTTTTGGAATTGATGTTTCAAGTATTTTGAAGAGGGTGGTAAGATTGCTATAGGTCTAAGATTAGTAATGTCTGTTGAATTTCCTCCTTTGTGCAGATGGGTAATGTTGGGCGGCCATGGTGGTGCAGCGGTTGGCATTGCTGCCTCACAGCAAGAGGTTCTCCGGTTCAATTCTTGGCTGGGGTGCCTTCTGTGCAGAGTCTGCATGTCCTCTCTGTGGCTGCGTGGGTTTCCTCTGGGTGCTCCGGTTTCCTCCCACATCCCAAAGACATGCAGTAGGTGGATTGGACACTCTAAATTGTCCCTAGGTGGGAATGTATGTGTGTGCCTTCTGTGGAAGGTTGGGTGCCAGGCTGGCAACTCAACACCGTAAAACTCCACTGCCAATCATGAACAGAACAGATGATCTGCTGTGGCGACCCCTAACTGGTAAAAATCTGAAAGAAGAAGAAGAAGTGCAGATGGGTAATGTGTGACTTTTTCCAGAGGCAGGGAATGTGGGATTCCAGGACAGAGATAGGGCAGGCAGTGCTATCAGATGCTATTTTAAGATATTCACTTGGAAGGTCATCAGCTGAAGCAGCACGTGGTATGAGTTTGTTTAAGAGTCATTTTGTATAGGATGTGGGTACAGGTTTGAAGGTGAAAGCGGAAGTGGTGATACTTGGTAGCTGAGCAGAGTTAAGATTAGATGATGGGGAATCCTAGGTTAGAGATGCTATACTATCTATAAAATAAGAGCTGAATTTATTGCAGTTTTGAGTGATGAGTTATTGGGATAGGGTTAGGGTTGAAATTAAGAGTGGGGTGCAAGATTTCTTTAATGGCTGTCCAGAATGTTTTAGGGTTGTGTTTACTATTATTCCAAAAGTTATTACACTGTAGGTTTTTTGTCATTAATTTGCTTTTTATTACAAATGTGAAGTATTCCAAAGTTTTCAAGATATTGTGGTGTTTTATGTTTTTGCCTTTCTTTCATTGCTTTTTCCTGTCCTGCATTAGCATTATACTCTTTTTGGTAAGCCAAATTGCATTACTTGTTTTTAGTCTCTTGAACCTTCCTTCTAGCAAGACTATATAGGATATTCAGGAAAGTTGTACTGAATTAATTTACACCATGATCTAAGAGGAGAATTTTTAGCAAGTTCCAGTTAATGGATGATTCATTAATTAATAAATACTTACATATTGTAAGTTTTGATAAACTATGTATTGATGTTATGCTGTAAAGGTATTGTGTTGTATCATATTTACTGCTCACTGAGCTCAGGTTGTAGCTGAAAAGTGTCAACTAGCCAGTCCACCTGCCTACTTATCAAACAGTAATAAATAAATAAATAATGGTAGCCTCCATAACTCTATAGTTGCATGTCAGACATCACACACGAGTGTTAAGGTGGACAAAATGGCTTCAGTCCTTACACCCTCCAACATTCTCATACATCTCATCTTAGTATACAAGCATCATCTGCATTGTTGAATAAGTCATCCTCAGTTCCAATGGCTGATACTTTTTTATTCCACCCTTTCCATTGGCCATTGCCACCACAGATGCCTCCTCTGTGGAGTGGGGGCATTTTGAAGGCAGGGCGGTCCATAGGACATATGCACAACAAGGATGCTCATGTTCATATCCGATCACTGCAGACTCTACAGGACTTCCTTCCCAATGGTATGGGTGTAATCTCCATCTACACGGATAACACTTCAGTAATGAGGCACATCACCAAACAATAAGGAATCCAAGAAGGCATGCAAGTGTGGCAATGGGTAATATCTTCACAGGGCTTTCTAATAGCAATGCATATTCCAGGTTGGACTCGTTTCTTAGCAGACAGGGTCAGCAGTTCTATCTTGATTTCTCATGACTGGTTCATCAATCCAGTAGTAGTGCAGATCATGCAGCAACTACTTTGCCCTCATCCCTCCATAAAGACAGACATCCAGGGAAACTCTGATCCTTGCTTAGCCACCTGGTCGTCTTTAGGACTTTTCTCTTCTTCTGCCAGTGAAAAGGTTCCTACAGAAATCATTTCTGTGCAATGCCTCTGTCATCCTCATTGCCCCCTTTTGGCCCAGACAAATTTGGTTCCCCTTGCTCTGGCCTTAGCTGATCTCTTGTCACACTCATCTAACAAGCCTTAGCTGGATATTGTCTCACTGAAACAAACTGTATGGTTTCTGCATTTCCAGTCATGGACAATGATTAAACCTAACGTTTTCTGCTAGTATTGCTCAGATACTCTCAGCCGTACAAAAAGACACCACTAAAATATTTACAAGAGTAAATGGAAGACCGTCTCACTTTGGGCAGTGCATCAAAGCCCAGACCCTTTTTCAGTCTCTGTTCTTTCAGTCCTTCACTTTCTGGCAACTCTATTTCACTTTGCTATAGTTACGCCACTCTGCTTTTGTGGTGGCTATATCTAATTTTCACCAAGCAGTTAAGTGCACTTCATTAGCCTCCTAAGCATTTTGAACAGCCTTTTTAAAAAGGATTTCTCTTCTTAGACTCCTCATCAAAGACCGCTCTCTGGCATGGGATTTGAATTTGTGTTAACAAGTTTTAACCTGAGCCAGGCTGTTCCTGCAGTTTAAACATATATCAGGTAAAGCTTTGTTCATGGTTGCCATTATTATGTCAAGAAGGATATTTGAGCTACACTCTCCCTCATCTGCAAACCCCTGCCCCCCCATGCATATAGCTTTCCATAAAGACAGAGCCTCACTGAGAGCAAATACTTCCTGTTTACCTAAGGTCACCTCTGAGTGATCATGAAACCAGAATATTCACCTTCAAGTCTTTCTTCAAAATCATGGTCTTCTTCAGGAGCTCCTAAATTGGTGACATCTGTGCTACAGCAGCCTGGTCATAAATGCCTGTCTTCATTAAACACTACAAACTGGCTATAATCTCTGTATCCAGATCTTCCTTTGGGTCTACCATCCTAAAAGTTATCCTCTCATGATTCTATCCAGGCTGCATATAGCTGGATATTCTACCCATAAGTCAAGGTGATGGAGGGGAGAATATAGGATACAGAAGTTATGTATTTCCAATAACACTTGATCTTATTGACCAACTGTATCTGCCTCTAAAACCTCCCACCTCTAAATGGTCACCTCCATATCTCTGGATAGATCTGGTAGACCTAATCCCAAAACTGTTCTCAAGTTTTTTCTTATCACAACTGTCACAGTATTTCTTGCTGTTAGGGGCATACTCGGTGTGAGAAAATGAGAAAACACAGGTACACTGTAAGACAAGAGAGGGGCTTGAATGCTGGAGTGAGCTTTGCAGTGGAAACGTTGCCAACTCAGATCCACAACAAATTACCCATCAGCTGAGAGAGAAGGAATCAGATAAGAAGACAACACCAATACATTAAGCACATAACTTCAATTTAGCATCCATAAAGTTCTACCAAGCTCACATTATTTCCTCTTACCTCCAATATGCCTTATGCTGTCATCTCTTCAAGTGACTATTCTCAGGGATGAAAATCATTGCATGTGCTCGCAAGATCAAAGATTGTTTCCTCATTTTAAATGTGGGAAGGTAAACCTTTTTTTCTGAAAATCCATAGCTAGGCTAGCATATCCAGGGCTATTAGTTAGAGAGCTCTTTTTTTTGTATCATTTTTTGCTCTTGTTTGAGTCGTGGATTAGGCCTAGTTTTTTATAGTGATGCTTTAGCTAGCTAGGGACAGTTCATATTTAGCTAAATATATGTATAAGGACAAGTCAAAGAACTCCTCAGGCTTTAAGAAATATGGAAAATATGGCAAATACTGCTACAAGATTCCTTCCCAAAACACACACACAAACTTTGTCTTGTGTGCCTCGGAGTGGAACGGTGCAATATCTGTCTTAACTTTGACTCCATGGCCTTTAAAGAGAGGAGAAGTAAAGTAATTCTGAAAGTTCTCATTCTCACCAAATAAGAACCAAGAAAAGAAAAGTGCAAGCTTAAAGAGGACAAGACAACAGGGGATCCTCAGAGGACCATCCCAATTTCTAGAAGAATATATTTCTCTTCGCAGTCCCTTCATTAACTTTGACTAGAACAGGATGATGAAGGCTTTGATCAAGTTGTGGTAGAACATGAGTATTGCCCCTTCCCCCATTTTTGGAGCAGCTAAAGAAAGACCCTTACATAAATATTTGCAGCTTCTGTTGTGGTCCAGATTCACCACTGCATGGATCAGAGAGCCAAACGTATTCCAGCAGAATCTGATAGTGACATCAGTGGGCCTCCCTTCTATTCTGATGTCTTTATCAATACCAAGGATCTCAGTGAAAAGCTCATTAAAACCAGTTTTCACTAGCCTTCTGTAAATGATATTGATGGCTTGGCATACACTTTGGCTCTTAAAATCTTGGTGTCTTTCTTTGTGTCCGCCTCATTAGCTTTTGAGCCATTGAAGCCTATCTCAGATATAGTATTGATATAGATACTAGGACTTGGTCCCTCCAAGTCAGCAATAACGTTTGGGGTTTGATGTCAACTGAGAGGCCAATATCACCATTGCAAGCTGTCTTGGTATTACCTGGTAGGGATGATGAGCTGGGAACAATCCAAACCTTCACAATGGTAGACTTCCAGGAGTCTGCTTCTCCTTTAGTCCCACCCAAGGATACTCCCCAATTGGACATCTTCATCCTTTTATCCTCATGACATAAGTGCAGAAGGACAGATGGAAAGCTGCCAGTGCTTTCTGGTGTCCAAAGCCTAGACCTCAGTTGGGCATTCACAAGAGTTTCTCCCAAGTGTACCAAAGAAGATGAGGTGCAAATGGTGGCTTCTGGACTGCCAAACAGAGTTCACTATCTCAGGCATTAATTTGGACATAGGGGAGCCTCCCACAGACCTCATCCAATGACCCAAGGTTTGGAAAATACTAGATATCATGTCTTAGATAGGATCATCACCACTTAATGCAGCCTTCACAGGGAAGAGGTCTTACATCAGTTTTTCTGTTCTGCTCCACATACATCTTGGGTGGAGCTATCCATTGATGAAATGATTGAACTAGTAGTGAGAACAACTTGGCATGAGTCAAATATGTTGGAACCCATCCCCAAGAGACTGAATAAGATCCTCCAACCCACCAGGACAGATAAGCTTAGAGCAAGGATCCCTTGACTAGCTCTGTTGTGGTAGAAGCAGCCCTTAAGAAAAAGCCCTTGAAAGAGAGTGCAGTGATCCATCCTCAGGATAAGGATTCACTGGATGTGAAATTAGATTTGCAGCTCAGGCTAGTTCACTTTCAGGGCACACATGATACGTTTTCAGTGCAACCAAACAGAATGTACACTAGGCATGCTGAAAAAGTTGCCTCATATGTATTTATAAAGAAAAATAGAGGTGTGTGCAATAACAATGAGTAGAGTTCATATGATCTCTCCAAGACTGGGTCATAATATGGTCAATGGAATAGCAAGAGCAACTGGGACAGGCATAGAGATACACTTGCATTTGCTCGCTGAATGCTGTCATTTTGAGCAGAACTTTAAGACGTTTCACTAATGCTCCATATAATATGACCTATCTGTTTAGACACCAGGTCAAGGAAAAGCTGTAGAAAAATGATCAGGAATCAAAATGCTTATGGCTGTTGGTGTCAACTTCTTCAGTCCTGAGAGGACCTTTTCAAGGAATCAGAAAAGTTTGCATAACGTGTGGCCCACAAATGTCCAACAACAGCCCTTCAAAAAGTGATCAATCAGAAATACATGTGAACACAGGAGTTTTCCAAATGGATGCCCTACAGGCAGAGGAGAACCAAAGAACCTGGGATTCCATAGTTTTCCCTGTGGGAACTTGAACAAAATCTCAGAGGATTGTCCTAAGTGTCCAACTCTAGAAGCAGATGGGAGTTGAATCACCCTTTATCTACAAGCATTGCATGTCATTGCATAGGGCAGATGGATAAGGGAAGTCATATCCAAACGTTACAAGATCCACTTATTTTTTTTCCCAGGGCTACCTTCTCAAGGGTGAGGTTGCACATCATCTGCACAAAAGAGCCATCCAAGAGGTCCCACTATAGCAGAGACAGTTCAGGGTTTATTCAAGATTCTCTTTTGTTGCTTAAGAGGGTTGAGGACTTTAGACCCATATTAGATATAATTGTCTTAACCCAGCATACACCCAAAACTATCTTCTTTACACTCATAATGCAGTCGAACCTTCTATGCCTGCAAGAATATGAATGGATGTGTTCTATAAATTTCTCAGGAGACTATCTGCACATCAGAATTGCCAAAATGTCTAGGGTACTCCTGTGCTTTTGGTTCAGAGTGTGACCTTCCATTTGGTCTTAGCATAACCTCATAGGATAGGGCTGCAATGACAGCTCAACTGAGACTGTAGTGGATCAGAGTTTTCCTATCTCTGATGGCTGGCTCCTAGTTACCCCACCAGACAATCACTTTTTTGAGCATGGAAGTAGTTGCTGCTACTGTTACTATCCTTGGTGCTATCAGTAAATGATGTAAAATGTCAGTTGGAGCCACAACAATAAAAAAAATTTAATATTTTCATCTGAATACAGTGGCACAATAGTTAACATTCCACCAGAGAGAATTCATTCCATGCAGTGGTTGTACAATCTCCTCTGCCTCACCCTACTCCTACAGCAACCTTAGGCCTCAAAATGCTGAGGTTAAAACAGCTTCTCCTCATCTAGTTCCATTTGCTTATGTACCTTATGAATATTTTGCAGTGGACCCTAAATATTTACTAGTTCTAGATGACTGACCTGCGATCCCAAAACTTTTGTCTTTCTCTAGCATGTCACTGACACGTTCACTGCTGCCTGAACTAGGTCAACCTTTCAGAGAACTACCACCTTACAACTGTGCTTCTCACTATGACAGTTACCATGGATGCTTTGACATTTAGATAGGAGCGGGGCATTATTTAGGGCAGACACACCTTAGAAAGACTAAGAGGCCTCCTTGCAAATTAATGTCCTAGAGATGAGGATAGCTCTCCTTATATTTCTGGACATTCAGGATTTCCTTCCCTGTGGTGCAATTTCCATCCACTCTGACAACATAGCAGTGGTGTAGTACAAAACTAAACAAGGGAGAATCTGATCATATCTTCTACGTTGGGAGGCCATGCAACTGTAGGAACTCACCATGGATTATTATCAGTTTCTAGTAGTGGACAAGTTCAGCAGATGCTGCCAAACTACTGGTTCCTAAGTCTAATATTATCACTGGATGTTTTAGTCCATCACTGGACCACAGGTCTTCTGTATACATTTGCCCCTTTTCTATTCATCTCAAAATTTGTACAGAAAGCTATGATTAGTAGGGTGAAAGTCATTTCCCTAACCCTTTTCTGTCCCCAGAAGGTATGGCTTCTAATTTTGTGACCTTTTCCTTAAATGAACAGTGTTGTTTCTCCAATTTGCTTAATGGCCAATGACTCAGCATACCCCTTTAGAGATTTCCATGTGCTTAATTCAGCCATAAAACCTTCATCTAGGAAAATCTATACATACATACATACATACATACATACATATATACATACATACATGCATACATACAAATGTTTCAAGCACGGGCATTAAGCCCTTCTAGCTTGCCAATATGCCAAAACACTTGTTCCCATAATAAATGTCCAGGCTGTTCTTAAAAATATCTAAACTAGTACTGCTTTAATGTAATTTGTAGTCTGTTCGAATCATCAGCTACTCTGTCAGAGAACCAATTAGTACACTTCTCATTCCTATAGAATCTTCTACATAGGTTATCTGATGATTCTCTAGTACTTTTTGTTAACCCCAAACATTCCCAGAGGTAGTTGTCCCTAAATGCCCTATATACCTGAATAAGATCTCCTCTTAAATATCTGTAAGAGACACTGTACACAGGTTCAGACATTTTAGTCTTTTATAATAACTTAGATTTGTACATCCATGGATGCCCTTAGTATATCTCCACTGTACTCTTTCCAGTTTATTCATGCTTGTTTTCCTGTCGGGTTTCCATATTGTTATTCCATACTCAAGTTTGGGTCTAATCTAACTAACAAACAATGACTTCATTATGTTTGATTTCCTAGACTTTATAAATCTTTTTATACAACCTATAGTTCTATAACTATCATTAGCCAATTGGTTGATATGATTAGAAAAACTCATAGCTGAATCTACCCATATATCCAGGTCCTTAAATGAGTCTACAGTTTCAATCACTGTGTGCTGTATTACATATTCACCTTTCATTTTATGTCTCCCAGATCTCATATGCTTAGTTTTTGATGTATTTGTCAACATATTATTCTCCTGTGCCCAAATGGTCAATTTAGGCAAATTATTTTGCAGACATGCCTTATCTGTAACACTTATCAGTTTACCCAATTTCAGGTCATCAGCATATAGACTGTAGAACACCTCAGATGAAAAAGTAAGGCCTGAAAGATACAATCTAAACAAGTAAGTGCCTAGTACAGAGCCTTGTGGGACACCTTGACAGTAACCAAGGATTTCACCTGTCCAGTTGGTGTGTGATACTTGTCGTGTCCTATTTCTAAGCCATGCAGCTATCCATCTTATCAGCAGTACACCAATACCTAGTTGTAATAATTTATTGATCAGTGTTTTGTACATGACCCTGCCAAATGCTGAAGTTAAATCTATATAAATCACATCACAGCACAATGTTTCATTCATAGCTGTTATTATATTGTTATAGAACATCATGTTACAGGTGGTAATAGATCTATTTTCAACATATGCATGCTAATTTGTGGTTTCGAGTCCCAACCTATCCAGTTCTGACAATAACTTATCCAGCATTACCTTCTGCATTATTTTTCCACAACATGAAAGTAGACTTAAGGATCTATATGACTCTGGGTTTGTCCTACTCCCCTTTCCCTTAAATACAGGTTTAAAAAGTGCATGTCTCCAATCTTGAGGAATCTCTGCATATTTATATGACCTAGTGAATAATAGATGTAATGGCAGTGTAAGTTCTTGCTTAAGTGTTCTCAGGTCATTGTTTCTTATTCCGTCTCCTCCCTGCACTTTGTTTGAATCCAGTTTGCCCAGTTCTTTTTCAATATAATCTAATTTGTTTCCAGTATCTGGGGTTACCTGGATATCACTAGGACAACTTACCACCCCTTTTGTGGAGCCAAACTGTTTTGCATAAGATTTTGTAAATATATCTATAATCTGTTGTGTCTGAGAATAAATTGCACAGTTTATCAATTTTTGTATCTTTACTCCTTCCACATCTTATGTATCTATAAAAAGGGGTTTCCTATTATGCTCAATATCTTTATATAAATTTTGTTCAAAGTTTTCTTGATCTTGTCTAACACTATGCTTAATCTGTTTGTCCAGCTCATTTATTTCAGTTTTCAAAGTTGTAGTTTGACCTGTCTTCCATTTCTCACCTTAATCAGGTATCTTGTTCTTATGGAAATATACCCCCTGATGTTGCGTGCCTAGATCCTGATGTTAAACATTTTTTTTGACTTTTTGGACTCAAACAATTTCTCTTTCAAAACTTTCCACATTCCATCTGCAGTTTTTGTACTGAATACCTCACTCCAGTTAGTTTTACAAAGTGACTGTTTTGCATCCATTTAATCTGTAATTAACCTTCTGTGCATTAGCTTAGATTTCAGTTTGGCAGAATTATCTAGCAACAAGTTAACCTTTATGACCCCATGATCACTGCACATCAGTGGTGGTAAAACTTGATGTTACAGTAATTTATTTGGGAACACAAACAATATCTAGTATATTCCGTCCCCTCTAGGTTTTTTTACAATCTGAAGTATTTGTTGTTCCTGAATATAGTCTGTGAATAATTTCTTTACTAACGTTGCTGAATCAATATTATTCCAGTCTGTTTCTGGTAAATTTAAGTCCCCAGCTAATATTATTGTTCACTCCTGTGTTTCATGTAAGAAATGTATGAATTCCTCTAGGTCATCTGCACCTGACTTTGGTGGTCTGTCTATAAGATCAAGTGAACAAAATTTTACTTATGGGTGACCAAGAAAAGGTTTCAACACAAAGCCCTCAAATTTCTAGCAGATATGTTTTATATCTATTAAACTTTGAAAGTTCATTTGACAACAACATTTAAGGTTCATGAAGGTCTAAACTCTCCTTCTCTATCTTCAACAAAAACCTGCAAGCCTTTTCTAAGAGGTGCTTTCTTTCATATGGCCCCTTCAGTTTCCTGAAAAATTATTCTTTATTGCCATTAATTATGCCAGAAGGGCATCTGAACTTCATGCTTTGCCATCACAATCTCCTTGCTTAATATTGCTAAAGGACAGAATGTGCCTTTCTATGAATCCAGCATTTCTACCAAAGGTGACTACTGATTTTAAGTTAAACCAATCTCTTGAACTTCTAGGTTTCATTCATTTGTTTTCTAATAAAGAAGAATGCAAATAGCACTGTCTAGATGTTTACAGATACAAAAACTTGAAAGGATGACCAACCTTTTTCTTTCCTTTGGTCTAGATTAAGAAAAAAGGTGAAAAAGGTTACTGCATCCTGGTGGCTATCTGAATGCATTACTTTTTTTCTCTAAATATATAGACGTCTTTGCCAGGTACCCCTAAGATATATTTTGCAATGACTATCTCAGTTTTGCTAGCTTATTTTAGGAATTTTTCTGCTGATAGCATTTGTGCCTGAACAATATGGTTATCACTGCACACTTTTGCAAGACACTACAATCTGGATGTGATCTTCAAATCCAGGTTGACCTTTAGAAATACCATTTTCATGGTATTTTGTCATGAATCCACACAAGAGCAGTGGACTCTATCTGACTATTGAAGTGGACAGACTGGATCATGTAAAATAAAAAAAGCTAAATACTTACCAAGACCATTAGATCTTCATGATACACATATTTCCACTTCAGCACTCATGACCACCTACCCCCTTCTGTCAGGAATTACCATTTCAGAGAGACTGCACAAAAGCAGTCCGGACAAGCACCGTAAAGCCCCAAAAAATGTTAAAGTCCTTATTGTGAAGGCTGTTTGCAATACAAGCTGTAACACTGAAATTGAAATCCACTTGCACGTATAAAGCCACACTGAAGTCGGAAAAAACTTAAACCTTAACGCACTTTATTGTTAAAACAAACGTTTTCGCTGTGGTTAAAACTACAGCTTCATCAGAGGCAAAAGTAAAATGCAGTGTCAGAGTCAAGTTTTTATGCAACACACCCACGCCTTAATTAGTAATGCAATCACAATGAAGGCGTGTTAGCAGCATTTCTTGCAAAAGTAAATTCAGGGAATGAAAGCTCTGTTTAGGAGCATTCTCAAAAGTATGTAGTTTCATACTTTTAAAACAGTTGGAAACTATAAAACATTGATGCATCAGCAGTTTGTTACATTCATACACCAAGCAAATGTGCATTAAAAGCATGAAACTGTGTAAGAAATATATACACAATAAAAGCAGTCTGAAAACAATGCATAACAGTTCTGCATATCAAAAATGTTTATAGAAAAGTGTTTGTAAAAAAGTATCTAGTGAAATCACTACCTGCAACTGCAGTTGGAAGCCTTGCTAAGTATAAATCTTAACAGTGGTGGAAAGTATATGTTACTACAAATTACTATTAAAGTAAAATAAAATGAAGTGAAAAGTGAAGTAAGACAAAGGTAAAGGAGTTATCTTTTATAGCTCCTCATTTTCAGGACACAAGCTATATTGCAATGTTCATTCAAACCTGGGTACGAAAATGAGTCTAGTAATATTTGCCATTCTAGCTCCTTATTCTCCAAAAAGAGAGGTACTGGACCCCCTCTTTCTGTTTTCTTGACCTGGTCAATTGCAATAAAATGAAAGCTATGTCCTTGATGTTTCATTACGTGTTTAGCTAAAGCGTTTTCTTTTTTCAGTTTCCTTATGGCATAATCATGTTGGTATAGCCTGTCCCATAGTCTCCGGTCAGACTTGCCTATGTAAAATGCTTCACAGCAGTTACACTTAGCTAAATAGACTATGGATCTAGAATCACAGTTAAGCTTATGTGTAATGTGGTACTTTTTGTTGCGTATTACAAAGGAATTGGAAGCCTTCACAAGGTGGCAATAGTTACATGCCCCGCACTGAAAACAGCCTTTTGTTCTAGTCATTAGCTCCGTCTGTTTACTTCTTTCTAGCAAAGTTTTCAAATTATTGCCTCTCCTATATGCTATCAGAGGTTTTGTGCCTAACTTGTCCATGAGTTCCTCATTATTTGTTATGTAATACCAATTTTTATAAAGTATTATTTGAATATTCCTCGAGTCAATACTGTAATTTGTGATGAAACTATTTACAAACGAGGTCCCTGTTATCTCAGTGTTGGAGGTTGCCCTAAGAAAGGGTATGTTCTCCCCAACCCTCGAATTAGCCTCTAAGTCTTCCTCTTGTCCACTGAAAATTTTGTGTGGAAGTAAGGGTAGAAATTGACCTTCCCTTCTTTTATTATTGACCTCATCCAGTATTTCTTCAAATAAAGTATTTGGGTATCCTCTGTTGGTGAACATTACTTGCAAGATTTTACATTCTTCTTGGAATAGTATCTCATTACTGCACATCCTGGCTGCTCGAATTAGCTGTCCCTTTATGATAGCCTTCTTTTGCTTGAATGGGTGGCAGCTGTTGTAATGTAAAAAGGAGTTGCAGTAAGTTGGTTTTCTGTATATCTTTGAAGAATATTCACAATTAACTTCTTTATACAAGTGAACATCAAGGTAGTCAATGCTTAGCTCTGAGAATTTAGATGTGAATTTTAAAAAGTCAGTTGTGTTATTAATAGAAGAAACAAATTCATTTGCTAGTGTCTCATCGCCATCAAAAAGGATGAAAATATCATCCAGGTATCTTGTGTAGAACTTGATGCGGTTCATTGTGTTAACGTCCTTAAGAATGTTGTCAACCTCCCAGTAGGCCATAAATAGGTTAGCTACTGTAGCACCACATGGGGACCCCATAGCTACACCTTGTTTCTGGAGATAATATTTCCCATTAAAGATGAAGAAGTTGGATGTAAGTATGATGTCTAAAAGTTGGGATACTAAATCGATTACATTTTTGGGTGCCCCCAAACGATCTAACATCAGTGAAATCCATTCAATAGCCTCCAAGTGAGGTATAGACGTGTATAGATCTATGACGTCGATAGTGAGGAAGTTCAGTGAGTCGCTGTAATCAATTTCACTTATCTTTTTTAAAAATGTCCACGAGTCCTTGCAAATGTGTGATATTTTCTTAATATATTTGCTCAGGATAATTTCTACAAGTTGGGCACTGGGGTATGTAAAAGAGACTCGGTTATCAATCAATGCCCGGATTGGTGGATTAACAAAGTTTTTATGAATTTTTGGTATACCAAAAATTACTGGTGTCCTAGGCATTGTGATGTCAATGTAATTGTAGGTGTCAATATCAATGCACCCACTAATAAATAGGTCCCTTAAAAAACCCCTAGTCCTAGAAATTGGCATGTTCATCTCATTCAGTGACGATGAACTATAAGCTGGACTATCGAGCACAGTTTCCATTTTACTAATATATAGGAAGTTGTCAAAGATTACAAGCCCACCTCCTTTGTCAGGTTTTACTACCCTGACCGGTGCTTTACATAAGTTTTCCAAGCCTTGTAGTTGTTCTTCTGTGATGTTATAGTCTAACCGGTCGTTTTTAGTATGTGAAAAAGTGGCCATTTGTCTGAGGTCCAATTCACAAGTTTTTTCAAAAAGTGTTAAAATGTTGTGTAGTGGGGGGTTGTAAGTACTAGCTAATTTCAAATTAGTATTCATGTTAGTAACATCATTGTTAAACATTACATGCAAGTTCAGTTTCCTGACAAAGCATTTCAAGTCAATCAACGTCTTAACAAGGTTACATTTAGTTGTAGGAACAAAAGTGTTCCCGAATGCTAGTAGTTCTATCAGGGATGGAGGCACGTGAAAGCTAGAAAAATTGTAGATTTTAAAGTCGCCTTTTTCATTCGTTAAGATACTTAAGTCACCTAACATGTTGTTGTTAGTGATAGGCGTTGAATTGGGAGTGGAGTCATCTGTTACTATCGTCTGGACCAGTTCTTGTTGTAGTAAGGGCGCTGTTTCGGGTTCCCTAAAAAATGCCTTCCCTGATTTTCATACCTTTGTTGGTTGTGTTGTTGTCCACTTCTGGTGTTGTGCACTTTCACATAGTTGCCACGTGGAGGTGCAGCTGAGTTAAAGTTCGTTCCTGTTTCATCCCAGTCATCACCTCCACTTAGGTTTGGCTCATTGTTTTCATTCCCAGTTTCTGTAATAGTACTGTCAACTTGAGTATTAGTTGAAGCCATTAGTTTAGGATAAGCTGTTCCATTAGAATAGCTCACCCTATCCCTTGCCAGTTTTTTATTTTTGTTCACTTTTAACTTATCCACTAAACTGTCAATACTGGAAAAGATACGAGAGTAATCGTATTTATATCTATCAAAGTGCAAGTTTTGTTTTAAGGAACTGTCCAGTTGGTTGACTTCTTCAATTAATCTCGTAATATGTGTGCTGTAATGTTTAGAGATCAATTCCATAAGCTCAGTTCCTTGTTTGTCAAACAATGTCCTTAAGTCAGCACAAAAACCATTATTTTTAAAAATTCCAGTAGGGTTAAAAGAGGACCGCAAGCCTTTTGGAATGATTTTCTCTGAGATACATTGTTGAAAATAAACTGTCTCTAATTGAAGTTTTTTCAGCTTCAATAGTTTATTATCAAAGTCTTTTAGACTGTCTGTTATTGTGTTCTCACTCACCGTAGAGTTAGATAGCCCCATAGCCGGTTGTTCCAGACTGCTTTTGTGCTTGTCCGGACTGCTTTTGTGCATTTTACTGGTTTCCGTTTGTCTGCTATTTCAGAGAGACTAGTCAATCAATTTTGTATCCTGTAGGATGTGCTTATATTGGTGAAATGTTATATATTTATGTGAGTGTGTGTCTGTCTGTCTGTATGTGCGTGTGTGTGTGTCTATGTGCGTGTGTGTGTCTGCATGTGTGTTTGTGTGTATGTGCGTTTGTGTGTCTGTATGTGTGTGTGTGTGTGTGTGTGTGTGTGTGTGTGTGTGTGTGTGTGTGTGGCTTGCTCAGTTGTATTGTTAGGGGAATTTTTTTTTATAAGGTAATGTGTAAGGCTGGGAGTTGGGGCAGCATTAGGTTAGGGTTGCTTGAATTTTAATGTTTTCATTGATTGATGATGTTTTACATTGTAGGGGGCATGGATTGGAACGACTAAATAAATAAACTTAAAATGATAATATGGCATCAAACAAAACCACATGGCTTGCAAAATAATATGAAAAATCTGCCAGTTTCTTTCACAGGAAGAATGAATATGGCCTGTTACATTTTACTATGTGCCATTTTAGCTCTTTTTTTGATTTCTCCAAGTCTTTTGGGTTTCTAATACCATGATGGGAATGGACCCCATTCCTAAGTCAGAGTAAGATTCATGTTCATGAAATTAGTATTATTTCACTCTTTGATGTTAGTCAAAAGTGCTCTTCGCAGCACCCGCAATGTGCCCAGTAATGACTCCTTCCGCAATTCGTATGGTGTTACATGAATTGGTAACATATCTAAATACGATTGTAAATTCTTTTTTATAAGACCAGTTGCTCCTACTACTATTGGAACTGTCTGGGTATCTTTCTTCCACATGACTCTCATTTCTGCCTGCAGATCAAAGTGTTTTATGACTTTGTGTCTCTCTGTATGCAAGACACTATAGTCACTAGGTATGGCAGTTTCAATGATCAATGCTACTTCTGTCTCCTTTTCTTGGATCACTATGTCTGATTTTTCTAGAATCTATCTTTTGGACTGTTGGTATTGGGTGATCCCTTGTGATGTAAACTTCATCATTTTCTATGATTCTCTGTGGCTCATGTTTCCAATGTTTTTCAGCCACTTCGATACCATAATGCTTGCACAATCTCCAGTGTAACAATCTCGCCACATTATTATGCCTTTTAGTATACAGTCCCTCTGCCATTAGAGCATTGCAACCAACAATAAGGTGTATAACTGTTTCCAACTCAGTTCCACAAAACCTACATATGTCTGTTTTTTCCAAATGTTCAATGGACTTAGTAAACCAGCATGTACACAGTCCACTATCTTGGGCTGCCAATATTAACCTTTCATTTTTTGATGTAAATTCACCGCTCCTTAACCATTCCTGCATTCATTCTTGATCAACATGAGGCTCTTCCAGAAGTTTTTTATATTTGCAACTGCATTTATGTTTTGTCCACATTTCTTGCCTTCTCATATGATCCCTTCACTTTATATTCTTTCTTTTGTTTTTTAGCACATTCAGTTGCTGCCTGATTTTTATCCACTTCTGGTTTGATTTCCATTCCTGCTAAACGTCGATATGCTTCTGCTAAATTAAGCAGAGATGTCATCTTAGATTTATTCTCCTCATGTTACACAACTTTCACCACATTTGGATCTTGTGAGTTCAGTAGATATATGTGTGGAGTTCCATGATTGCAGATCTATACATGTAATCAATTTCAAGGAGGCCCATCCCTCCTTCAGAATGGGGAATATATAATCTTGGTATACACTGATTTTTATAAATCATTTGGTTAGCTCTGTTTTGTTTCCACAGATGATATTCCAATCTGAATATAGTACAGCTGAAGTTTCTTTTTTTAATCTCTCAGCAAATGGCTAGGACTTCTTGACAATATTGCATGTTGAATATCCCACTCAATAGAACTATATAGTGGCACAAATTCTAATTTATCAATATAATTCAGTATACAATTTTAGAATTAGGACTTTTTAATATTATGGGACAAGAATGCTACAGATGATTTCCTGATTTTCAGAAGTCTATTTGCCTCACATGAAAGAAGCATTGTATTGTTTTAATTTTAAAACTTCTGACAAGCTGGAGTTATATCATACTTAGTCAAGTAATCATTAATTCCAGTTATAGGTAAATAGATGTTTGATCTGTACAATTATTTTTGTCATAATGGGATACAACTTCTTCAAATCATAGGTTCATAGGTGTGTACTAGGGTAATGGCTCTGGAGCCTTTACAAGCCTAGCCCATAGAAGTGCCCTGGCATCATGCCACCCGACATTAGTTCCCAGTGCTTCTATCAAGTAGACCCACTGCAGTGATCCCCAGGATGAACATTCTATTTCTCATCCACTCATCAGGATTTCTCTTGAAGAGGGTCAGTGAGGTGCTCTGTTTGACATGTATGGGAAGTGTATTCCATAGCATGAGCAGTCTCTGGGTTATGAACCTGTCCCTCCAGCATGTTCTGTTGATTGTGGTAATAAGGTTGAGGTCTCTGGAGCATGTGGTGCGGAGGGATTGGGATTTCGTTAGATGTAGCTTTTCTAACAGAGCTGGGTCAGACATGGCTTTGTATGTCAAGCAGAGATCATTTCTTAGAAGACGATATGAGACAGTGAATTGCTGGAATTTTTGAGTCTGTCCATGTAGAACATGTGTTTAAGGCCTACGATCCTCTTTGTGAGATACTTTTGTGGACTTTCCAGCAGTTGCATGTGTCTAGTGCAGTACATGCCAAATGGGGCATTATACTCGATCATTGGCCTAATGAGGGAAGAGCAGAGAGAGAGATAATGACCTCTTTCTTCCTGGATGCAAAACCATTGATAATGAGATGTGCCACATAGAAGGAATTTCTGACCACAGTGGCAATGTGGTGGTTGAAGGAGAGGTTGCTGTCAACCTGTGGCCCCAGATCTCTTATGACACCTTCAGTGTTCAGTGGGCTCCCATTGATGTGGTTATAAGTGGGAACTAAGTTTTTCCCAAAGGGGATGACGACGCATTTTTGTGCATTAATCTTAAGGCTATGGTTTCGCCACCAGTCATTGGTCTCAGTGAGGCCTTTCTGTAGGATATCTACATCACTTGAGGAGTTAATAATGGCTCCCAGCTTGCAGTCATCTGTGAAATTCATCAGCCAGAGTCCCCCCATGTTGGCCTGGACTTCTGAGAAATAGATGCCAAACAGGAGATGACCCAGGACCGATCCCTGTGGAATCCACTCAACATAGCCTTGTTTAAGAGAACTGCAAGCTTACAAGGGCACACTTTAAATCCTTAATTTAAAGTGAAATATCTACTAGATTTTTACAGCTTTTAAGTAAACTTTATGTTGCGTTGTGTTGAGACCATACAGATATGAGAAATGAAACGTTTTGTACATTGTAGTAGCAGGTAATAAATTGTGTTGTCCCAGCATTTGTTTCCAGTCAGTTGACTTGTTATAATGTATTTCCCACTGATTAAGTGGTTAATCATGAATAAAACAGATAACCTATAACACCATTATTTTTGTACAGTTCAGTCTATTATAGCAATAACCCATGTCTGGGTGTAGGTATGCTGGATTTAACCATGGTTGGCATGATTTGGTAATGAGGGTGAAGCTTGAGTGATCAAACAAATCCAGCCTTCGGTAAATCCAGCATTTCCCACACCCAGCCATGGGTTGTTGCTATTATACAATGACATTGTTTATGAAAAAGGTTCTTACTTTTCTTAGATAATGTCCTGTACAAGGATGGCATGCTCCTCTTCTATGTTTTTCAGTGGTATCCTGGGGCTTTCTTGATGTACTGCACATGCATATGGGACTTGCGTTCCCACGCTTACGCAGTACATCAGTGCTATGTAAAGGAAGTAACAGAGAAAGGAAGATCTCCGTTGCTTATTTGTTGTTGTTGTTTTTCAAAAAAAAAAATGAAATTGGAGGCTTTCAACGTAAGGGAGAGACAAGATAGAGAAAATATAAGGATAATCAGGTATGCGTCTCTAGTTTTCTGCATAACATACTTGGTTATTATTGTATTTTTCTCTATCCCATCTGCCTCGTTCTTTTGTAGTCTCCCATTTTTTAAACTTTTTTTTTTAATTCTATTACTACACATTGCCATATCAGGAAAACCCTATGGTGAAGGCATAGCTTTTCTTGCATTAATCATCCAGTGCTTCTACAACCTGCTATTGTTACAATATCAGGAAGCATTAAGTAATAACATACACCTATCAAGTACATGTGGTCTTGAAGGTTAGACATATGTTTCAGCCTTACTCCACAGTCTTCTGGGATGTAAATAACAAATATGTTTTCTTTTGGTTACTTTGATAGACAAAAAAATAAAAAAAAGTAGAGCTTCCTTTGCATGTAGTAATGGAAGAAAGTCTAGGTGACTGGACTTGTTTCCTTTCATATATGCTCGATTTACAATGGGGAGGCTGGTTGGGCTGACCAATCAGTGTGCTCATTTTCTAATGTCAATGGCCAGTCACTGTATAATCTGCAATATATCAGCTGTGTCACTGTACTTACATGAAACCAAATAATGCTGTAGACCACGAATAAACCACAATTGCAAGCACGATAAATTCCTCCAGGGATAAAATAAAGATACGCCAAAGTCGAACTACAAGTGGTAAAGTCACAAGCCGCTGGTAAAATCAAAATTTTTGATTTTACCAGCGGCTTATGACTTTACTACTTTAAGTTTGACTTTGTGGTATCTATTTTATCCCTGGAGGAATTTATCAATGTACTTACATAACACATTTTAAATAGAATATGAAAATCCAGGTTATGTTTTGTGATTAACTAATTGCATTTAAAAGGCTATTTACTACTATTTTACTATCTTGCTTGTCTAACAAAGTAAGAAATGTGTTACATTACTTCATGTCAGTACACAGCCTGCCACATCTCACTAAGTAGTCTATTCAATTGCTCTTGTAAACTGACTTATGGGTTGTGCAGAATTAAGCGGCAGTTGGAAATACAAATAAACCATAATAATAATAAAAAATAACACAGCATAAAATGTCTTTTTTACCTTAGGTCAGACATGTGTCTGCTGTCCTGAAACTCCAAATCCAAATGTTCTTCAGTGTTCTTCTGGAAACTTCATTTTTTCTAACAAAACTCAGGTAAAAATATATATTATTACAAAATCATACTGATATGAATTAAATGTCAATCTACAGGCAGATTAAATAAAATTTCAGAAAATGATATTATTAATGGACAGATGTGTCATTGTTTTTTTTTGTACATTTATTGAATTAGAATGAGATACAAATAATTAAAGGATGGTTGTTAAATGTGGAAGTACAAAAGGGTTCTGGCAGATTACAAAGATATTCTTTGTAAATCTGTAATAATTTAAACAGTGATAATGTTTTCTGTACAAAATGTGGAAATTAAGCTAAAAGGATAATTACTGATAGCAAGGGTGCTTTTGAAATTTAAGAAGTAAATGATGGCATAAACAGGTGCACCAAATGCAAATATCTAGAATTAAAGATCAATTAAGTTAGACTGGTGAGATATGGGAAAATAAACACAAACATATTAAATGGATATGGAATAAAATCAGTTGAGTACCTAGATCTGAAAATATTGGTAGATAATGTGCTAGCCTTTGACATATAAATACAATAAATAACAATGTAGCAGTGACCAGGAATCGAAGATACATGATCAAATTATGGACTTCTTGGAAATGTGAGCTGATGTTTATTTATTTTTTTTTTCTCAGTTATTCTTTTTAGGCCCTTTATTACATTCCAAACATTAAAAGTGCCCTATTTACTTTCCATTGGATTGAAAGCTGGTCTCAGCAAGATGTTGTTCAGGTAGCCACCACCAGATATTTAGGTGCCTGAGCTCCCTTATCACTACTATACATGCTTGGTTCTGGCTATATGGATCACTAATTAATAAGAACACCTCCCACTGCAGCCAGGTTCCTGCTGAATTCTGCCTTCTGGACTTAGACATCTAGCCTCAACTAGGTGTTAGTGTAACATCATGCCTTGCTGTCTCCCAAAGGATGGATGAGCCAGCACTGACCATTTACTCCAGTCCTCTCTTCTTGGCCTTTCCGATGTCAAAGACACTAGTCAGATTCAGGGCTTGTGGACCATAATCAGAACTTTGTCCCTTTATATAATGCAGCAAGGCTCAGAAAATGATCTCCATTTTCAGAAGAATAACATGTAGAAAGCTTAAATGTGAAGTCTTCATTTAGGCAAGACAACATGGGGTAAACACTAAGATGGTAAGAATTCATAGTGGAATGAAATATCTGCTAATTTTGAAAATTATACCCAACGGGAATGATTGTTCTTGAAGCATCTTTAAAATACAACATGCTAGGAGGGAGTTAACAGTTACAAGAAAGGCATTTAATGATTGTTACTTTTTGAGTGTCTCAGTCTTACAGATGAAAGTAATTTAAGAGAGTGTGCTCTAATGTTCAAAAGATTGAGTATTCATTCCAAAACATAACATACCGACTCCCTAAGGAAGTTTTAGTTGAGAAACAAGAAATTAAAAGCATTTTAAAATGAAGTTAGACTCAACACACCCCAAAATATGCGTTTGATAAATGGCAGCATGATTTTGTTTTAGTCCATTTGTAGTCACCATAGTTATACGATGCACTAGTGTGCAAGGCAAATGTATAAATAGTGGTGCTTTACCAGTATGCTAATGCAGTATCACTAATCGTTGATGATGGTTTTCATATATGTGCAGCCCATGAATAACTGCCAATGCAAACTTTGCACAGATGCAAGTATGCATGCTGTTCTAAAAAGTGCGTAGGCAGTGCATAGAAACACCCATTCCTTCTCTCACCCTCTACAGACCAATCATTTTCCTATACCATGGAAACACCCATTCCTTTTCCCACCAACATTAACTTCATTTACCTCTCATACACTAATCTCCTAGCCAACTGTAATCATTTATTATCTCAACACCTACTCCCAAACCACATCACACTCAGTCCTTCTCTACTTTCACACTTTCACCTCTACTTTAGTCACTAATAGCTCATTTTCACATAATTATCTCCTACTTCCAAATATTTCTCAACAACTACTTAATAAGTACCATTAGCTCCTCTTCAACATGCTTTCAAAACCCCCATTCTTCTCCTTCTTACTAACTCTACTCCTCACCTTGACCTATCTGTACTACTTCACACAGCCCTATTATTCCTACCACTCCCAATCCTTCCATGTAACTAACCATCTTACCTCCTCTCTACCACAGACAAACATCCCAATTTCCCCCCATCTTTGCCCTATAAAAAAACTTCTACTTTTTCCGTATAAACTTATAACCACTCAGAAACACTCTTCCCATACAACAATTTCCAAATCCTACAAAATCACAATAGAACTTAATGTATTCTCTAAACTGTCCAATTACTTCTCCAACTTAATCCTATATTTCATTACCAATCTACTATCAGGCGATGTCCATCCTCACCCAGGCCCCACCTCCTCAACAATTAAAGACAAGTCCTTACTACTCACCTCCTTAAACTCTGAAAGTATAGTTAACAAACTCCCAAACCTCCATGCCTGGTTGAAACACAATAAACCAGACATCTTATCCATCTCAGAAACATGGTTAAAACCCCATATAAAGAACTCTGAAATAATCCCACCAAACTATTCTATCATCAGAAAAGACAGGTCTCACAAAAAAGGTGGAGGAGTAGCTCTCCTCTACTCAACCTCCTTGTCAGTTACTCCCTATAACAAACCTACTCTTCAATTTAATAATGCTGAACTACTCATAACACTACTTCAAGTTAACAAACATAAACACATATGTATAGCTTCACTCTACATCCCCCCAGGGGATAATACTTTCACACTAGAAGACATCCTCTCCTGGCTCACCAACAACATTAACAATGAAACAATAATCTTAGGTGACGTAAATATTAACTGGGCCTCCATTCAGTCTCCCACAAACCCACTTAACATCAACTTGCATAACTTTTCACAGCTAATCACCTCTATAACACGCCCCTCAAAAAAACCTCTCTAGCGGCAGTATCTTGGACTGGATCTCAGTCTCTCATCCCCACTATTTTTCTGGCAGTGGAACTCTTCCCAATCCCCTTGGTGACCACATACCCATCTACTCTCGACGTCTCCCCTTACTCTTACATCGCAACCACAACTATATTACAATCCGTAATCAAAAAAACTTTAACCCATCAACCTTTACTAACGCCCTAAAAGAAATAAACTGGAATTGTCTAAAAACATTACCCCTAGATAATGCTGTTGCTCACTTCAACACTACATTTTTAAAATTACTAGACTTCCATGCTCCTCCAAGAACAAAGAGAATCAAAATTAAAACTGCCCCTTGGCTTACCAAACACACACTAGCAACAATGCGACAAAGAGATAAAGTCTGGAAACACTACCAGGAAAAAAAGACCCCCCACATTCATAATGAATATAAGACAGTTAGAAACAGGGTGAAAAAGCTCATCATCTCCGATCAACAAAATTACTTCTCTATACTCCAAAACAATAACAAAACAAATCCTCAAAAATTCTGGAAGGGCATCTCTATTCTATTTAATCCTTGTACACCAGTCACCCCCACCCCAGACCCTAATACCCCAGATATAGACTTAGTTACTCAATTCAACTCTTTTTTCATTGAATCTATTTCCAAACTAACCTCTTAATTCTCTAACAACACATTCTCCAACTCAACCTCATCCTCCCCTACCAACACTACACCTAGCACTACTACCACTCTCACATTCACCTCTGCTAACTCTTTACCATCCACCTCCTCTTCTACTCTCACTTCCTCACCCCCTCTCCACACTCCCCTCCATTCTCATTTAAACCTATATCCACTTCTACCATTCAAAAACTCCTTCAAAAACTAAAGCCATGCACCAATGCTCCTGATGACATCCCTTCCTACTTTCTTAGTATAGCTGCAAAAGCAATTGCCTACCCCACTAGCATACTAATTAATCGCTCTATCCAAGAAAGCATAGTTCCCCAAATCTGGAAAAAGGCCTTCATCATACCTTTACATAAAGGTGGCAACAATAACAATGTTACTAACTTCCGCCCCATCGCTATCCTGTCCCCCCTTTCTAAACTCCTTGTAAAGTGTATCCAACATCAACTCCTACCACATATCTTAGATAATCACCTACTATCTCCCACACAACATGGATTCAGACCTAATCACAGCACTGTGACAGCACTCCTCTCCTTCCTTGAAACTGTTAATAAAGCCCGGGACTCTGGCCTTATTGTCTCTAGCCTTCTACTCGACCTCTCTAAAGCCTTTGATACTATTTCACACAGCTTGCTTTTAACCAAACTCTCAAAACTTAACTTATCTCCCTTATCATTGAATTGGTTCTCCAGCTACTTATCCAATAGATATCAAGCAGTAAAATGGAAAAAGGCAACCTCCTCATTTCTTAATACCCCAACCAGAATCCCCCAAGGCTCCATATTAGGTCCCCTCCTCTTCAACATATTTATAAATGATTTTCACAACGCCATCCCTCTCTCCAACATCATCCAATATGCAGATGATTCTAGCATTATCTGCACTGCCACATCTATCCCTACACTCCTAAAGCTAACTCAAGATGCTTTTTCAACCACTGAGCAATGGATGGAAAAAAATCATCTAGCGCTCAACACCTCTAAAAGCAAATTAATGATATTCACCCACTCTAAAGTTAACTCTTTCAATATAAACACATTCTCTATTACTAGTCAAAATAACATTCCACTAGAACTGGTGACAGAGACCAAATTACTTGGAGTCCAAATTGATAACCAACTAAAATTCAACTCCCATCTTCAACTAAATATTAAAAAAACCCATCAAAAACTAGGCATGCTCTATCGACAAAACCACTTCCTTACTACTGCCACTAAAATCACTCTCTCTACTCCCTTTCTTATTCCCTCCCTACTCTATGGAGCTCCACTTCTAACTAATCTACAAACCTCCCTGAAAACACAACTTTCCTCCTACTACAACAAAATCGCCAAGTTTGCTACCAGCCAAAAGTCCTCCACCCACCACTGTTCCTCTCTCCATCAATTAAAATGGCTAGAACTACTCAAGTATCTCACCTATACTCAACTATCCCTCGCACATAAGCTAATTTTCAACCCCTCCCTCTGCCCCTCCCTGTCTTCTGTCTTTAAAATGCACACACCTGATAGAATATTAAGGTCTAACAACCAAAATCTATTACAAGTGTACATACGAACTTGTCCCCACAGGCAAAAACCTTCTATCACATGGCCTAGCACGCCTCTGGAACTCCCTACCTCCATCTATCCGTATCACCTCTAACCATTTTATTTTCAAAAAATCTCTTCATTCATATCTACTATCCCACTGGGAATGCTCTTGCTCCCACCCCACTTAACTAACAATGGATACTAACATTGCTTCCTTCCCCTGCTTACACCTGTGATCTCACTTTATCACTTCACCTAACTCTTACATTCCTACTATTTCTATGGTATCTGCAAGAATAGTCTACACTCTACCTCTTAAGTGCATGACACTTAATATGCAATGACTTCTCATTTCTAACTTAGTAAAATCCTTCTAATTTTGTATCTGATATGTGTCATCACTTGTTGAATTAATTGTAATATGTGTTTATTTGTCTACTTAAATTTTTACAATGTATAATCATCTTTAATAACCTACTGTAACCTCAATGTTTGGAGCTTTTCTCCCCAGGACTCCATTGAAAATGGGTTGATCTTGGCCCAATGGACTATCCTGGTAAACCAACTGCAAATAAATAAATAAAATAAATAAATAAATGCACATGTGCTACACATATGTGGAAGTCTGCTGCAACTTCTTAAGTTTCCATATTCATCTGTCAGGTGCATCCTTGCTCAAATGTTGCAAGCCATTACTGCTATAAGCTTTAGTTAGGCTGAACTGGCAACCAGATAAACCCACTTTTGCCAGCAGCCTTATTCTGCTGGTGTTCATTGATGGATACTAACTTATTTCATTTTAAGTGTGGAAAATGGGCAGACAAACTTTGAGGGAAAAAAGCAAGAGAATAAGCAAGAGAAATACAGTAGAATGAAAAATAAGTGTTGTACTGGAGGAGGTGGGATAGGAGGATATTCTATTGTTTACTCAGGATTGACTCACTTCTTCTGAAATATATAAGGGGAGAGGATGAAGTGTGTATGGACACAAGGAAAGATATGATAGAAGGAAGATAAGTGTTTGGGCAAACCACATAAAAATGCAGACAAGACAAGGGGGGTGTTGATCACAACACCATAGCTATGGTTTGCAAAAAGAAGGATGAAAAAATAGTGATGGGGAAGATGTAAGACAATGCATGAGGAGTGGAAATGACAAAGTAGGGTGGATGTACAGATTGCAATAAATGGGAGGTACAAGACTGCTGCAACCAACATATCAGCCAAATGATCAGCGCTGTGAGCCTTGTCCAGAGGTGTCTTGGTGGGCAGATTCTGAAGGTGAGTGTGTGGCCTCTGGATGCTCAACTTTCAGAGCAAACCAGTCTAGTGACTCTTACAAGTACTGTATGAGACAATGACATGAGTCCCACTGCCTCTCCAAAGCCTTTACCAGCAGCCTCCATTACAGCCTGCAACTGGACTGCTGTGTATGGGGGTGACCTTAACATTTTAGACTGCCCATACTGGAGGAGTCTGTACTTTTTCCTGATGATGCAGAACATGATTGTAATGGGTAAGGAGGAATGCTCCCTTGCTGCATGGAGGATATGGATGTAATGGGTGAGGGAACATTCTCTCTTGCTGGTGTGGATGGTTTGGATGCAATGGCTAAAGGGGAATGCTCCCCTTGCTGGCATGGAGGACATGGACATAATGGCTGGGGGAAATACTCCCTTTGCTGGCATGGAGTACATGGACTTTGATGTTTGGGGAAATGCTCCCCTTGCTGGCATAGAGGACATGGATGTAATGGGTGAGGGGGGGATTATCCTTTGTAGGAATAGAGGGCATGGATATAATGCTTGAGGGTGGAATGATCCCTTGCTGGAGTGGAAGTCTGCAGCTGATATGCCTCAGGCTGCTCATGAAACAACTATTTCAAATTATGTAAGGATTTATTACACGAAAATAGGAAAACAATCTATGGGGTTGGGGAACTAGTCTCTCCAGCTTCTTGTGATAGAGTTAACAGTTAATCTCTATTGCTTCCATATCTTCAAAACAAAATGGTAGAAGAGACAGGCATAGTACAGTTATTGATGCTTTGGGCATAAAAAAATATTATTTATTTATATATTTACATTTGTTGACTGGGAGAGTCTGACTGGACACAGGTCCATTTTCAGTGGAGGCCCGGGGAGAAATGCTCCACATTAAGTATTATTTGCATTATATAGTTAAAAAACATAGCATTTTAATATAGACATTAGTCCAGCTAAGGATGCAAGACAAGAATAAAACATAGATGTAAAACAGCAATAGAACATAGTACAATTTTAAAATATGGTGACATATACTAAACATGGTTACAAATGTAGTTGAAATTCATCAGTGAACAATTGATACAATTTGTTTTTGAAGTACATAATAGCCATTAGCAGTTGTTGCTACAAGAAGTTGGTATTATGTGGTAGGTAGCTGGGAACATGAGTAGCCAAGCTTGCTAAGAGTAGGCTGTTGATAGGGGGCCAAGAGAGGTAGTGGGTGGGTGGAGTGGATGGTATTAGAGGAGGGGTTGCAAGGGCATATCTGGCAAGTTTTTAAGTGTGATTTTAGTAAGGATTTGAAGTAGGTGCAAGAAGTTACAGAGGTAATTGAGGATGGGAAGGAGTTCCAAAGTTTGGCTGTAGTGCAGGAGAATAATGCTTCTCCAGCAGAGTTAATGGCTCTTGTGACCTGTAGGAGGTTTTTGTGGCTGGATCTTAGTGGTCTCGTGCTTATGTAGGGTTGGAGTAGATTCTGGAAGGATGGGACTTTTAGTGGTTGGTTTATTAGTTTGTGGGCAAGTGTGAGTTGGTACCATTGAAGGAGGTGGGGGAGCTCTAGCCAGCCCAGTTCTGCTTGTGAGAGACAGTGGTGAGTACAGTAGGAAGCCCCTGTGGCGAATTTGGTGATTTTGTTGTAGCAGGTTTCGAGCTTATTTCGATCGTATTGTCTAAGGTTAGTAAATACTGGAGAGGCGTAGAGTAGGGTAGAGATAAGATGAGAATTTGCTACCAAAATTTTAGCTGCTTTGGTAAGTAGTTGCTGATTTCTATATAATGCTACTAGTTTTTGTGCACTTTAATGGTCATGGAAATGTGAATGTCAAAGTGCAGTTTATTGTCTATTTCTACTCCTAGTAATTTGGTGTGTTCTGTAGGATGGATGGTGGTGTTGTTTTTTGCTGTGATGTTAAAGTGAGAGCTGTCTAAGGTAAGTTTGGTGGGCTGGAAGATTAGTAATTTTGTTTTGTTTGGGTTGAGTATTAGTTGGACATCGGATAACGAAGTTTCAGTAGAAGAAAATGCTTCCCGTGTGAATTTTTGCAGCTTGGGTAGGGAGTGAGCTGTGCAGATGATGGTTGAGTCATCTGCGTATTGTATGAGTGTGCCATGTGCTGTGGCTGAGGCTAGATTATTGGTGAAAATATAGAAGAGTAGGGGTCCCAGGATGGACCCTTGGGGAACCCCTATGGAGACTGGTAGTTGGGGGGATAGGTCATCCTGCCAAACAACTGCTTGTTGGCGGTCAGATAGGTAACTCTGAAACCAGTTGATGACTGGCTGAGAGAAGGATAGGTTATTGAGAAGAGAGATGAGTTGTTTGTGTGGGACCATGTTGGAAGCTTTAGAGAGGTCTAGGAAGGTAGCTGAGGAGAGAACCTGCATTTTTATTTTGTAGGATAGTGTTAGAGAAAGAGAGTAAGGCAGTGGTGGTGCTACGGTTAGGTCAGAAACCATGTTGTGTGTTGGAGATGAGGTTGTTAGCAAGGATGTGATCTGAGACTTGAGAATTAATGCATCTCTCTAGTATTTTGGAGAGTGGCGAGAGAATAGTTATGGGGCAGTAATTGGTTAGATCTGTGGAGGAGCCTCCTTTGTGTAGGGTAATTATGTGTGAGACTTTCCATAGTATAGGAACATAACTTTCTGACTGAGATCTGTTAATCAAGAGTGATACGGGGTAGGCTAGAGCGTCAGCTGCAAGTTGAATGTATTCACTTGGGAGGTTGTCTGCTGCTAATCTGGTGGGTTTAAGTTTAGTTAGTAGTTGTTTTATTTGGAGGCAGGAACAGGAGAGAAAGAGAAGCTAGTGGGGAGATTGTTAGTTGTAGTTGATGGTGTGGGTTTATGGGGGGGAGGTTGTTTTGTCTAGCTAGTGATAGTACGGTTTGTGTGAAGTGATTGTTGAAAGAGGTAGCAATATTTTCGGAGGAATGAGTGTACTTACTTTACCTGGGTGAAGGATGGAGTTTATTGAGGACCAGAATTGTTTGAGGACCAGAATTGTTTGGGGACCAGAATTGTTTGGAGTTATGTTAGGAGGAGGTAAGGGCAGACTGGTAGTATTGGATTTTGTCCTGTTTTATAAGCTTTTTGGTTCTATTGCGTAGTTCTAGGAATTTTTGCCTAGTAGAGGGGGTTTTGGTTTTGTGTCAGTTGTCCCAAGCTTTATCCCTGTTTTTCATTTCAGACTTGGTGTTTTTTTGTAGTCATGGGGATGGTTGGGCTCTAGTTCAGGAACGTCTTATGGGGGCATGGTAATTAAGGATGCTTAGGAATGTTTTATTAAAGTAGTCAACTGCATCATCTAGTTTGAGGTATTTTAGAGGTTGCCAGTTACAGTCCTTTAGGGATGAGTTGAATGAGAGAGGGTTGAAGTTAGTTTTTTTGCATATTTGATGGTAGATGATGGGTTTTGCTTTATAAAGGTGTTTTCTTAGTAAGAAGGTTGGGGAGTGATCACTGAGGCTGTCAGATAAGCAGCCTGCTATATATGATTAGGGGTTCATATTGACTAGTATCCAATCAAGGGTAGTGTGTTTGTTGGAGGTATTTATCCTAGTAGGTGACTTGACTAGTTGGGTGAAGCCATGAAGGTTTACATGATAGGTTGGGTGGTTGCTAGAGCAGGATTGCCAGTCAGTGTTGAAGTCTCCTAGAATTAAAGTTTCTTGGGGTAGGTGGTGGATAGTCCAGCTGAGGAGGTTTTCAAGTGGAGGGATATTGTGGCCAGGTGGGAAGTAGCATCCTATTATGTTTAGGTTTTTATTTTGGTCTATTTTAAGGTTAGTATATATTATGTCTTCCTTACCTATTTGGGGAGCTGCTAACTTTAAGATCTGGATGTCTAGATGCTGCTTAAATATTATAGCTATACCACCTCCTTTTTTGATTAGTCCGTCTACTCTTAGTATATTGTAACCGGTATGGAGGATTTGCTCATTAGTAATGTGTGGTTTTAATGATGTTTCTGTAAGGATCACTATATCAGGGGAGTAGAAGTCTATGGTGGCATGAAATTCATGCACCTTGTTGCATATACTTCTAATATTTAGGCTTATCAGAAGGAGGTTGATTGGCTTTCTATTGGCTGTGATTTGGGAGAAGATGTGGTTTGTAGTCTGATTATGAGGGGAGGGGTTGGAAATTGAGGGACCAGGATTAGGATAGATGTCTCCACTGAGTGCTAGGTTGGATATGGATGAGATTATTAGTTTTATCAATTTCTGTATATGCTTGCTTATAAGGGAAATTTTTTGATTGTGTTCTGTGGGTAATAAGTATGATGGTAGGGTTATGTTAGGTGGTGGGGTTGTTTTTACTTTAGGTATTGTAGTCTGTAGTCTATATAGAGGGTGTATTGGGAAGGTTGTTGACCTGATGAGAGAGTAGTAGAGTAGAGGTGGGATATGAGTGGTGGTGTGTGTGGTAATACAGTGGTAGTGGTTGAGTGCGGAAATGGTGGAGGTTTAGTAAGATGCGATGCATGCAAGGAGTCTGCATGCAGTGAGTATAGGTATGGTGTGCTTGTACATATTAGCTGAGTAGGAGGGATAGTAGTAAGAAGCTGTAGGAGGAAGTATAGGTGTGGCGATGTTATAGGTTGTTTAAAGGGTGGGAGGGGTTACCGTTTGTAATAAAAGGAAGGACCACTGTGGGCGGGTGAGAATTGGGGGCAGAGAGGGGAGTGTAGCAGGCAATAGATGAAGGATGACTATCAGTAGGTTTTTAGGTTATAATGAAAAGGGTTGGCCCTGATTAGGCTGCAATTGTTCTTATAGGGATGGAGGGGGGGAATCAGAACAGACCAGAAAAGTGATGGATAGCCAATAGTATGATGAAAAGGGCTGGCCCTGATTTCACAGATATGCAAGTCTACAGAAACAATAAGAAAAGGCAGTAGGTACTCTAACTTGCTTGTTTTGAATACCTGTCTTACTGAAATAAAATAAGCCAATTTTACCAAGGAGTTATACGGAAATTAGGAAGACAAGACTTTATAAGAGAAAGGGTTTATTAGAAGTAGAGAAACAGCAGAGCATACAAATAGTACAGCATCTAAAGACAGATTGCAGTTAGAAGTACAGAATGGGGACAGCTAATGTTCTGAAACAATAAAGACAATCAGTCGGTACTTTGGACTTACTTGTTTTGCATACCTTTCTTTTGAAATAAAATAAATACTTGTAACGAGGAGTATGTCGGATTTAGAAAGACCACAAGTTATAGGAGAAAGGGTTTAGTAATACTACAAAAAACAGCAGGGCTTTCAAATAGTTGAGACAGCTTGCAAAGGGAGACTGCTGTTAGGAAGTACAGTATGGAGAGGGGGCAAGCTAACGTCTATGATGGAGCACTTTACTTAAAAATAGAAATTAAACAAGGGCTAGCAATTCATTTTGTCTGGAGGATAAAACATACTTTTTGTATATTTTGAAAATAACAATCATTCCAAAGTTGCCTGGTTCTGTTAAAGAGCACTGCAGGCCAATACATCGAACTTGGCTTGATGGGGACCCAGGGAAAGTAAAATTAAAAGGAGAAGTTTTTGTATATTTTGAAAATAACACTCAGTCCAAGGTTGCCTGGTTCTGTTAAAGAGCACTGCAGGCCAATAGATCGAACTTGGCTTGGTGGGGATCCAGGGTAATTTCCAATGACATTTGCAGCCCTGTCAGGTAACGTATTTTGTACTGAATACCTCATCAAATGTAAACCATCAAAGTATGCTCACTGACTGCTGGTGCCTGCAAATACCCCACACACCTCATTAAAATAAAATTGTTTAATTAAACCCATGAAAAAAGACTGACTTAAATGTTATTACCACTGGACAAATGGCATACAATGCTGTGATATAGTTTAACCAGCATCCTGCTACATGCATTCACACTCACAGTGGTACAATGCTGTTAAACTAATGACCTTTAAAAAAAAGGAAATTGCATACTGTATCTGGTCTTCTTGCATCTATTTTTGACCTGTTGGTAATGGGGATTCCATGTCACATAAACATCATTTTCTATAATGCTTTGTGGCTCAGGTTTCCAATGTTTTTCAAGTACTTCAGCATTATAATGTTTGCACAATCCCCAATGCAACACTCTTGCCACATTATTATGCCTTTCAGTATACAGTCCTTCTGCTATTAGTATGTCGCAGCCAGCAACAAGATTTGCGACTGTTTCCAATTCTGTTTTACAAAACCTACATTTGTCTGCTTTTCCCACATGTTCAATGGACTTTGTAAACCAAAGCATATGCAGTCCACTATCCTGGGCTGCCAATATTAACCTTTCGTCTTTTGGTTTAAATTCACTTTTACTTAACCATTCCTGCATTTGACCCAATCAACATGCGGTTATTCTAAGAGTTTTCTGTACTTGCAAGTATATTTATGCATTTTTCACATTTCTTGCCTTCTCATCTGATCCTCCACCTTATACTCTATTTTTTTTTGTTTTGGCACAGTCAGTTCCTGCCTGATTTTTGTCTACTTCTGGTTTTATTTCCATTTCCGACTGACACTGATATGCTTCTGCTAATCTGCGTAGGGTAGTCATCCTAAACGGGTCTTTAGATGTCAGCGCAAATGTATGTCACTCCTAAAAATGCAGATATACACACATAATCAATTTCAAGAAGGACCATGCCTCCTTCAGAATGGGGTCTATATAGTCTTTGAGTACTTGGATTTTCATAAATCATTTGGTAAACATAAAGCATCCTTCTTGTTTTTCTGTCCAACCAATCCAATACCTTTTGAGGCCAATCAATCACTCCAAAACTGTAGGTTAGGACAAGAAAAGCAAACTGATTTATAGCTTAGAATTTGTTCCTAGATGTCAGCACTGTTTTAAGTATTAATTTTAGTCTTCTAAAATATTTCTAAGTTTTATTCGTATTGTTCATGTTTTATTGTTGATCCTTCATCAATTCCCAAAAATGTTTATACTCTCTCTTGTGCAAGTTTTTTTATATCACTTATCTGTCCCAGGATGATGTTTTCTTGGTGCTGCAGCTTTACTGCTTTAAAGGTTGTTTTTGCACATTTATCGAGAACAAATGACATTCTTATATCATCTGAAAAAGTTTTAACCACTAGCAGTTGTACTTTCTGTTCCTCATTGCTGAACTATAGAGCTTTAAATCATCCATAAAATGAAGATGAGAAATCTTTACACTTTTTTTGTTTTCTGGCAGCTACATTGTAGCCATGACCTAATCTGTTAAGTAGACAATCTAATGGGTTAAGGGAAAGACAAAAGAGCAGCGATGACAAAGAGTCACCCTGGAATAAACCCCTTTGAATTGTTATCCCTGGAATATCATGATTTAACTATTTTATTTTATTTATTTTTATTTTATTTATTTATTTAACATTTGTTGACCGGGAATGTCCGACTAGGTTCCACAGAGCCTGTTTTTTTTCAGGAGCCGGAGAAAGGGCCTCAGAGCATGTGTTTGGAAACTACAAAGTTGTTTGCCACCATTTCATCATCACCATAATGTAACCAGTTAGTTTAGGGTGTATCTTATACATTTTGTAGTAATCTTTTATCCATGAATGTGGGATACTGTCAAATGCTTTTTGTAGTCTGTCTATGTCATACTTAGATTCTTTCCCTTTTTACGGTTCTCTATTATGATTTTAATAACAAATGATCCTTTGTTCCATATGACTTTCTTTTGTTACCCTTTTATTCTATTGCCATGATTGAGTTTTCTTCTAAATGACTATAAACTCTGTTGGCATCGATTCCAGTGTTTAGTAGACGTCTTTGAAAGGCAAGTTATTGGTCTATAGTTTTTAGGATAGCTTGCAGGTTCACTCTTAAGTAGGAGTATTGCTTTTCTTGTTGTTAACCAGGTTGGCATCTGTTCAGGGTGAGCATATAAACAGTTCTTATTCATGGCTACATCTTCATGTAAAGATGTTAATACTTTTAGCCAGAAGTTGGGTAATGCATCTGGAATTGGGGTTTTCCATTTAGGAGCTTTTCATAACTTCATGTCAATTTCTCTGGCCATTACTTCATCCCATTTCATATCCTGTACAGTTGAACTTCTTATTCTTTTGTTTACTTCTTCTATCCATTCAGTATCTTTGTTATATTCTACAGCGACATCTTCATAGATAATTTCTCTAAAATGCATCATTTATTTTGCGGTATTTCAATTCCTTTTTGCTTAGATTTCCAATTCTCTATAAAATGTATTTTGGCCATCAATAAATTGCTTATTTTGTACTTTACCTTTATATTTATATGGATATCTTCTAAGTTTTTCTGCCAGTTCTGATATTTTTAGTTTATTATTTGCGATTGTGCACATTAGATCCTAATATTTTCTGATACTGCACACTGCTATTATCGCGTATATTTTTCTGAGGATTTTTGTTGATCTGCTCCCTCTTCTGTACTCTTCTAACAGTGAGACTTCTTGTCTTAATTGCTTTATAGTTTTTTCTTTTTGATACTTCCATGATGACATTTGATTTTTCCCCTTCCTTTTCCTTACTGCCTTGTATTTTTGTGGTAAGACTTTAACTATTAATTTATCTGCATATTAATATATCCTATGTACTTCTGTTATATCACACAAATTTCTAAAAACAGTCCTAATTATTGTGTTCATTTGTTTTATCAAACTACAAACTTTTTGGGTTTCATTGACTTGCTGGTGTCTATTTCTTTCACTGATCTCTATTAAATCAAGCACCTCTTCTCTTAGATCATTTTCTTCTAAACTGAGGGCACATTCTTAGTTTTCCATTTCCTGTGAGCATTCTACAGAAAGTTCCAGAGCATCTTCCTGTGCTACATTCTCTTCAGTTTCCTCCTGTGTCATCCAATGCTCTTTCATATGGGAACTCACTGGCCTATCACTCCACAACATTGACTGCATCAGAGTTGTGACAGTTTCCTGTTCCATCCCTTGCTGTGCAACTCCTACTGAACTATTGTACTGGTTTCCTATTGAATACTCCAAAGTATCTTCACATGGGAACTGATCAAATGTTTCCTGCTCCACTGGTTTCTCCTTAATCTGGGGATCCATTGCACTCTCCTGATGTGATGTTATCAGGGTTAGATTTTTCTAAATCCTTCATTTCACAGGTAATCCAAAACCTCAGTTTCTACTTCTTTAACTTCTCCATTACTAATTCTCTTTTCTACTTTTTCTATTTATTTTCTTATCATTTGTATTGTAAAGTTTTCCATATCCAGATGCCTTTGCTGTATTTCTCTTCAAATATCTTCAGTGCTGCTCTTTGTGTATTGATTAGTTTTGCTTTCTCCTTTTCATAAATACTGCACCATATTAAATCTCTTTTTCTTTCTGATGTCCATATTTCTTCTTCAGATGTTTCCTGCTCATGCTGTTTCTCCGTACTTGGGGACTTGTTGTTCCATCATGCTGTGGTATAACCTTTGTTAGACTTTATGTACTAAATCCTTCACGTTGCAGGTAATCCATTATCTCATTTTATTGCATTAATTTCTCTATTACTAATCCACCTCTGATTACTAATCTTCTTTTCCTGTTTGTTTTCTTATTATTATGTGTTGTAGAATTTTACATATCTGGATGCCTTTGCCTGTATTTCTCTTCAAATATCTTTTGTTGATGCTCTTTTTGTATTGATTGATTAGTTTTGCTTTCTTTTTTGCATAAATATTGCACCATATTAAATCTCATTTTCTTTCCCATGTCCATATTTCTTCTTCAGATGTCTCCTGCTCCTCCTGTTTCTCCTTACTTGGGGGACTTGTTCCATCATGCTATAGTATAACCTGTGTTAGACTTTCTGTATTAAATCCTTTACTTTGCAGGTATTCCAGAACTTCAGCTTCTATTTTTTTTTAACTTCTGCTTTACTAATCTGTTCTAAATTACCTTTGTGGTCTTATTTTTTGTATTGTGAAATTTACGATATCTGGATGCCTTTGCCTGTATTTCTTTTTGAATATCTTTGGGGCTGCTTTTTTGTAATGATTAATTTGGTATTCTCCCTTTGTGTAACTATTGCATCATATCAGATCTCTCTTTCTTTCCCATGTCCATATTTCTTTTTTTTTCTACCTTTCAAAAATGTCTAGATATTGTACTTTATATTTTTGCAGATTCTCAGTCACTTTTTTTCCAAATAGTCCTCAACAGTCTGCTCTATCATCTTTATGGCTCTTTCTTGGCCTGTCAGTTTTTGTGATTTTTGTGGACTACTACTTCCTTCTACAACAAGGGTGCAAGACTCCCCCTGAACCTGGCCTAGCACCATTGTAGGAATGTTTCCATGTCTTGAGGATTCTGCACTGTAATTTTTTCCAGTCCTGGTACCAGTGTGCCTACCGGGATTGGACACTTTTTTATCCTGTGACTTGGGCACCCAGCTATCTTTTTTATTTTTAACCTACTTCTGTCCATGATATATGTTATATGAAATACAGTCTATATATCAGTGTCGTCTTGGTGAGATTTTGTGAAAAACAGGGTCTACCTCATGAAGGTACTCACCAAGACTTGATGATGAATTAATTTCCAGCAATACTGCTCTCCTTTTCCTGCTGATTTATCAGCTCTCCATTTGGACATCTGTGTAGTTACTTAGATGTAGTTTAAAGCTGCTGAGGGCACCAAGACAGTTAAGGGCTACAATGCCTTCCACACATTTAGGCCATCTACTGCACCACACAGGTAGGGGCAAAAGGTAGATGGGTCTCAGTTTACATCAGAAACAAATACACCTGAAGTCACTCCATTCCTAATAGTCAAGAAATTATGGTACAAAGCCTGAAAAATGCTTTAACTGAAGTACAAAAAACTGTGATCCACTTATCAGTGCAAGTGTCTGAATTGAAGGGGTCTGATGGTGGTTTTCCCAGAAAAGACTAAACTTTGACTGAGGATGAACCCACCATGGTTGCTGGTGAAAAAGGTGTTTTTTCACAGTGCATTTCTTCACCTTTTGATTCAGCTGGCGCAAATTTGTTGGCTTTTTTCTTAGATGCAAATTGAAATAATGTCTTTCGGAGTTCATGAAAAAATTGAAGAGGTGCCATGCTACTTTCTTGGAGAATCTGTATTTTGAGCATTGTTTAACTTTGGGAATTGTTCTGAAAGTGTTACATTTCTTTAAATTCCCTAATGGTTTGAAACATTTGGACAATTTGTATAGTGAGCTTGTTGACTTTTTTCCAGAGTCGGACTAGATTTTTTGAAGTTGTTTGTTAAAAATAATAAGAGTGCTTTGTCTCAGTTACATCAAGATATTGTTAAACTTTGTCACTGAACTCCACAAAATTCACATCAGAGGTATTCCAAAATATTTTTAATGTAAAGATTGAGCAGTTTCGTTTCAACACACGAAACTTCATCAGAATAACAAATAACAACGAGTACATCATTATATAGTCCATACCACCACTTCATTGGTTAATGCATTTTAAATTAACAAATTTCACTGGATAAAAAATGTATGCCTTAACTTAAAAAAAAAAACTTTGATCATTTACATTTTTTATACAAAAAATACATATAGCATATACATGCAGTCATCTGTAATTGACATATTAAGTCCTGGTATTCTAGTTTGGTATGCTGGATGCATGTACCAGTCCCAGTTTGAATGATCATATATCAATTGTACTTGTATTATAGATGAGAGCATTGTCTTATTGATACTAGTAATATTTACATTTATTTTAATTGTGTTATATGTATTTTATTATATAAAACAAGTAAACGATCAAAGTTTTTTTTTTGAAAAAGATAAGGCATACATTTTTTATCCAATGAAATTTGTTATTTTAAAATGCATTAACCAATGAAGTGATGGTATGATTTATAGTCAAACTTGAAGTATGTTGTGCGTGGCTAATGTGTGAGCAATGTCATTATCATGTCTGTCCAGGGAACTAGGGGTCTGATCAGACATTTTCTATAGAAAAGTTTAAATAATACTGCAGCCTCTGATAATCATTTTGTGGAGAAATTTGTAATAAAATATAAAACATAAGTAATCATTCAGTAGAAACAGTATAACTGTACTTTTTCAATCCAGGAATTGACTTTTTAGTCAATTTGGCTTATTAAATCATAATTGCATTACATTTGGTGGCAAGCCATTATACACATTTTTGAAAAGATCGGGAGACTTAACATAGGGGGAAATGCACTGCCTATATAAGAGGGTAACAGAGTGTTTCTAAACTTCTCAGAAGAAGACCTCAGAGAAAAAAAAGCTCAGTCTGAGTGATGACAGAAAGATTCAAATCTGGGGAACAAAGCGAGGATGAACAAAATCCATAGTGCAGTAAGGTTGGGAAGAATGGATGAATGGAAAAACTGTGAATAAGACAGTGGAGCTTGGTATTCCTACTCTTCTGCTGAGAAGAACAAATGCACAATTCAGTGGTACTACAGTATCAAGGACATGGCTACTGAGTATGAGACTTGGGCAGTTGAGCAGAGTGTACACTGGTCACCAACTGTAAAAACAACAGTGCTTCTATGGAAGTAAAATATAGCCAGTGCTATGATTAACTGAAAGCATAGATCTCAAGAACTGGCACTGACCAAATTTTGTTGGATAATGGTGCAGCAGGCTGCAACTACTGATACATTAGAAAGGACATATGTGGTATTTGTTATATTTCCATGTCTCTGCAGTTCTCTTGACCATAGGTTCCTGTACTACTGATAGATTAGAAAGAACGTGTGTTATTTGTTATATTTCCATGTCTCTGCAGTTCTCCTCACCATAGGTTGCTGTACTACTGATAGATTAGAAAGAACGTGTGTTATTTGTTATATTTCCATGTCTCTGCAGTTCTCCTCACCATAGGTTCCTGTACTACTGATAGATTAGAAAGAACGTGTGTTATTTGTTATATTTCCATGTCTCTGCAGTTCTCCTCACCATAGGTTCCTGTACTACTGATAGATTAGAAGGGACATGTGTGTTATTTGTTATATTTCCATGTCTCTGCAGTCCTCCTGATCATAGGTTCCTATACTACTGATAGATTAGAAGGGACAGTGTGTTATTTGTTATATTTCCATGTCTCTGCAGTTCTCCTGACCATAGGTTCCTGTACTACTGATAGATTAGAAGGGACATGTGTGTTATTTGTTATATTTCCATGTCTCTGCAGTTCTCCTGACCATAGGTTCCTGTACTACTGATAGATTAGAAGGGACATGTGTGTTATTTGTTATATTTCCATGTCTCTGCAGTTCTCCTGACCATAGGTTCCTGTACTACTGATAGATTAGAAGGGACATGTGTGTTATTTGTTATATTTCCATGTCTCTGCAGTTCTCCTGACCATAGGTTCCTGTACTACTGATAGATTAGAAGGGACATGTGTGTTATTTCTTATATTTCCATGTCTCTGCAGTTCTCCTGACCATAGGTTCCTGTACTACTGATAGATTAGAAGGGACATGTGTGTTATTTCTTATATTTCCATGTCTCTGCAGTTCTCCTGACCATAGGTTCCTGTACTACTGATAGATTAGAAGGGACATGTGTGTTATTTCTTATATTTCCATGTCTCTGCAGTTCTCTTGACCACAGGTTCCTGTACTACTGATAGATTAGAAAGGCCATGTGTGGCATTTGTTATATTTCCATGTCTCTGCAGTTCTCCTGACCATAGGTTCCTGTACTACTGATAGATTAGAAGGGACATGTGTGTTATTTGTTATATTTACATGTCTCTGCAGTTCTCCTGACCATAGGTTCCTGTACTACTGATAGATTAGAAGGGACATGTGTGTTATTTCTTATATTTCCATGTCTCTGCAGTTCTCCTGACCATAGGTTCCTATACTACTGATAGATTAGAAGGGACATGTGTGTTATTTGTTATATTTCCATGTCTCTGCAGTTCTCCTGACCATAGGTTCCTATACTACTGATAGATTAGAAGGGACATGTGTGTTATTTGTTTTATTTCCATGTCTCTGCAGTTCTCCTGACCATAGGTTCCTGTACTACTGATAGATTAGAAAGGACATGTGTGTTATTGGTTATATTTCCATGTCTCTGCAGTTCTCCTCACCATAGGTTCCTATACTACTGATAGATTAGAAAGGACATGTGTGTTATTTGTTATATTTCCATGTCTCTGCAGTTCTCCTGACCATAGGTTCCTGTACTACTGATAGATTAGAAGGGACATGTGTGTTATTTGTTATATTTCCATGTCTCTGCAGTTCTCCTGACCATAGGTTCCTGTACTACTGATAGATTAGAAGGGACATGTGTGTTATTTGTTATATTTCCATGTCTCTGCAGTTCTCCTGACCAGAGGTTCCTGTTAATTTTCTTCTTGGACTTTCCTTTGTGCTCTTGCTTTTTTTAATTAATCTTTTCACCGCTTCTCATATTGGTTCTGCTTTTTAAGGGCTTATATCCAGTTGGCCCACTTACTGAATAGCTGGGTATAGATTTATCCCTGGCTGGTCCTTCTGGGGCAACCTGTCTTTGGACCAGGCTCTTTTAATGACTCCTTTCTTTTGTTACTGCATTTGTCTACACTCATTTCCAACATTCCAGATAAGTTTTAAATTATATACGCTAGTTTGCAAGAAAGCTTTGTAAAGCCAAGTTGTTTGAAGAAATCTTTTCTTAGAACAAAAATCACTTGCATTTGCTCTTCAAAAGTTCTTAATCACTTCACCTTTTCTGTTTGTCTGTATGTCTGTGTGAAAAGAAGAGGGAGCAAGAATTTTAAACAATCAAATCCCCAAATCCATTATGTTTAAGAGAAAACAACTAACAATTTATTTTAGAAACATATTGGTTGAGTACATATTTTAAACAGAGAAATGAATGCTTAATGATTGCTCGGAAAACAGGTACTCTGACTTACCGACTTTCAGAAATCATGTTAGACACTATATCACAACATATTCATTAACTTTGCCATAGATAAACAAGACATAAATTGTGTGAAAATGAATGAATTCTTTTTCCATTATACACAGCAGTTACTAAAGACAAACTGTTACTTTCTCTTCTGCCCTCTCTTGTTCTCAGACAGTGGTTTTGTTCTAGGTTATGTACCAAATCCTCTTAATGGAAATAATTCTGAGCTTCACCTAGTGGAAAGGAGAGACTAGAATTCTTCTTATTCATAATGAGTTTTCTTAGGTTATAGTAGAATGTTTTGAAAATAATAATTTTGGTAATGGTAAATAGTACTTCTCAGACGTGCTTAGTCTGATGGAACAATCCTAATTAATTGGATCATTTAATCTTCCAATACTGTGTGTAATGTTTTCTAAGAAGGACATAAACTTAAATGTCACAAACCTAGGCAGCATATAGTCTTGGGAAGGTGATGGGCTCAACAGTGAACTAGGACAATGCTTATACATTAGGATAGGGGTGTCCAACCTTCTTAGCTAAGGGGCCACTTACAAAACAGTTCAGGGTCTACTTTCTATACCTTACAAGGTTTGACAGTCCATATTACCATGTCCAACATGTATCTGTCCATTCAAAACAGTATGTTATAGGACATAGAGAGAATCCGATAAAATGCTTTGGTAAGCCAGATTGTGGCCCTAGGACCACTTTGTTGGAAATCCCTGTATTAGGAACTTTGGGAATCCCAATCTGTGAAAAAAAAAAAACTTTATCAGAACCTGGATTTTATCATGTGTCTTGTCAAAAGGTAATTTTCTTGTCTATTCCTGTTTTCTCAGCCATTTAGTGAAAGAATCAATCTGATAACAGTAATCCGAAAGTCTCCTTGTATTCTACTTGTATTTCCAAATCATTCTGTTTTTCTTGGAATTCAGTTACAAGGCCAAGACAAAAATATAAGGGGAATATTCATCGTACACCATCCATAAGGAATGGCAGCAAAAACCTGCTCACCATTCCAAAGGACATCAAAGGCAGATGGAAGGAGGACCTACAGCAGCTTCTGAATGAGGAACACCTGACTGAAACTGTACTGCACAGACACAGCCTATGATGAAAAAGGAAGAACAACACTATGGAAAATTAAATCAGAGAAAACAGCAGTCCAAGATTAGGTCATGTCAGACATGATCACAATTCTGAGTGAGTTAGGGGAGTAATGGCTCAAGAGGATTCTCATAGCATTATGGAGAGAAAGGTGTATCCAGATGACTGAAGAATAAGCGTTCTAGTGCCAGTGCACAAGAACAAAGAGGACGTTCATGACTGTGGGCAGTATAGAAAGGTATCAAACTCCTGTTACACTGCATGAAAGTTCTGGAAATGGGGTTTGACAACAAATACACAGAGCAGTAGAAAGTAAGATAGAAGATGAACATTTAGGTTTCAGATCACAATGCAGCACAACTAACCTGATGTTTGCAGTGAAACAGACAGTTAAGAAGAAATCAGAGTCCAACTGGGCATTCTTAGGTTTGGAGAAAGCATATGACAAGGGCCCAAGAAAGATGATTTGAGTAGTCCTCTGATGTTTCAAAGTTCCGTACACATGTGATGGAGATGAAGCACTTGAGAAGGGAGGAAGGATGCACACTTTGAGACAGATGAACTAAGGATATCAGAGAAGAAGCCAAAGTGCTCCTAATTGCAGAGAAGGTCAAAAGAACAGATTATAGTAATTTGGGCACTTGTGCATAAAAGCAAAATTTGGTATGTTTAAGACAATTTGAGACTGACAGGAAGAAAGACAGGGAGAAGACACGAGGAAACAAGGGTATCCAGCAAAGAGATGGATGGCTTACATGAGAAAAGACCTGAGACAGTCATGAATGACTGCTGAAGATGGTAGGAAAGGGGCATGGAAATGAGGGAGACCTGAGCACAGCTGACCCAGCACCCTGACCCCATGTAGACAAAGAGGAAAGGGGAGGTTGATGATGATGGCTGGTGCATTGTTGAGCAGCATGTATCATAGATTTCCTTGTAAAATATACACGGGATGCCATAAACTGCTGAAGATGTTGCTATCTATCCATAACAGAAGAATCAGTTATACAAGCTATGAACAGTGGTAATATGACCTGCATTAGTAATAATAGCACTAAAGCTTCATGCAAAATTACCAATCAACATCTGTTTTATCCTGTTTGATGCATGATTTAGTAACAACTGTAGTCACCCTCAGTGGTAGCCAGGCACATTCTAATAACTATTTTAAATGTTTGGTAGAGATATATGTCTAATTTGAGAGTCTGTAGGAAAAGGTTTTGGACAACAAATCTAGATATTCACTTAAAATCTTTAGTAGGTGTTTTAGGTGCAAAGGCAGGAGAATAATCACCTACATGCTGATTTTCTGAGTGCCAAATCAAAAATCCCTACAATGGTTTAACTTCCTTTTTTTCTTGTACTAGCAGTTCAAATGTTAATAAACATCTGTTTTTTAATCATGTACTGTAAATGAAAAAATATATTTAGGATTTTGTATATGACATAATATGCCTGTATATCCTATATATTTAACACCAGTGAGAAAAAGCAAAAATGTGCATGCTTGCTGGGAAGCCACAGCATAGACATTTGAACTAGGGAGGTTGTGATATTATATAGTATTGTCTGGAAAACCAAATTATATGCCTTCACTATATTTCACTTCCTTTTATACACATATTGTCGCAGTGGAATGTATCAATTCACAGGGGGTACACCTTCGCTGCCTGTGAAGTCATCACATAAATATAATGGTCATATTGCCCTGACACAGATATTGTTCCACCAACAAACCATATCAATAATCATCCTGCAGTGAGCCCTCATGTATAGCATGCCTCCTCATCCCAACTCCTGAAAGATAAGCAACTTCAGTGTACACCCCTGATCTTTGATTATATGGAAAGTGAAACAAAAAGTATCTACCATAATATATTTTAGCCTATTGCTTTCAGAATCCCCCCCAGACTAACAATATAATGATCATTTTGCATGAATTCTGTAAGTGTCCTCTGCTTTCATACATAGTTTGCTGCCAAAGCAAGTTAATCACTTTCTTTGTGCATTTCTGATACATGATTGTAAATGTATTGAAAGACTTAGTAGCCACAGTAATGAGTTTAAAATAACTTTAGGCAATATATGTAAAGACCAACAGACTTATACATACCCCTGGTTTAGCCAGATCTCCTAACAGACCTTTGCTTTCACACATAATTTCCTACCCTTACCTACAAAGATAGCTAACTTCAGTGTACCCCCTCTGATGTTAAGTTGTGACAAAAGTGAAATAACAAAGTATCACAGTATTGTATTTTACTTTGTAGTTTTCAGGCTCTATACATTGTCGAAATGCCTACCAAAACCACAATAAGATTGACTTTGCTGTAATCATCTAACTGCCCTTTGTATTTGCAGCAGCAAAGCAAGGCAATATAGCAATTCTGTTTACTGACAAATTCGATTCTAACTTTACTCCTACTCACCCCAAACCACTTCCTAAAAAATACCTTCAAACATAACTCTTCCAACTACAAACTAGAGAACACTGCACTCACTAAGGCCAAGAACACAGCCTCTATGACCCTGATAATATTCCATGATGCCTCTTAAATTGTCTAAAACATGACCTACCAGGACCACTGGAGTTACTATTTAACTAGGGTCTTAAAACAGGCTTCATGCCATGAGAATCAAGGACTGCGATCTTCATCCCACTTCATAAGGGCAGGCCATCAGCAGATCAAAGAAACTACAGACCCATTAGTTTGACTAGTTTTATATGCAAAGCCTTTGGAAGAATTATCATGGAAATGATCAACAAAGACATAGTAAACCGTCAGACACTGGATCCATCCCAGTATGGCTTTGTCAAAGGAAGCTCTCAGCATTAATACAGATGTAATAGTAATATATTAATTTAAACCAGGATGTATGTTAGACTTTAACCTAAGTTGCCATTTAAGTTTTTTGTTTAACAATACATTCCTTATATCTCCCCCCTCCTCGGGTTAAGAGACCAGTGCGCTATATAAACACACATTGAATTGTGCTTTTTTTAATGGTTTTAAATTTGGAATTATAGATGTTGTTAAAGTTAACCTGAGGGGGGAGACATAAGGAATGTATTGTTAAACAAAGAACTTAAATGGCAACTTAGGTTAAAGTCTAACATACATCCTGATTTAAATGAATATATTTCCATTAAACCTGTATTAATGCGGAGAGCTTCACAAATTTAACAAAGCTACCAACATATATATATAAAAATATTTAAGGTGTTTTTTTTGGAATGTATAATAATATTATTGCAGGTTTAATGGATATTTTCAAGTGTTTTTATTCACTGTTTTAATTTGTTTTATTGTCTTAATTGTGTAATTGAGTGTAATTAAGCACAGTATAAATAGGATGAAATTGTGAATGGGGGCATCTGATGAAGTCTTATACACAAGACGAAAGCGCTAATTTTGCCTGTTAATTAAAGATTTTTGCTACCTACTGAGTGACTGGACCTTCTCTTCTACTTGGTTTTTGAGTTTTTACAATTACTATCATGGATTTCTTTGTCAAAGGAAAGTCATGCCTGCTGAACCTGGTGGACTTCATTGAGAAGGTCACCAAGGCAATGGATGAGGATAAAATAGTGCATACTGCCAACCTTGCCCTGGATAAGGCATTTGATACAATACCCCACTCTGACATTGTTAACAACCTTATGGAATTAGGCATACACCCCGATATAACATGCTAGATAGCCAGCTGGCTCAAAGATAGGATACAGGAAGTTAAGATTGGTGAGGCTACCTCCTCAAAGAGGCCAGTCACCAGTGGAGTCACTCAAGGGTGTGTTCTGGACCCACTCCTCTTTGACATCTACTTCTCAGAAGTCAAGGCCAATGTCAAAGGCCTCTGGCTGACCAGGTTTGCAGATGACTGCAAACTAGGAGCATTCATAGAATCATCTCAAGACACTAACATCTTATAAGAGGGTCTCGCACAGGCAAATGACAGGTGTCAAAGCCATGGCTTAAAACTCAGTGCAAATAAATGCATTATAGTATCTTTTGGGCAGTTGGCCACCACAGAAAACTATGTAATCAATGAAACACCCCAGAAAGCTATGTCATCAATAAAACACCCCTAGGAGTTGACTCAGTAGTCAAGGACCTGGGAACACATGTAGACAGTAATCCGGCCTTTGACCAACATGTATCCAAGGTAGTAAGGAAATCCTTCAATGTTGCTCAGCTTGTAAGTAAGTGCTTGGTATCTTGGTCCAGGGAGATCACTGTACCACTATAATTGGCCCGCATTAGACCCATCATTGAGTATAATACCTCCTTCAGTATGTACCAGAGAATACACATGCAGCAACTGGAACTTCTGCAAAGTTTCTTTACAAAAAGAATACAAGACATAAACACAATGTCCTATTCAGATCACCTCAAAGCCCTAACTCCTTACTCAGTGTCCTACAGACTATTGAGAGGTGATCTATACCTGGCATACAAAGCATCCCCAGACCCTGCTTTGATGAACCTTTTGCACATTAGCAAAAGAAACAGCATCAAAACTACTAGCTCTAAAGACATAAACTTTGCTTGGAACATAAATAAGAGATGCTGTAGAGACAGATATGTATTTCAGAGAATTCCCTTTCTCTGGAACAGGCTTCCCATCCATCTGAAATAAAATCCCTCCCTAGCACTATTGAAATATAACTTGGACCATTGGATGGGGAATAGAAAATTCAGCCCTGGTCTGGCATGCATGTCTGCGATGGACAGTGGCAGTTAGTAAATCATATCATAACCAACAATCACTCCAACATAAACATCTAAAACATATAATTTGTGGGACACATTTGGGCCGCACAGCTAGGCTTATAAAGGTCCTAGTGGTTGTTAGCTTAGTATACACCTATGAACAGACTGTCCCTCCAAATAGCCATTTCTGTGATAGATACATCTGCTGACTCCATTTGCCATCAGTCAAATGAAATGTGATGTTACACAATTATCGCCAACATGTTTTTAACTAGCCACAATACTTGAGAGTGGATGGAGTTTTTTCACCATGCAGGCAGTGGGATTTTTCCCTTTGGCAGTGTGATTTTATTTTCATGTAGGGAATAGACTTTTACTTGGAAGACTGAGAGGTAAAACTCCCTAATATAGTCAAATAGCCAAGGATCTTATTCAGCCACATTCACTCAGTTTGTACTTCATGTAACATGCGGTGCTTATTCTGAATCCAGAATAGCTTGTGGTTATCATTGTGGTGGTCTACACAGATATGCTGTGATCCAGCAAAACTACACTATTTATTTATTTTACATTTGTTTTCCATTTTCAGTGGAGGCCCGGGGAGAAAAGATCCAGATAGACAAACTTACATAGATTACATAAGAAGTTTGATAATATTAGAAAATATAAAAAACAAAGTGATTACGTACAGTGGTTAAGTAGAGTTCCCTAGTAGGTGCTCACAATTCTCATGGACAGACACAATTAAAAGCAAGAGATGTCAGATTAGATGTAGAGCTTGATGACGTAGTTACATGTTTGATATTTGCAGATTATGTTTTCAGTTTATAACTTAATCAGGGTTGGTACATGGGCAAAGCCAGTTTTCTTTGAGATACTGTTTGAGTTTTTTTTTAAGAGACTTTTGGAGGATTGTAGGGTGATATAGTTTGGCAACGAATTCCAGGTTTTGCCAACAAAGTTGGCAAACAGGGATTCACCAACAGAGTTATTAGCTTTGTGGGCTTGTACTTGTAGTTTGTTGGCTGACCATAGGGATCTCTGGTTGCTATATGGTTTAATAATATTTATGAGTGAGGGGGTATCGTCAGGGTGGTACAGAATGTTGTGTGCTATTAAGAGTTGATTGAATTGAATTAAGCTGGGCAGTTCTAGCCACTCCATTTGTTTCAGGTTCTGGCAGTGGTGGGTTCTATAGGTGGAGCCAGTGGCAAATCTGGCAATATGGTTGTAGCTATGGGACAGCTTACCGAGTTCAGATTTGTTGAGATTTGAGAGTACAGGTGAGGCATATAAAGTGTGGATAGTAGGTGTGACCGGGTGATTGTAGTCCTAGCCAGTGAGGTTAAAAATGTCTTGTTTCTATACAGTGAACCAAGTTTTTTATTGATGGTCTGTATGGTTTTGTTGACCTGTAGGTCAAATTTGAGATTATTGTGTATGATAACCCCTAGACGTTTGGTGTGTTGATCAGGGGAGATAGTGGTACCATTGTTGGGCGTGAGAGAAAATTAAAGTGTGGTAGATCTACTAGTGGGGGGCAAAGAGTAGAAGTTTAGTTTTATTGAGGTTCAGTAGTAGGCATTGGTTGGCGAGCCAGTTCTCAATGGTGTTAAATGTTAAATTTAAATGGTGTTAAATTTTGGGTTAGGATTTGCAGTTCGGTTGGGGAGGTGGCTGAGCAGATTAGAGTGGAATCATCTGCATATTGAATACAGGTAGCTTTAGGGATAGCAGTGTGAAGGTTGTTGATAAAAATAGGAAAGAGTAGTGGACCTAGTATGGAGCCTTGAGGGACACCAAGTGTGAGAGGTAGCTGGATGGAGAGTTTGTCCCTGCCATAGTTACCACCTGTTTTCTACCAGTCAGGTATGACTGGAACCACTGGATTGCTTGCTATAGATTTTGGAGAAAGAATGAGAAGTTCATGGTTGACCATGTCGAAAGAGGACGGAGGATAGTCTATTGTCATTCCTGTTCTGATTTATGGCATTAGTGAAGGAAAGGAGGACTGAGGTTGTGCTGTGGTTTGGCCTAAAACCATGCTGGGAGTCGGATAGTAAGTTATTCTGTGAAAGGTATTGCATTAGTTGCTTGTGTACACATTTCTGCATTATTTTGGCTAGTGGGGAAAGAATGGCAATGGGTCTATAGTTGGATATGTCTGTAGAACTACCATCTTTATGGAGTGAAATGATGTGGGATATTTTCCAGAGAGAGGGGATAGCGCTTTTGGATAAGGTTCTGTTGATAAGGATAGATATGGGATATGCAATGACATCTGCAACTGTTTGTAAGTACTCTGCAGGGAGGAGGTCAGCAGTGAGGGTAGTAGGTTTTAGTTTTTTTATGAGTGTTTTGATGAAACTAGTGGATATTGGTTGGAAGCTAAATTGAGGGTGATTAGTGGGTAGGTTAGGGGTATGGTTTAAGTTTGTGGGGGTTAGTTGATTTGCTAGGGATTGGATAGTTTCAGTAAAAAAGTTATTATACGTACCAGCTATGGTCTCTGGGGCTCTATGGGTGTGGTTAGCTGGGGTTGGGGTGGTAGAATGACCTGGATGAAGTAGTTGATTTAAGCCTGCCCAGAGCTTTTGTGGGTTGTTTTGGTGTTTTTGTAGGAGAGTTCGGTAGAAACTTTTTTTGTCTAGTAAAATAGATATTTTTGTATCATTCCTGAGTTGATGATATTTTAGATGGTCAAGTGAGGCTTTAATTGTTCTCCAGCTGGCCCAGGCTCGGTTTCCAATTTTGATTTTACATTTGGTGCCTTTTGTGAGCCATGGTGCTGTGTTTGATCTAGATTTTATTGTACGTGCTGGAGCATGGGAATCAAGCAGTGGCAGCTGGTGAGTTCAAATCAAAGGGGGGCTGCAGGAGACAGCTGGATGGGTGGGGCCAATGGGATGGGGTGTGGTCAACTAGAAAGGGGAGGAGCTATGCTCAAAACCACAAAACCTGGAACTTTAATAATGCCAAACCGTCATTATGAGAGTCCAATCAAGACAATGTGAAGTGCAGAAGAATATTTCAATGCATTATCTGCATGACAGCTTACTTAATATCTAGATGGAAAGAAAAAGGCTGTGGGGTATGAAAAAAATAAATTACTTTTTAAATGCATTTCTGGAATGCCAGTCAAAATCAAGTACAAGAGAAACAAGCAGCACTCAGCTCAAACCACTTCTCCTTGCACTGCAGTTCTAATTATAATTTATATTCAGCTTTATTAAAGTACCAAGTAACATGCTGAAAGTAGCAATCTCTGTGATACCTCACTTGTAAAAATGTTTCTTATCCACAAAAGACCTGCTGCCTGACAACAACTATCTACTTGTTTCATGGGGAAAACACAATCAAAGTAAAAAAATGAAAAGGAAACAAGAAACAAGCTCAAGATACATTGCTTAAAGGATTACTGTACAGGTAATGGACCACACACAATAGATTGACATTCTGTTTGGTTTACAGGTAAAGCCTGCAAAGATGACTGCAAGTCTCCAACAAATGTAATGAGCTTCTTAAAATAATAATGTAATCATGTCCTTTATTACAAATACTGTCATATGCATTTCAATACCCAAGGCTTATACATTATCTAGTTATGCAAGTATTCTCTGCATGGCAACAGAAAGGCTTTCACTGTTGGCAATTCTTTAATAGTATGCTTATTAAAGCTTGCTTGCATCTTACAATCTCAGACAAGCTTACCTGATGGTCATTAAAGCATTGCTACTTAAACACAAGAACAACAGGCACTTTCTGAGTAATAATAAGCATAACTCAACAATATAAAAATATGACAAACCAGAACATTCTGCAAAATCAAGGACAGAATAAAAGTAGTACTTGTGTCTACCTTGGATTGGGGATACTCTGCACATTTACACTGCATAACTGCTCCTTGCCTTGCTTGGATACATCCAGAGTCACACTACATGAGGCAGTGGGGTGCAACAAGTATGTCACAATTTGAAATGTCTCTGGCTGACTGTGATGGCCTTGACACATTTGTCATACCTCTCAACCTCAGAGCAAGAAACTTGGACAAAGCCATACATAGAAGTGGGACAAGGCCCAAAAATAAGGACAATTTTAAGTATTGCTCTTATAAACTTAGAAAGGTAATAGAATAGTAGGTCTTTCATTAGTATGAATTTCTGAAGGGTGTGAAATCTGAAACACAAATGTCTGTCATTATTTTCTAACCGCAGTCTTTAATGATTTGCTACTAATTTGCCAAAAAAAACACAATTTTATGAAAAATGGACCAAAAATGTGATGCAAAAATATAAAATAGCCACACAGTACAGCTGGGAACCTGTCAAAGAAGGGATACTCTTTTAATATTAGTACTGCCAACATGAGCATCTGACAAAATAAAATAATCTGCATGCATTTCTGAAATAAAAGTAATCTATAACTCTGATTATTACAGTTATTTCTTAATTGTAAACCCTCCATGTTTTCTTCCAAAATTGCCATTTTGCGGCGGGATTATTAGGGGACGAGCAACATTTTGAGCCAAAATCGGGGACAGTTCAGAGGGTTGGATATGTCTAATTCTTTAAAGCAATTTATTTGCACATACCTCTCAACCTGTTAATGCAGGAAATCTGGGCAAGGCCAAATATACTTATAAACAGTACAAAAAATTGTTGTATAAACTGAGACAGTTGATAGAATAACAGGTCTTGCTTTAACATGCATTTTTCTGAAGGTTATGAAGTCTGAAACTCAGTGTCTGTCATTATTTAGTGACTTAATTCCTAAATTATTTGCCAGAAAACCACACATTTAATGAGGAACAAACCAAAAATAAGAAGCAAAAATCTATTCATTCTGTGAAAATCTGGACAGTTGAGAGGTATAGTTCAGGCGGGGCTGTCTTTGAGTTTGTCGCCCTTCCCCCTCACAAAATCATGGTCGAATGGAGCCTCCCCCCTTCAGCTATTCCAATGAACCATTACTTGGCTATTTCACCCCATTTACCATAAACACTAATGTGCATACTGCTTTACTTCTACGATGATTTAGACTTCATTTGAAAGTTTTATTTTGCATTTTACAGCACAAACACTAAGACATCTTCTAAACAAAGCAATGCAATCTCACAATGAAAACGGACTTAGCATTAAAACTTCTCTGCCCTTGAAACTCACATTCATTGAAACAGCATTGAAACCCACATTCAAAGAAAATACATTTTGCCAGTGACAGATAAAGATTAACTTTGGGTTGTTTTCAAATCATAGGCCCCTTGCACATGAAACATACACTTGGACTTTGATACACCTTTCTGATTTTATTAAATTATATTCCTTGTACAATATAGTACAGCTGTAGAGCGCATTTTAAATTTGTTTTGAACATTTTTCCAGTAAACAATTAAACAAAATGCATGCACCAATAATGACAAAACTGCCCAATTCAGAACAATTTTCCAGTAAACAATGAAAAAAATGCATGCACCAATAACAACAAAACTGCCCAATTCAGAAAATTTCTATCATAAAAGTCTACTCAAACTTCTACAGTCCACCAGTATCAGTAAATATGCATAATCTCTAAAGAAGTAAAAGTCATCTAAATAATTCCACATTAAAGAAATCTGTGACTAATGAAGAGGTTGCTGCTAGCAAACAACTTTATATGTCATTGTTTCATCTACAAATAAAGTGTCTGTTGCCCTTGAGGAATAAATTGCCTATGTTTTATTAAAAAATGATAAGCTAGTAATATTGCAATAGGGAATGGATGGCAAACTGATAACAGGTTCAGAGTTACTAGGTATCTTCACCAAAAAGTACTGCAGCATCCACCCCCTTTACTATACAGTACAGTATCAGCAATGCATTTACCTACTGTGGGAGTAGAACCCACAGCCTTCTGCATCAAAAGCAATTACACTACCTGTTGTGCTATTAACAATGCAAGCAGACTAAGCATAAGCATCATTAAACTTTTGTTCCCCTGCAGCTCTCAGCTTCTTGTAAAATCTACTTGGCACTCAGCTGTATCTCTGAACTTTGCAGCACAAGAAATCTGAAAAAGCCAAAATTTTGGGGGGGGGAGGCAAAAGACCAAAAAACAGGGACAAATTTTAAACATTGCTTGTATAATGTTGGAAAGTTGCTAGAATAAAATGCTGTGTTACCACCATACATTTCACTGCCAAGCTTTGAACCCAGGACCCTGTGCAAAACAGTCAGAGCAACATATCATTATGCCAAATCAATCATCTATTTTATGAAAGAAGAAGACTGAAACTTAAATGGCTACATTCAGTGAATTCAGTTCTCACCATAGCTGTCAATATCGTAGCACAAAACACCTGAACAAAGCCAATAATGGGGGAATACAACCCCCAAACATATTCAGTGAATTCATTTCTCACCATAGCTCTCAACCTCTTAGAAAAAACACAGACAAAGTCAGTAATGCGGGATTACAGCCCCCAAACATATTCAGTGAGTTCAGTTATCACCATAGCTCTCAACCTTGGCACAAAAAACCTGGACAAAGCCAATAATGGGGGAATACAGTCCCAAAAATAGGGACAAATTTCAAATATCCATCTTATAAACTTAGAAACTTGCTATAATAATAGGTTTTGTGTTACCATGTACTTTCTGAAGAATATGAAGTCTGAACTTCCAGTGCTTCTCATTTTTATTTATTTAACATTTGTTAACCAGGAAAGTCTGATTTGAAACAAAAGCCAATTTTTGGCAGAGGAAGAAACACTCCAGACATGTCTTTGTAAGATGAGAGAACATGAGAGCAAACCCACACAAACACAGGGAGGACATGCAGACTCCACATAGAAGGCACCCCAGCAAAGAATCAAACCAGACAACCTGTAGCTGTTAGGCAACAATGGTACCGCTGCACCACTGTACAAATGGCTGTGTTGTGAAACAAAAATACAGAAACCACAGATTTTATGAGGAACAGAACAAATATGAGGCAAAAATATGCATTTTTTACAAATGGTGGTGGGTAGGGAATTCAGGTTCTTGCCATTTGGGCCCAAGGTACAGGGTTCAAGCCTTATTCTCTACCCTCCACCATGTAGAGACCGGGGCATTTCTCACACACACACACATATACACACACACACACACGCACACACACACACACACACACACACACACACACACACACACACACACACACACTGAGCTGTACAATCCATTCCTACACACACTTACCTGCAAAGTCCGTCAAAAGCAGCAAGCTCTGAGCTGCACAATCCATTCCTGCACCATCATTGCCAGCCAAGCTGTTAATCCATGCAATAGGCAAGCCCTTCCCGCGAGAGAACTTAAGGCTCGTCCTATCTGTCCCGCGAGACCACCCTGCCTGCGGATGTTGCAGTCCAATCCCCTTCCAGTCTATGCAGTTCTGACTGCATAGACTGCTGGGAAAATGTAGACGTGCATGTTGTCTTTGAAATCCTTACTGCTGGTGGAGACAGTCTGGATTCTGTGTGCATGCTCCAGACTGGTTTACCAGCAGTCCGGATATCAGAAATGTCCTGCATGAGCGATGTTCCGGGACTCGCAGTTATTTTATTATTTTCTTTTTGTTATTTTTATAATATATTTTGTTTAATTTTTCTTATTTTACAGCTGGGAGGGCTGCAGTTCTGCAGTCCAATAGCATGAGCCACCCCTGGAATCAAGGATACTTAGGAATTTAGTGTTAAAGTGAACTATAGCTTCTAAGGCCAGTATTTTGTGAGCAGAGACTATCTCATGTTACCAGCCCACAGCCTGTCAAAATCCTAGACTTAAAATCAAACAATTTCCACCTACCATTATTAAATATTCCTGCAAAACCTCCTACATCATGTTCACAAATTTTCAGGCGTGCTTATCATTATAAATAGGACACAACTATGGCAATACTCTGGCATATTGCAATATTGCAAAGTTTGTTTTAGTACATTTTATTTATTTTTTTAAACAGAACAACTCTGCTATGTGCAAGTGCATCTTTTCGTGGGAGACGCAAGATCACTGCCTGTTTAACTTTCCCAGAGTTACACTATAGACAGCTACAGAGTGTGGGATTCAAACCCAGGACTACAGGATGAAGATCATTAGCAGCTCACAGATATTCTGCATTACATCTCTGTTACAGTAAGCCTTACATATGGGACATATCCTGACAAGGATACCGTATGTCCAGCCAGTTTTTCTGGTACATTCCTTGAGTGCCATATGCCCAACCTTAGAAGGAGTAGATGTGCAAGTATTACAGTTATGCACAAATTCAGAACTTTCTTGCTGCTAGCCCACAACTGCATAATCTCATGAGTGTTGCTTGTAGTGTTTCCATGTACCAGTTGTCTTTAGGCAGATAAATACCCCTTTGGAAACCCTTCTAATTTCTTTACAATTGTTTGTATAAATCCTTCTTATGTCTTTCAGAAACAGAAAGTGTAGCTGTGGGTACCAGATTCTATGCAAGAGCTTTCAGTCTGGCTGTCTATTTTGTTTAACAGCTGAATACAATATTGGGTCATGTTCTGTTTCTCAGTTTTCACCCTAAAGCCATTAGTAATAAAGGATTAAACTCCCTTTGCATTTTTCTTGAAAACAGATGTCTTCAGGACTTGGTGTAAGCAGCTGTAGTGTCTTTCCTTCCACCTCTGAGGTGGATCTTCTGCCTCAGATAAAGAAGAACAAAATTGTCATGAGAGGTACGTGTCACTGACTGCATGTGCTCCTCTCTTATATGTCCTGTGACTAATGCCTCCACCAAGGCATGTTTGCAGCCCCCGATCATCTGTCTGCTTCTCCCAGGCCTTCTAGCCTGAGCTTTCTGGAGGTTTCCATGGGCTGAGAAACTAACTCATCTGATCAGATTTTTCATCTGTCTGTCTGGGCCAGCTGGGAAGGAAGAACTAAGAATTATTTTATCTGAATGTGAGGGAAGTATCCACCAGGTCTTCTGAGTGAAGAAGTTGAAGTCTAGCTCATGGTGGTCAGATCTATGGCCTGTAGCAATAAGATCATACATCTGGACATGCCTAACAAACACACACAGAAAACCAAACACATTCTCCCCTTCTACCATTTCCATTCAGAAAGAGAACAAAGAAGACTGGTTTAATTATGCTCAAGGACTGTTTAAAGCTATTCAGTCCTTTCTGTAATCTCTGTATGCTTCTTCATGCTCTATTCCATTTAAGAGGAAGAGAGTTCCCTCCTCTTCTGAATCAAAGGATTTCTCTGACAGTGAAAGATTGGATGATGATCGTCACATTCCTTCTCTGACTGGATGTGAATTTGAAGAAGGGAGCACATTATCCTCAGATTCCCTGGTGAAAAAATTTTCTTTGGTGAAACAATAAGTAAAATAAAAGAAATTTTCAAATGGGCGGGAAGATAAGTTTCTGATTCCTTGAAATTCCTAGAAAAAGTTTTATGAATTACTGAATATGGGCACCCTAAGCCTATTGCTGTACCTCCAGATCCTGGGGCTTTGGAAGGTGCCTTCTTTGCTGCTTTTATGTCTCCCGATTTTCAGCCACCTGAAAAAACTGACAGGTTTTATTATGTTCCTGATTCACACAAGTATATCTCCAGAAATCCCTGTGCTGATCCTTCTCTCTTATCTATGTATGCTGATAAGAACCTTGACCTCTAATGATAAAGACATCAGAGCTCTGGAGAGGTATGACAAAAAGGTATACATGTTTTCTACCTCAGTCTTTAGTGCCACTAACTTCCAAACCCAACATGATGCAGACCTTAACGTCTCTTCCTTATTGACTTGAAATCCACTGTTATGAACATGCTTAATTTTTCTTCTTCACAGGTGGCTAAACTCACCAAAAATGTGACTATGATGCAGTGGACGCCATCTACAGGCAAGTGTAACTTGAAAATGTATAAGGATGTGAAAGCTCAATTATTAAATGCCCTTTTGGATAATGACTTCCTTTTTGACAACACATCTGCTGGAGTTTTCAAACAGCTAAAGGAGAGATATAAACTCATGAAAGGAGTTAAACAGATGTTATCTCCAGTTCCCAAATTTGAGGGAACTAGTCTTCCAATCCAGGCATATTTTCCTTAAATCTTTCAAATCTGGCCAGTAAAAATCCAGTGTCCTCCTTTCCTTCCCTGCCCAAGCTGGCCTTCCTCTGAAAATTGCATAGAATCTTATTGTATGTCTTCTGCATGGAAACCAATAACCATAGTCTCTTGGGTGTTATGCGTAAAAAGCTCGCTTACAAACTAAATTATACATCTCCTCCATTCCATCACATATTCCTCAACATCCAAAAGAGCAGATTCACCTTTTGCCTCCTACTACTACAAATTTACTCCAGTAAAAACTCATATAGTTCCTTCACTGCAAAGGAGACAAGGGTTTTACTCATTACTTTTTTGGTATCTAGAAAATGGATTCTGGATCTAACTAATCTAAATATTTTTTCTCTTTATTCCAAAGATTAACCACTTTTCTTTCCCCTCAAACCTTTTTGATCACTTCACTTTAGGTTTAAAAGATGCTTACTTACATACTCCCATTCAAAAAAAAAAAAAAAACTTCATTAAATGTGCATCTTTCAGCTATTTTAGCATTTTTGCCAATGGATTCCCTTTTTCCAGTTTTTGCTAAATCAAACAATTTTTACATGGAATGTTTCTATATCAGACTATCAGGAAAACTATGACTCATTGGGATTTGAATGTTGCTTTAGAAAAAAAAATAACACTATTTCACTTTGAACATGCAGCCAGCCCTGGTATTAGCTTTAACTTGTTCTATACAGGTATCTGAATGGCAGGTCCTTATTTCTATTCAGCATTGTTTGATCTTTCACAAGCACAGGGTGAGTCTGAGGACCAGTTCTTGTTTTATGCTGTAAGTTGTCTCTGAACTTATCATTAATAAAACTATCCAGCTCCCTGTTTCTACCCTGATCCACAAAAAAGTGAGAAAAAAATGTCATTGACTGGATGTTCACAGGCAGTTTTTCTTTTTCAAACAAGGCATTGACTTTAGTTAAAACAGTATAAATCACAATTATTAGAACAAGATATGAAGCCAAAAGATAATAGTGAAAAAATGAACAGGAAAGTAACATGAAAAAACTGCTATGAAATGAGAGAAACCGTTTCTATTTCAAACAAGCATAAATTGATAGCCAAAACAATAATGATACACACATATGAAACTATATGTATCTAAAAACATCTGAAGAACTATGTACACAGATACTGAATATTAAAGATAAATCATCATCATCATCCCTTTCCCATTTTCTACATGGGGTCCGAGTCAGCTTTGCAGTGCCACTCTCCTACCTTCTTCAGCACTCATGCCTGACTGTTGCAAGTCTTCTCTCACACAGTCCATGCATCTCTTTGCAGGATGTCTTTACTACCCAGGTTTCTGTACAATAGTGTAGTAGTGGTCACACCGCTATTTTGTACACCTTACTTTTCAGCTTCTTTGGCACTATTGTCGTATGCTAACCCTACCTCTCTGTGCCAGCTGTTAACCTGTTCAACTATTTTCCCTTCTCTCTCAATCCTCATCTTCTGATTTATCCCATTTGCTGCTGTTTTAACTGTCATGTCCATACTCAGTTTTATTTCATGTGCCTTCGGGTTTTCATTCCATTCCCATATCATTTGCTGAAGTTCTTGCTCAGAGCGTGCCTGTAATGCCAAATCATCTGCAACTTTGATGATTGTCCCCTCTGACCTCTTTGCAAATGTAGTGGATCACTAGTATGAATAGCTGTAGGCATAAAGCTCAACCCTGATGCACACCCACTTCTACTGGGAACCCCTCTGTGAGACCAAACACTGTTCCTACTTGAGACACTGGATCCTTGCGTATAACCTGCACTAATTCTACTAATGTTTCTGAGAATTCAAGCCACTGCAGGACTGGCCAAATCAGCTTTCTTGGGACCTTGTCATATGTTTTCTTCAAGTCTAGGAATGGCCAACTAGACCCTTTCCTCATCTCTTGCTTCTTATCAAATATCTGTCTCAGTGCAAATGTCAGGTCAGTTGTGCTGCACCCTGACTGGAATCATAACTGCTTATCTCCCATTTTAATTTGTGCTGCTCTGCTTATTTATCTATCAGTCACCCTCTCCAGAACTTTCATGCAGTGTGTTAAGAGTTTGATACCTCTGTACTGCCCACAGTGGTGAGTGTCCCCTTTGTTCTTGAACACTGGCACTAGTATACATATTATCCAGTTATTTGGGATATGCCTTTATGTCCATACTACTATGAGTACCCCCTGGAGCCACTTCTACCCTATCTCGGCCAGCATCTGTATCATACCTGCTGTGACCACATCTGAGCCTGCTGCTTTCCCTGACTTAATTTTCCTTAGCGCTGTTCTTACTTCTTCTGTGGTGGGCTCCTCCTCTTCTTTCCATTTAGGCTGTGTCTGTAGTAGTACAGCTTCTTTGGGGTTTTCTTCATTCAGAAGCTGCTGGAAGTACTCCTTCCATTTACCTTTGATGTTCTGTTGACTGATGGGCAGGTTGTTGCTGGCATCCCCTATGGAAGGTCTCTGATTATCGTTTTTATTCTTTGGCCTTTGTCTTGCAACCTGATAGAGTTTCTTTGTGCCATCTACTGAGTCACTTTCTTTTATAATACAGAAACCAACCTGATATTAGAGGTGAATTATTTACTATTCTCTTGGGGGGCTCTGTGGCAAGAGAAAGGAGAGCAAGCATCCTGACATGTGCCCCTCTCAAACGTGAATGGGTCAGACAAGAAGCCATTAGTGAGGAATGATGATAGGGTCATCTTGTACACAGAACTTTGCAAGATGAGCTGTTTGGACTCTTTCATCAGCCATGGTGCTGTGTCAGTTTTAACCCTTCTTGTATTAACTGGTGCTAAATATTTAGTATTTTTAGGAAGGTATAATTGAAATGAATAACTGCTTCATCTATGGGTATTAGTCTTAATACATTCCAGTTGTAGTGGGACAGGGCTGTAATAAATGTGTCTTTGTCAAATTTGGTTAAATTGTGTACTTGTTTATAGATTTTTTATTATTTTTTTTATTTGGCCAAACCATGTTATTGTATTATTACATAGGTAGGGAGGTGGTTACTTTTAGTATCTAGTTAATATTATAGGGTTTGTTTGTCAATATCCAGTCCAGTGTAGACTGACTGTTAGTGTGTTTGTTGATTCTGGTGGAGGAACTTATTAGTTGAGTGAAGCCAAATAGGTGAACAGAGTCCTTGCAGTTGCTGCAGTCTATATTTAGGCCACCTAAGATGAATGTTTCCAGGGCAGTGTTGTCAGATAAACAGTATAGGATATTTTTGGCTGTGGTAGCTGTTGCATGGTGAGGTGTATACATACTGCTGAGATACATAGATTTCCTTTGGTTGATTTTCAGGTATGCAATCAGAAATTCAGCATTATTAAATTTTGGGACCTTTAAAACCTGATGCTGCCTAGCCCGCATCTCTGTCCTGATGGGCTGCAACAAACTTTAATAATCAGACAAGCTAATTACCAATACCAGGCACCATCACTTTAAACATACAGCTAGGAATGGTCTGCAGATTTTGTTCACGTTAGATATTTTTATGTGTTTGTCTATTAACAAGGTTAGTACAGTGACTCAGCTTGGCTATTTTCAGCTATCATCTGAGCAAACTATATGAATTACAACAAATATTGCAATAATGCACATCAGCAGACATTTCACATAACAAAAAGAGCTGTGCAACTGCATTAAGAATAGCAGTGCCAGACAACAACAAAGATGTAAACTTCATACACACAGTGAACACTAATAGCTATATATATATATATATATATATATATATATTTATTTTATTTTATTTATTTTTTTTCTGAGGTTAGGCTAGTCTAGGATATATGTCCATTTCAGTAGAGGGAGGGGGAGAAGAAAAAAAAAGGTAAATTACAAATATAAAAAAATAATAAAAAAACAGAATAGACATTGTTACATACAATTTTACAAAAAAAAGCAGTAAGTAGGGAACATTAATGTAAAAATTGCAAACCAAAATTTTTTTTTTTGTCAGAAAGCATATATATATATATATATATATATATATATATATATATATATATATATATATATAAAAGCATCTTTAAATGTGGCCATCATTGCTAACTGCCATACCTGGAGGTGACATCATTTTGTTGGTATGCTTATTGTTGGTTAGCACTCATAAAAAGTATAGCATCTGAGATGCTTTATTATAGTTTTAGGTATTTATGTAACAGCAGTTGAAGTAGGTTCCCATACTAAGAATTTTGCATACCATTCTCTCTACTCCTTCAGCAGGTGTAGTAATACTTTTATTATCCCTTGCCAGGGGGAGTTGCTTCAGACTGAAGCCTTTTTGCCAGGTGCTGCTTCAGAGTTCCAGAAATAAAATGATCACATCAATGCAATATGATCACATCACTGCAGTTTTTAATTTATTAACTGATTGTCAGACTTAACACAACCTCTAGTGCCACAACTGCAAAACTAACTGCAGTGGATGTTTTTAGAGTAGGTGATCAATCAACATGTGTCTGGGCAGCAGCCAGAGTTTCCAGAAAGAAACACAATATGCAAATTCCACACAAGGAGTGACTGGAGATCATCACTGAACCCGAGACCCTACATTTCTGTGACTCTTTTCTTCTGAAACACAGCGATGCCTGGTGGCTATTAGTATTATGTCTCAGCACTTTTCTACGTCACATGCCCTTATCACTTTAACAGGACAAATGTAACTAATTATGTTAAAGTATAAGTGTTACTGCTTGTAGGCAGGAGTAAATAACAGAGTTCAGTTTGCAGATTCTGCCTTTTTCTTCTTCTCTTCTGTTCCCGTTAGGGGTCGCCACAGCGGATCATCAGTTTCCATTTCTTCCTGTCCTCTGCATATTGCTCTGTCACACCAACCGCCTGCATGTCCTCTCTCAACATGTCCATAAACCTTATCTTAGGCCTTCCTCTTTTCCTCTTACCTAGCAGCTCCAACCCTAGCTTCCTTTTACCAGTATACCCATCATCCCTCCTCAGCACATGTCCAAACCAACGCAATCTCGCCTCTCTGATTTTGTCTCCAAACCGTCCAACCTGGGCTGACCCTCTAATATACTGATTGCTAATCCTGTCCATCCTTGTCACACCCAGTGCAAATCTTAACATCTTTAACTCTGCCACTTCTAGCTCTGACTCCTGCCTTTTTGTCAGTGCAACCGTCTCCAACCCATACAACATAGCTGGTCTCACTACCCTCTTGCAGACCTTCCCTTTCACTCTTACTGGTACCCGTCTGTCACAAATCACTCCTGACACTCTTCTCCACCCATTACACCCTGCCTGACTACAGATTCTGCCTGGTGTAATATAATTGCATTTTGAATGAACAGCTCAGTGCACTAAAAACAAAAATGTAATGTGCTTCTGGTTTGAAGTCCAGCGGAGTTATGTGCATTTAGTGTTACCATTCAGTATTTCTCTAACTTGACACTACTCCTGTCTGCAAATTTGTATTAAAAAAGATGACAGTGTGTGTTCAATATCCATAAAATTTGTGGTGGAGTTACAGAATTTTGCAAACTAAGGTAAACAGTGATAAAGATGAATCATCATGTTGCATATAAGACAGAACACCTGCATTTAGTATGAAATAGAGTATCTATTAATATAATAATATGTTCATATATACTTTTAATTTATTTATTTTACAGAACATTTTTAACGATCTAAGAGACAGTTTGAGATTCAATGATTCAAATACTACACTGCAGAATGAGGTCCAGCAAAAAAAAATAACAAGATTCCTTAGGAATGTTGAAGAAAACATTGTACTTGATGTGCTTTCATCACTGAACAAAAGTGGAGCAACAGAAGAAGAAATATACCATTATACAAATGAAACTGGTAATATACTGAAAAGAATATTGCTAATGCATAATACTTTACCTCCATTTTGCATGAACCTTTCTCCAAAATACTCACCTCATCTCCTCTGGATGAACAAACCCTCTAACACTTTGATTACCATACACATCAGTTGAATTATGCATGTTTCTGAAGTACACAAAACTGTAAATTAATTATCTTAGCTGGTAGCTAGATAAATGCATTGGAGAAACAGTGGACTTTCTTTTATGATCAACAAGAGTAAGACAATGACTGGGATTCACACAAGTGAGCATTGTGCCTTTGTAGCACTAAAGCTAAGAAGGCTCACTGCATGTAACAGGCAAGGGTTACCATCAGCATACCAGTTGGAAAACCACAAAACAAAGTAAATGGGCACAATTAGCAGGTGGTAACATTCACAAACAATTACATCAAAAATAAACCATTCAATGGCTTCCAAGGCAGTACATCTCAGATTGTAATGGCTTGGCAGCCAACAATGGACCACTAGAAAGCCAAAGCAGTACAGCATAGAACAGCACAGCACTGTACAGGAGCAGTCACATGGACATGCACCGAGAAGTGCTAAATATGGTCATCATCCAAACATGGAGGAAAACTGATAGATAGGAAAATAGGAACAGGATGTACATTAAAAAGAAAAGCACAAGCGTGAGCAAAAAAATAGAGGTGGAAGAAAGATGTGGCATGGCGTTAATGAAATAGGTCCTACTTTCATAAAAGTATAGAAGGAAAAGGTAGTGAGCGATGACCTTGAAAAGGCACCTAGTATGTGCAGACAAATCAGAACACTGGCACAGGCTGTCCGGGATGGTGATCATTCAAAAGGGGGAGTGGACAGTGAATGGTTACAGAGGGTAGACAGATAGTGACTGAAAGGGTTGGGCAAGCTATGAACAGTGACACCAAATGGATGGGTAATATCAGGAAAGTGATAGGAGGGTAGGCTGTCAGACTATACCCGAGGGCAATATCCCCAAGCATCCCACACCTGGGTGGCTAATGGCATGGACCTGTTGTTCCTCTTGTATCCCAGCAATGGATGTGCCCAGCATTTTCAAACCACTCCAGAATGCACCTGATGTTGTCAGTGTGGATGTCCAGTTGCTGCTGCACCTCAGCAGCCACCTCTGCACCTGCTGGCATGTCACCAAAGGTCTTCACATCCTTTCTGAAATCCCAAAACAGATGACAATTCCAGACTGCCCCCAGCATAGGAGATCTGTCTCTCTCTTTCTCTCTCTCTCTCCCCTAAGAGGAAGATGCATAGGGTTTTATTGACCTAGCAGTAGCTGTAGCACCTGACAACAACTGAGCAGAAAATGTAGCAACTGAGCAGAGTATTGTCATCTCACCTCATCTGTCACATCTGGCCCTACATATGGGAGACAACATGGGAAAAAGATAATAAAACACATAAATACCTTTAACAGTGCTGCAGCTGCACACAACAAGGCTATGCACCCCAGTGTCCGGAGAGGCTCTCCTACCTTCTGCAGCAGCTGTACATATTCAAATAACACTCTTCAACAGCTGTAAAACAATGGAAATCTTTTTCATCATCACAGAACACAACACATAATACAGTTAAATGTAAGTTTTGTATCTCATGAATCTCTACTTCCCACTGATGAAACAGGTAACAGGACAGCACAGAACATGCTCATAGGGCTGGTAGATGTGCAGAGATGTCACATTCCTTATGCTGATCAGTACTTCATGGCTCACACAAGTAGGCATGGATAGTGTAGTGCATAGACTGAGCAGGCAACAGACAGCAGTCCTATGTGCTTTCATTAGCATTTTGTCATGCTAAATGTCTTGTGTTCATGTCTTATAAAGTGCTAGTGCTATCTTGTTCAATACCACTCTGAATCATAGGAATGGAAATTATTAGAGGAGCTGTGAAAGTCCAGTGGATGTGAGATTTTAAAGAAGGAAATAGAGGGATTTGTGCTGGAAGTTTAGGCATTGCATAACAGCATGTCTGTGTTTCCAGTCAAGGGGAGGGAGAGTCAGTGTGCAGTTTGTGTAACTTACACATATGCAGGGTGGAATATGTATGAGTGATCCACCACAGATATAGCACACAGAAGAGTAGTAACACAGCTTGCAGTCATGTGAAAGCATGCAGATGCTAATGCACCCAGATGTCCATAGCCAGGTAAAGCAGACGCCCATAGCCAGGTAAACCAATTGTGTATGCCTTTGGGTAGACACAATGGCCACAGGATACTGAGTGGAATATGATGGTGCATATAGTGTGGGGGATTGACATGACTCTATATACCTACAGGGTGTAGTACCATATGTGGGGTCAATTGAGGTAACTGCAGATGATCCACAGGTAGATAAGTGGGAGTAGTCCATGGACAATAACATAGTCAAGGTGTAGCTAACACCACACACTGAATAAATTACACAATTTCTCAGTGGGTGTCCAAAATATGGTATGGCCACCTGGGAGAGATAACAACTGGAGAAGTTCATAACCCAGACACTTTACATACATTGCATTCAGATATTAGCTAATGCTGCAGCTGTTGTTGACCAGCAAGTCAGGGTGAAATCTGGTATGGCATTCTGTGAGATGTTAATACTGTGGAAGTCTAGAAAATGCCCTCACAAAAAGTACAAAGGTGGATTACAAGTGTGCTTTTCCATGCAAAGCAGAAGGTTCTCAACATCAAGGTCGACAGTACCACCACAGTGGTGGGCAACCAGTACTGAAACAGATGATGGACATTGAGAAATGTCTGGTGTTGCTTATCATCCAGTAGGTCTGGCACCTCCTAGCATGTGGTGGGTTGAATGTGGGTGTGGGCCTGTTATCTACTCCACATCTGTAAACAAATGAATCAAAGGGTTATTATTGACTGTACTCTAGTATCATGTGTATATACACATACAGTGAAATGGATATGATTGTTGGTGACTTGTTCCTTTGTCCTGTAGGAACCTCTGGTCTGCGAGTGAAGAGCAACATCCTGCCTAACAAGGCATGTCTTATAAAGTGTTTTATAGTAATTTTAAACATGTCTCAGTATGAATGCTGCATGGGGGGATAATACAAACATAGTGTTTTGGACTCACACTGGTATCATATGTCTAATGCATTCAGATATTTCACTTGTGAAACTGTTCACAACAACAGGACAATACAGGGTTGTCATCAGCAGGCCTGCTGTGGCAAAGCTGTCCACAACAATAGGACAATACAGGGCTGTCATCAGCAGGCATGCTGTGGCTTATTTTGATGACATTCTGCTGGTGACAATAACCTGATAACATAGTGGCACAATCTCCAACATTTTACAGGGAGGGAACATCCACACCCATAGGTGTAGATGCCACTGTAGACTTTGTTGCTGAATGCATGGCCTCAGTGGATCATGGTGTCTGACCTGCAACAGAGAGTTCTAGCAAGGCTCTTTCTATAGCTTCACCTGATGCAGCCACAGATATGCACTTTCTTTACCATGGGTATACCTATCATAGGTGAAAGATATCAAGGATTCCAGTGTTGCTATGAATTCTCTACTGGCTCAGATAGGCATTCTACACTCAGAATTAACCAGCAGATATGCAAGTCAGTGATCCAAGTGCAACAGCTGCTATATACAACATTCTGAAGATTGTAAGTTTTGTCTGTGGAATCATAGGATCGTAGGAGGTTATTAAGCTATTGGCACTGAAGCCCTTATATGCTTAGCCTGAGTTTAGCCCATGTTTAAACAAGTCAGAACTCAAAGCCCCTGTCCAGTGGGGGCACAGGTGGAATCCCAGGGGTGTATTTTCTGTTTCCCATCCAGTTATCCAGGTTGTGCTTAAAAAGTGATAATGAGGTACTCTGCTTGATGTAGAGAGGGAGTCTATTCCACAGATGGGGAGTCTCTGGAACACAAATCTGTCCTGCCAACAAGTCCTACTGATATCACAGACCAGGTTGAGGCCACTCACATGGGCTGCTCGAGTGACATAACATTGTAGTACAGTATGACACAACCAATATGTACAGAACACTGTGCATCATATTGTAGCACAGTATCACACAACCATATGTACAGAACACTGTGCATAACATTGTAGTACTGTATCACACAACCAGTATGTACAGAATATTGTGTATCACATTGTAGTACGGTATCACACAACCATATGTACAGAATACTGTGCATAACATTGTAGTACTGTATCACACAACCAGTATGTACAGAATACTGTGCATAACATTGTAGTACAGTATCACACAACCAGTATGTACTGAATACTGTGCATCACATTGTAGTACAATATCACATAACCAGTATGTGCAGAATACTGTGCATCACATTGTAGTATGGTATCACACAACCAGTATGTACAGCATACAATGCATAACTTTGTAGTACAATATCACACAACCAGTATGTACAGAATACTGTGCATCACATTGTAGTACAGTATCACACAACCAGTATGTACAGATTTCTGTGCATAACATTGTAGTACAGTATCACAGAACCAGTTTGTACAGAATACTGTACGTAACATTGTGGTACAGTATCACAAAACCAGTATGTACATAATACTGTGCATAGCATTGTAGTACAGTATCACACAACCAGTATGTACAGAATAATGTGCATCACATTGTAGTACGGTATCACACAACCAGTATGTACAGAATACTGTGCATAACATTGTAGTACAGTATCACAGAACCAGTGTGTACAGAATACTGTGCATAACATTATAGCACAGTATCACAAAACCAGTATGTACAGAATACTGTGTATCATATTGTAGTACAGTATCACACAACCAGTATGTACAGAATACTGTGCATCGCATTGTAGTACAGTATCACACAACCAGTATGTACAGAATACTGTGCATCACATTGTAGTACAGTATCACACAACCAGTATGTACAGAATACTGTGCATAATATTGTAGTACAGTATCACAGAAACAGTGTGTACAGAATACTGTGCATAATGTTGTAGCACAGTATCACAAAACCAGTATGTACAGAACACTGTGCCTAACATTATAGTACAGTATCACACAACCAGTATGTACAGAATACTGTGTATAATACTGTAGAACAGTATCACACAAATAGTATATACAGAATACTGTGCATAACATTGTAGTACAGTATCATATCACACAACCGGTATGTACAGAATACTGTGCTTCACAATGTAGTATAGTATCATGTACAGTATCATATCACACAAACAGTATGTAAAGAATACTGTGCATCACATTGTAGTACAGTATCACATAACCAGTATGTACATAATACTGTGTATCATATTGTAGTACAGTATCACACAAGTATGCAGAGAATACTGTGCATCGCATTCTAGTACAGTATCACACAACCAGTATGTACAGAATACCGTGCATTACATTGTAGTACAGTATCACATAAACAGTACGTACAGAATACTGTGCATCACATTGTAGTACAGTATCATACAACCAGTATGTACAGAATACTGTGCATCACATTGTAGTACAGTATCACACAACCAGTATGTACAGAATATTGTGCATCACATTGTAGTACAGTATCACATAACCAGTATGTGCAGAATACTGTGCATAACATTGTAGTACAGTATCACACAACCAGTATGTACAGTATACTGTGCATAACATTGTAGTACAGTATCACACAACCAGTATATACAGCATACTGTGCATAATATTGTAGTACAGTATCACACAACCAGTATGTAGAGAATACTGTGCATCACATTGTAGTACAGTATCATACAACCAGTATGTACAGAATACTGTGCATCACATTGTAGTACAGTATCACATAAACAGTACGTACAAAATACTGTGCATAACATTGTAGTACAGTATCACACAACCAGTATGTACAGAATACTGTGCATAATATTGTAGTACAGTATCACAGAACATGTGAACAATGCAGTGTACTGAGAAATAGTAGTCTATACAGCAAATTTATAAAAAATGCAAATATCTTCAGGAGGAATTGTTTGCATTCTGGGAGCAAAAGAATAGAAAGACATGGATAGCCAGTGACAGTCATTTATTTTATAACAGTGGTAACTACTGGAATCTATGATGTATTAAACAAGACTGGAAATACAGTTTATCAGTAGGCATGACACATCAGTAAAAGAAATAACAGCATGAATATGAAGAAAGACATTTTACATTTTAGACAATGCTTCAGAGTTTAGTAAGGAAATTTTCTGAAATTGAAATATATGAAATGTCATTTTCTTGCAGCTATTTTTTTTTTATATATACTTGGTAAAAAGTATTAACAGAGTTCTCAACAATTCATTCTTAAAGCTAATCCTGGGAACATAGGTGTTAGGCAAAACATAAAATTATTTGAAAGGGCAATACAGATATTTATAAAGTATACTTGATTAAGCGTGACATTAATTAATCACCTCCTTGAACAAAGGAAGACATTATATAGTGGCAGTATATCCCACAGTATGTGTGCAGTATGCGATTCACAAAGTGTATATCATTGTTTTCTGTGACAGTATGTTGTGGTATACAGGGAAGTGAAACACACTGAGCTACTAAATCACCAGTCACCGAAGTCAGCATTGCTGTATATTAACAGGCCATGTTTCCATCAATTGGCCAAAGGTGTACCAATATATACACACAATGGTTTACACTAGATTAACATACCTTTGTCACTATCATTGTCACCCACAGACTGATCATGGGATGTTTCAGATATTTGTATGGTTTCCCGTCACTTATTTATTGCATTTCAGCTGATTAATGTCTGTGTATGAGGTATAGGGCTATGCCACTGCATGTATGTGAATGGTATGGGTGTAAGGTATAGGGCTGTGCCACTGCATGGATGTAAATGGTATGTGCATGAGGTATAGGGCTGTGTCACTGCATGTATGTGAATGGCATGGGCATGAGGTATAGGGCTGTGCCACTGCATGTATGTGAACGGTATGGGCGTAAGGTATAGGGCTGTGCCACTGCATGGACGTGAGTGGCATGTGCATGAGGTATAGGGCTATGCCACTGCATGGATGTGAATGACATGTGCATGAGGTATAGGGCTGTGTCACTGCATGGATGTGAATGGCATGTGCATGAGGTATAGGGCTGTGCCACTGCATGGATGTGAATGGCATGTGCATGAGGTATAGGGCTATGCCACTGCATGGATGTGAATGACATGTGCATGAGGTATAGGGCTATGCCACTGCATGGATGTGAATGACATGTGCATGAGGTATAGGGCTATGCCACTGCATGGATGTGAATGGTATGGCGTAAGGTATAGGGCTGTGTCACTGCATGGATGTAAATGGCATAGGCATGAGGTATAGGGCTGTGTCACTGCATGGACGTGAATGGCATGTGCATTTTGAACATACATTTTCATTTACTCTCTCTGAAAAGATATGTGTGCCACTCAAAATGCCTTCTCCCAAATGATTTGTTTGTTTGTGTGATAATTTATTTGATTTTGCCTGTTAGCATTATGCAGGTTTGCTTCTGGAGTTTTACTTTCATGTGTCATCTTCTCATAGGGAGCAGATAAGTAGAAACACATTCTTAATTCCCAGCAGTGGGCTGATGATCCACACGTAATTAGTTTCTATGTATTGCTGCTTCACCTGGGATTAATATCTCTGTTTAGTGCCTGCTAACTGCAGATACATTCTCCAACTTCCCTACAGCCCTGAAATGGATCAACTGTGTGCAAATGGAGACTGATAGAATGAGTGAATGTGTCAAAAATTCATTGTGAGAGCAGGGTATAAAAACAGTGTCTACACTTTGCAATTAGACATTAGCAATTGCTTAGTACTACTGAAAACAGTTAAGAAACATGCTCATTTGCATGTCTTGGTCACTAATCTGGTATTGCACTTGGATCTGTACAACATTAGTTCCCTGTGGTCTCCTGGTGACATCAGCACTTTGCTAAATTGCAAACTGCAATTAGTCAAACAGTGCCAAAGGCAGGTATATGGACTTCTGCAGTACATTGGCAGCAGAGTTAAACTGTAACGGTATGGGTGACCTCTGCTGCACATTGCAGTGTTATGTTAAATCATCCAATTCTAATGTTAGATGTCTGTAGCTATATATATATATATATATATATATATATATATATATTTTTTTTTTTTTTTCATTTTCTCTACATTCATTTTCATTTCTCCCAACTATTTTTCTTAAAATTTTTTTCTATTTAGTGTGTCATACTCATTACTGGATATGTGTAGTTGTATATTTGTTTTTTTATTTCATGTGCATATTCATATTTGTGATATATAATATAACATAATAATGTTTCTATATATGCATATACATGTATATATTTATTTATTTTTGTTTTTTGTATTATATTACATGATGAATATGGTCTCTTTTCACTATAAAATATGGGCTGGTGTGATGCTGTAATTGTAATTTCACACTGATGACACCAGGGGGCGAAATCGGTCACCTATCTGTATATTTTTTCAGTTGAGCCGAATGGCTGCATGAAGGAGCAACCTAAGGAGCAACCTGAATGTTTGTTCCATCCTACAATAAAAGTACTTTTGTACATCTTAAGTGCTTTTTGGGTCGATTTTACTATATCCGACATTGGATTTACTATTTCGAGTGCTGGAATTTCTTTTTTTGGGACTATATATATATATATATATATATATATATATGTATTTGTATCTGTGCGTGTGTGTGTGTGTGTGTGTGTGTGTGTGTGTGTGTGTGTGTGTGTGTGTGTGTAATTGCATTTCTCCAACCACACTTTCATTAATAAGCTGTGATGGCAGTTTATATGCAACTTGATTTCTGTCTTAAGGGATACAAACTTTATGATTGTTTTCATTTTGGTCTTTGGCCTCATCACAGTACTGAGACATCCTTACCAAGGTCTTTTGTGACATTTTCTTGGCCTGAGATCATTGTCTTTATTTGGTCTTGCTTCTGCTTGGTTTCACAGCAGCTTCTGGCATGGCAGATCATCGTGTTTCATTTGAAATGTTTAACAAGTTCTACGGTGCCCCATCAGATGTTCTTGTGCGTTGTTTGTTCTACATTTTTTTGCATGAAATTTTCCTTCCCTTCTTCTCTGGAATATAGCATATTAAAACATTCCTTCTGTGAGGTTGTTCTTTTCTTTTATACCTGCTGCTCTGGTTGAGCTTTTATGGTAAGAGGGTTGCAGTATCAAAATTGCTTCTATTAATGCAGAAAAGCATAAAAAATAGATCCAGATCTCTTAAACTCTAAGAGCAAAAAATCTGGACAAAGCCATAAACAATGGGGAGACAAAGGCACAAAATCAGGGACACTTTTAAAATATTGCTCTTACAAACTTAGGAAGTTGATGGAATAACATGTTTTGCATTAGTATGAATTTTCTGAAAGGCATGGAGTCTATAACTCAAATGTCTGCCAGTATTTTAAGACTTAAGTCCACAATGACTTGTCAGTAATTTGCAAGAAAGCAACAATTTTATGAGAAACAGACCAAAAATATGAAGTAAAATTCTGGACATTCTGTGCAAATCCGTACAGGTGAGAGGTATGAAGATCTGACGTAATACACAGTTGTCTCTTGCTTTGCCTAAAGTTAGCAAGCAAGGATAAGAACTTTACTAGACCTGGTTACAGTATAGCATATGGACAGGAACCATAAATGTGCTGGAGGGATTATAGTATTCTGTCTGTACTAATTCATCTGTTTCATGTCAGACAACCAACTTCCATTCTCACCACTGACATTTTTCATGATTAATATGCAAACTGACAAATCTAATGCTTGGAGTAACATGTAGGCAGATCCCTCTGGTTAACAGCCCATCAATAGTTGATGCATCATTTCAGTGGTTAACCACAGATTTCACATATGAGTGCATTTTTCTGAAAAACTAAAATATTTATAGGAAATATTCTTGAGATAACTTTTTAGCAACTCTTCTGTACTCCTCTGTGACACAGCTTCTACTTTAACTGTGTTTTTAATTCGAAGCTTGGCAGGTTGGTCCATTCTACAAATCTGCCAAGGGTTACTTCAAAAAATGAAAACCATGATGAAAAATAAGAGATCATCTTTGATACAATTTCAGGTCAACAAATGATAATTTGTTTCATGTCAGGTTCAGATGACTCCATAATCAAGTCAGAAATAACTATCATCGTTAACAAAAAGCTGTTCTTTCCAAGCTAATGGCACCTTCCTACCATCTGGGCCATGGCACTACGTCATCATCTAACTATCATCTCAGTGACTCTGATATTGCTAATATGTTAGAAACCCCTTCCTACCATCTAGGTCACGGCACTACGTCATCATCTTACCATCATCTCAATGACTCTTATATTGCTAATATGTTAGAACCCCCTTCCTACCATCTGGGCCACGGCACTACGTCATCATCTTACCATCATCTCTGTGACTCTGATATTGCTAATGCGCTTGAAAACCTTGCACAATCCCATCAAAAAACTAATTTCAGATAAATATACTGAAAGCTTTAAACTCCTATCAATCAATACTTCAGTTATATTTATTATTAACATAGCATCAGTCTACACTGACAATGAGTAACTAAGAGAACTTAAGCATGACCACCATCAGGGGATAAACAACTTTCTGAATTTGTTACTAGAACCATTTTGTATACTTACAGTTCTTGGGAACTGTCTCCATCAAAAGCTGTGAAATGCCTCACTGATTCTAATTTCTTCTCCAGTACCCATAGTAAGTATCAGAATAATATTGGTACCAATACTGCATTCCTGTCTATAGCTGAATTAATTTTATTATACAGGTACAAGGCCAGCTGAGTAGGTCAAATACTTCTTGACCTTTACAAGTAAAAAAAAAATGGTTCAGGACCACCACGACTAAAAAAGTAAATACTTTATTAACCAATGTAGTAATGTAGTAAGCACTTTTATGACCTAATAGTCACTTCTTCAGACTCTCATAATAAACACATGTACCTAATTTATATCAAAGACAGCCAATCAACAGAATCCACTTAACAATAGAAATGTATTTAAAGATACAGAAACATATGTATAAAATTGCTCTAAAACTACTCAGAAATAGCATAAAATGCTGCACACACCTAAAATCAATGGGGGAGTGTGCATGCACATAGGAAAGGTTTCAGTGAAACTGCATCATTAATGCCTGGTGACCTCCCAGCATTAAAATACAAAATCCACCTCTGCTCTGCCAACTCAGTTCTATCCCTAATATCCCCCCTCTAATACTATCCCTAAGGATCTCCAAGACAAAAAAATTAAATTCATGTTGATGCACACTTGTTTTAACATGCCATGCCAACACATTGCTCTCTTTACCATTCCTAATGTCCCCCTGGTGTTCTAAAATATGTTCTCTGAGGGACCGATTCATTTTCTCTATATAAAACACACTGCATGTTAAACAAAAACTGTAATATATAACATTCCTGGAGGCACAGCCAGCATAAAACTTACATTCTATGGTCAGCCCTGACTGTACATGTGGGAAGTTAAACCTTGTATGAATATATCTACATGCACTACAGTTCCTACAAGTGTATGTCCTGTCTTTGTGAGGTTGCTACTGGTTTATCTATCCCTGTTCTGTGACATAATTGCTTTTTGAGTGACATATTATTCTTAAATGAGAATTGTGGTCTATCACTGGCGATGTCCCTAAGTTCATCATACACCCTCAAGATATTTCAGTTCCTTTTAATGATGCCACAGAAAACATTCACCTCACTTGAAAAAGTCATAGGAGCCCTCACTTACCTCTCACTGGTTTGATCATGCTACCTCCTATCTTCAGGACAATGTTCTGAAAAGTGGGATTTACCCCTGGTTCTTCTCCCTTGAAGTAAGTGAACCATACACTCATCTATCTCTTTCTCTGAATGCACCCTCCTCAGAAAGTCAGCCTTCAACTCATCAATAGCTCTCATTAATTGTGAGTTTTCACTGTGCAACCTCATCATCCTGAGGACTTGTCCCCTTAACACATTTCTGGAGACATGTCTAGGGTCCATACTATTTATGTAACAATGATTTTTTCCTACTAGGCTTCCTATACAAACTTGTCTGCAAATTTCCTAGTTCTGACCTCTTCACTATACCATCTAACAAGTCTATCCCTTCCCTCGAGTATCTGTTTGTAAACCTTAGGAATGTTGTTATACTACTCAAATAATCTATGAACTGGGATAGTACTTCACTAGACTCAGTCCAAAGAAAAAAAATAACACACACAAACCGAACATACCATAACAGATGTTCATTGAACCTATTGTTGTGCAGCACAAAATTCTCCTCCCGTTGTAACAATGCAAGGTTGGCATAGTTATTTGCACAAGTCGTGACCATACCCACGCCAACCTTCTGTAGAAAAAAATCATTGTTAAAAACAGACATTATTCTCCAAAACAATTTCCAGTAATACGCATATCAGGTCAATTTTATCAAAAGACAGATGCCTTCTGTTAACTAACAACTCTCTGATATTCTCTACGCCCCACACATCAGGTATCACAGTAAAAAGGGACTCAATATCCATTGTAACAACTCCTCTGTCACCATGTTGGTAATAAACAGATGAAACACAAAGAAAGAGATCTTCTCTATCACCCCTTTCACAATCCTGTCTGAAACCAGTGTATATGTCTTATCATCATCCAACATTTTCTGCATCTTATTTTTCTATTTAATTGTTTCATAGAATACTGTGGTCTCTCTCTCTCTCTCTCTCTCTCTCTCTCTCTTTCTGCAGTTAGTGGGAGCTATTGTGTTTCACTTCATTGATATTCAGTGTTAAACTCTTAGCCTAGGGGTTTTTTTTGTATTTATAAGTGTTAGTCACATATCGTTGAATTTATTACTGCTCAATATCTGAGCTGTTTGGCATCTGCTACATACCTAGAATCAACTGCATTACTAGCTGAATTAAGTACAACTTGCAGTGTTAAAGATTGTACTGCATTTTACTTTTCTGTCTATTTAATTGTTTCATAGAATACTGTGGTCTGTCTCTCTCACTCACTCTCTGCAGTTAGTTTCTCACCCTTCCTTCCTGTTCTTGTTCTGGTATTAATCTTGCTAGCTTTGGAATTTTCCGCTCCTCCTGTAAATTTGTGTTTGAACACTCCTCCTGGGTCTATCTCATTTGCTCACTCAACCGAGTACAGTGAGATCATATTTTGACTTCAGACACTCCTACCAGTCCCATCTGTTCAGCTCTATCCCAGCTTTATTCCAGTCTAGTGTCACTAGCTCATTCTGTCTAATATAGAGAGAACATTTATGGAGGGCAAACCACTTAGGTCCTTAATTTTGAATTATCTTCTGCTTCTTCTTTCTCCATTTCCACTTTACAAAAAAAAAAAATTCTAAGCTTGTTTCCTGTCTTTCCTATAATTAGTCTAGTCCAGATACAGATTTGCTATAACCAGGAGTGTTTGTAAGCTTCTGAGCCCCCAAAGCCTTTCTGTGTTAGAGGGAAGCCTTCTAGCTTATCAGTGGGAGTGGTAAGCACTAGGTAGCCTATCTACCATAAGAATGGTTTCTGGCCCAGAAATTGTAGTTTATTGGCCGTTTGAGCAGTTTTTCCATCTCCTTCAACTTTCTGGTTTAAAAGCCTGTGTTTGCACTTGTTTCCCACCTTTCCTGTAACTAGTCTAGTCCAGATATAGATTTGCTGTATCCCGGACTGTTTGTAAGCTTCTGAGCCCATCAAACCTTTCTGTGATGGAGGGAAGCCTTCTAGCTTATCAGTGGGAGTGGTAAGCACTAGAAAGCCTATCTACTACAAGATCCACGTACAGATTATTAGTTTTAGCACTTTGATTTGCTTATTTGTGCTCAGCACTTGTTCAGAGCTTGTTGTTAGTACTAAATAAGCTACAAATTACTACAGCACTCAACCTTCCTCTTTACCTAGAGGAAAACAGTTTTTTGTAGTTACTTTCCTCACTTGCTTAAAGAAAAACAGCTCTTATACTCACTTTCCTCACTTATCTAGAGGAAAGTAGTTTTTTTATTCAGGCATGTCCAAGGGTCAGCTCCCAGTGTTTTCTCTTGTCTATCTGATGAATCTGGGCATCTTGGGACCAAATGACTCCAAATCTGACTTCAAACCAGTGACAAGTAGAGTACCACAGGTTTCAGTCCTGGGACCTCTCCTGTTTGGTATCTACTTCTCTGAAGTACAGGCTAACACAGAAGGCCTCTGGCTAATGAAGTTCTCAGATAACTGCAAACTAGGAGCCATAGTCGAGTCCCTAAATGAGGTGGACATCCTACAGAAGGGCCTCACTGAGACAGATGCCTGGTGTCAGAGGCATGGCCTCAAGTTCAGTGCCAAAAAGTGTATTGTCATCCCCTTTGGTAAAAACTCTGTACCCATGAACTACCACATCACATCAGTCTACTTAACGCCGAATGTGTGATAAGAGACCTTGGGACCCAGGTGGACAGTAGTCTCTCCTTTGATAATCACATTGCCACAGTAGTCAGGAAATCCTTCTATGTGGCACGCCTCATCACAAAAGGGTTCTCATCCAGGAAAAAAAACGGTCATTGTTCCCCTCTACTCAGCACTCATTAGACTGATTATAGAGTACAATGCCCCTTTTGGAATATACCTCACAAGACATCTGCTGGAAAGGCCACAGAAGTACCTAACAAAGAGGATTACTGGCCTCAAACAGATGCCTTACACTGACTGTCTCAAAAAACTCCAGCTTTACTCTGTAGCATATCATTTGCTCTGAGGCAATCTCTGCCTAACATATAAAGCTATGTTAAACCCAGAGCTGTTGGACATGCTACACCTAAAGAAATCCTAATCCCTCCGAGCTACATGCTCTAAGGACCTAAACCTTGTCACCACAATAAACAGGACATGCAGGAGGGATAGATTCCTGTCCCAAAATCTTTCTATACTCTGGCACAAGCTACCCATCTATGTCAAGCAAAGTTCCTCATTAGCACTCTTCAAGAATAATCTTGATGGGCGGATGGGAAATAGCAAATGCACCCTGCAGATCATGTCTGCAGCTCTGCTTGACAGGGGCACAGGAAATTAACTTTCTTTGGTGGCGTAAGCCAGGGAACCTTGTTGGTTTGGCTTACTTAGGCCCTTGGACCGATAGCCTAGTACCTACCTATGAACCTATGAAAAAAACTTCAAATCCATCCACAAATCAACCATACCTGACCTTCTCCCTGGGACTAAAGAAAGTCCCTTGTTCAACAGAGAAACCTGTGCTTATGTCAGCCTAATAGATGAAAGATTAAATACTAACCCATTCACTGTCTGTTGCATGTTCTCAGCCAGTCCATTGATTCTCCATGCTCTGCTGTTGTGGGACTCTTCTTTTCATCACCCTGCTCCTGGAACTCTCCTTGTTTATTGGCAGAGGTTGCTCCAACAAAAAAGACACTGAATCGGAATTTGTAATATTAGTAACCTCAGTTGACTGAAAAGAGGTCGTGGCCACTGCAGACCTGTATTAACAGGTTCAGAAAGTAATGTAGTTGAACGAGGGGGCATGGCTTCACATGCCATAGCAACGGGTGTCTCTAAACACTGAGAACTGTTTTCTACTGAAGTGCTATTCTCTCCAACCAACACCCTTTCCCTCAGCCATGAAAAAAACATCTCCCTTTTGAAAATCTGCTATGTCTCATTGCAGTTTCTTTAATGTAGAGACCTGAAGTCTCCTTTCATATGCCACAACACTCTCATGTAAACTGTCCAATCTGTCTCGGATAATTTCAGCAGGAAACTCAGAGACGATGTCAGTCTGTGAACGTTTGATATCATCCAATAATTCTTTCTCTTAGGGTAGAAAAAAGTCAATTAATAACTGCATATATTCAAAACTTAGCTTTAAATTTAAAGCTTGCCATCTTTTCAGCAAATCTGGAAGCATGTCCCCATAAGTCAGCATCTTCAGAACCCTAAGACCTCTGGGGACCACTTTATGGCGAAAAGATGCTTCCATATGAAATCTCTGCCATTGAAGGTGTTTATATCTAAACAGTTTATTCTCTAGCTCCCTGTAATGTTTCAGAAACCATAGTTGAATGTTCTCATCATAAGCAACATGTTGTTATTCTTGTGTGTCCATTGTAGTTCCAAGAACAGGGGTCAAATCTGTGCAGAGGACTCTGCATAGCCATTTCATATGTGTATTCACTAAGCCAGGGTTGTAGTCTAGTTCTATAATACCACCTTTAGCCACGTCCCAGTCTCCAAACACAAAACAATCCAATCAACAGAAAACAACCAGTTCCTGGGTAAAGATCCTCAACTTTGTACACCAAAATGCAAATACAAGTAAACAAAACAGTTCAGGACCACCGGCTAAAAATTAAATGCTTTATTAACTAATGTAGTACACTAGTAAGTGTTTTCTCAACCTTGTCCTCTGGGCCGAATTGACCCATTTTCAGTAGAGGCCCAGGGAGAAAAGCTTCAAGATGCATTATACAATTTCGATACAACTGATAGTTAATATTAAAGATAATATTATGTAGAATAGTTACTCATAAATGCATTCAGTATCATGCATAGTTAACAAATTCATTAAGCTTGAAGGTAGGGATCATACAGTTTCATTTGAGGAAAACAGATATGTGTTCGGTGTGGAAAAAGTTTGCATTCAAACCTTTTAAGGAAATGTAAATACGCTTTATATACACACATCAACAGTAGAATGATATTTACAATATTTACAAGGTTGACTGTGTGAGGGTAGCTGTAGCAGTTGTTGAGAGCTTAGAGAGAAGCTATAGAAATTGTTAAGAGCTTAGACGGGCTCATAGGAAGATAACTATGAGAGTTGTAGAGCTTGGGAACCAGAGAAAGAACCCCCTTTGATTAGGTTGGGTGAAGGCAGGTACATTTCCATTTAGTGGACAGGGGTTTGAATAGTTGGCTTTTGAAGTTTTCTGAGTTTGGTATGGTTCTTAGTTTGGAGGGAAGGGAATTGCATTTTTTGCCTAGTGAGAATGATAGGAGAAGTTGGCCAGCAGGACGTTTAGGTTTATGGATAGTAATTAAGTTCTGATTTTCAGATCTGAGAGCTCTGTTGGGTGTATAAGGGGGAAGGATGTTAGTTAGAACAGGACATTTTGTAGGATGAAATATGAGTCTATATGCAGTAGTGAGTTGGAGATAGTCTAGGTAGTTTGGGAGTTCAAGCCAATTCAAGGATTGTAGGGTTAGGCAGTGATGGGTAGTATTTTTCAATTTAGAGGCAAATTTAGAGATTTTGTTGTAGCAGTTTTCCAGTTTAGAGGTGATAGAGGAGGATAGGTTGGTTAAGAAGATAAGTCGAGGCCAGAGTTTGCCTGGTAGAGTTGGAGAGAAAGCGATTATTCCTATACAGCATACCTAGCTTTTGGTGGGTTTTCTTAACATTTTGTTGAATATGAATATCAAACTTGAGGTGTTCATTTACAGTAATGCCATGTAGTTTGATAGAGGGGACCACTTCTATAAGTGAATTGGTTTGACTATAGACTTTGAAGTTGTTTTTTTTCATAAGAGAGGGTCTTTGTGGGAGGGAATAGTAGAATCTTTGATTTATTTGCATTGAGAGAGAGATTGTTTTGGCGCATCCAGTTTCCAGTTGTTGAGAAGGCAGTTTGGGATTTAGTCAGCAATTCAGAGAGGTTTGAGGCAGATCAGACTAAGGTTGTATCGTCTATGTACTGAATGATTTTAGCATCAGGAATAGCAGTGTGAAAGTTATTGATGAAGATGTTATAAAGCATTGGCCCAAGGATGGATCCCTGTGGTATGCCAGTTGGGGTAGGTAGGAAGGAAGAGATGGAGTTCTTCCATTTGACTGCCTGTGATCTGTCTGATTGATAGCTGTAGAATCAGGATAAAGCATTATGTGAGAGATTAAGGTTTGAGAGATGACAGAGAAGGTGCTTGTGGGAAACAGTATCAAAGGCTTTACACAGATCGAGTAGAACAGTAGAAACTAAGTGTCCTGAATCTTGGGCTTGATTGACAGTTTCTAGGAAAGAGAGTAGAGCGGTTATTGTGCTATGGCCTGGACGGAAGCTTTGCTGGGTAGGAGTGAGAAGATTGTTTTGGGTCAGGAAAGGCATAAGTTGGAGGTGGATGCATTTTTCTAGAATTTTGGAGATTGGTTAGAGCAAAGCAATAGAGTGAAAGTTTGAGATGCTGGTATTTTTGCCTCCTTTATGAAGCGGAAGAATATAAGCTGAGCACCAGAGCTTGGGGAACGTATGATTCTTTTATAGATCGGTTAATAATGATGCTGATTGGGAGAGTAATGCCATCAGCAGCACAATTTAGGAAAGAAGAGAGAATATCGTCGGGAACGTTAGCGCAAGGTTTAAGTTTGGACAAATGTTTTTTTTTTAAGTTAATGGAGATGGGTTTCAGTTCAAACAGATGAGGTGAGTTAAAAGGGGAGAGTGTAGAGCAGTTGGGTTATTATTGGGAAATGTTTTGGTGAGGGCAGTAATAGTTTCTATGAAAAATGAGTTAAATTCAGAGCCTAGTTCAAGGTCAGATTTACTTGGGTCAGGACAGGGATTGTTCTTGGAACCTGGATTGAGGAGTGAGTTTATTGAGTTCCAGAATTTTTGGGGGGTTTTTATTGTTATTAGACTGAAGTTTGATATAGCAGGATTTTTTTGTCTTTGTTGATTAGTCATTTTTGCAGACTTTTACAAACCAAACAGTGTTTAGCACTAACATATAAAACATCAAGGTCATTCTCTACCTTTCCTCATTCCACGTGACAGAGGTACACTGCAGGTTTCTGTCCTAGGTACTCTCATGTTCACAAACACCATGAATTAAATGGTGAGTCACTGTGGTAACATCACAGTTTAGTATTCAGATAAATCTGCTATTGCTCTTCCAACTACATTACAGTTATCAAAGATAAACTGCATGCTGATTCTCATACATTCCAAACCAGCTCATCAGTCTAGGACTACACCTTAGTGCTGATAAAACCAACTCAGTCTCTGCTATTTCTTCCAGTATTCCTCATGTTCAGTGATAACTGTATCATGATGTGAAGCCCAGACTGTGCTCCAGATGACTAAATAACCAGAGTTAAGCTAGTAACTCAGACACTGGAAAATCTGGTAGGGTAACAAAGTAGAAGTGACTCAGTGGATGTCAGCCTACTCATTCCAGGGGGTTGGGGATTAGTGATTCCTCTCTGTCCATTGCCACCAAGCAAAGTCTTGTATCAGCATTAGACTCAAAACCCCTTTTACCATTTTGTACATGTAGTCGGTGTGTTACATTACCAGTAACTTTCACATATGGCCAGGGTTCTCACTTCTGGGTAGCTATCCCTGCTGCTTGCCTAGTACCCAAAGAAACGGACAATACCACTAATGGTAATTCTCAGTGTCTAAGTGTGTGTGTGTGTGTGTGTGTGTGTGTGTGTGTGTGTGTGTGTGTGTGTGTGTGTGTGTGTGTGTGTGTGTGTGTGTGTGTGTGTGTGTGTGTGTGTGTGTGTGTGTGTGTGTGTCAGTGTATGGGTGGAGGGGAATTAACAAACACACAGGGGGGTGACACTGTATACCCTAGCAGTGATGCAGACACTTATGTCAGTAACTGTGAAGCAGGCTTAGGCTGACTTACCAGAAAAGTCTGATAGATGCTTGAATGATAGTCACTGCACATGGCTTACACCCCTGAGAAATGACTAAAGCTAGAATTGGGATTTACTTTGTAGGAAATGAATGAGCCAATTAACCGGCATGAGAGCTGATGGTAAGCAGGCACTGGATATTCCCTCCAAAAACAAACATACTAGTAATTACTAGTACTACCTGAGAACCGAGAGTCACTGTTAACTTTGATATGTTTGTTACTCCCAGGTGAATTTAGTTCATCTAAACTACTTGGTTGCATCACTGGCAACCAAATCAGGTTTGAGTCATACTTAACTAGCATGGTGAGTTGTATGAATCAAAAGCTATGATGAAGATTTTTCTAGGAAAATTATATTTTTGTATGACTTTGCTAATGTAATAGCTGCCATCTTATTTTTCCCTCTTACTCACCTATGGATGGATTTATCACCATCCCTGTATAAAGTACAACATTCTTGCAAAAATACATTTTTTAGTAGGTCACCACAGCAAGCCTTTTTTTTTTTTGGGCAATCCATTTGCTTGACTGGCTTGAGTTGTATTATTATTATGTTACATCTGTACATGTTTGCATCAAAGAAAACTTCTCCATTCGAATGATAACTGCCTTTCTATCTCAAATAATGAACTGAGGGCAAACTCAACAAGACCGAGGCACATTCACTAGAACGTCTCCAGATACCTATTACAAAAACAAAATAACTTTATGTTCATTTTCTTTTACAGTAAATGCTTTGAGAAACTCCCATTCAGCCCAAGAATATGCCAGAAAAAAACACAATTTAAGAATGAAATGAAAAAAAAAATCCTTCTGAATACAGCCCAGGTAACCTAAGTTTGATTAGTAGCTCAGGTGTATGAAAGCACAAACAGGTGGGAAGGACATCCCCTGTTGGGGTGGAATGGTGGTCTCAGCTGACATGAGTTTCTGCTGTGCAGATACAACCTCTACTGGAGTGCAGGGCTGTGTCAGAATGGTGGGAACTGGTGCAGGAAGGACATGGATGTGACCACCCAAGTCAATGACAGTAGTCCTTGTCAGTGCATGTGGAGTGGCACATGTACAGAAAAAAGGGTATCAGTTGACCCAGCCATCTTTATAGTGATACAAGCATTCATATCACCACAGGAGACGAGGTTAAATCATTTACAGGAGAAGCACCCTTATACCTAGGATGATTATGACAACTAGATGACCCTAATGTTTGTATGTTTGCATGGCACCCACCCCTGATGGTTATTTCCCTGGTGGATCTGGGGCTTTCCCACCACTGGAGAAGGAATGGGCATCCAGAATAAGGGCTAGATGTCAGGTAGAGAGGTGTAAAGGTATACAAAATTTCCCATTTCATCTCAAATTCTTTTTTGGGATAGCTATCTGTTTTAGTTCCATTTTGATTTCCTTTGTCAGCTTACTACACAAGTTTATTTCACTCTTCTGAACTTTTTAATGTTAGAGCTCTTTCTTCTTCCTCCACCATATTTTATACATGTTGCAAGATATACAGCATATTATGTGATACTTCTTGCCTGTATCTAGATCACCCTACTCAGTGGTGTATCCAGGAATTTGCAAAGGGGGGGGGGGGGTTTGCAGTCTGGTTAGTTGACTTCTGGGTGAAAGCGAGAAAGTGGGACACTGGCTTTGGTGGTTGTGAAAAGATTACCTTAAGAAGGTCTAACATCACGTTTGAGAAGACATCAGTTTAAATTCAGTTGCACATGATTTTGGTGTGGATATGGTATTACAAATATGCAATTCCTGTGCAACGCACAACACATGTACTGATGGTACACGTATTTTCAATGCATGCCTGGAAAAGATGATTGGCTGCCCATACCAAGTCACATCATTCTGCTTTCATGTCATACTGGGCATATGCACTGTTATAAACTTGGAAAGAAACTCTCTGAAGGTGGAAATAACCACAGTGAAATGTATGTTATTGTTATGTGACATAAAATATATACCACAGGCACAGATGTTTGGATAAATTAGTAAAAGCTTTATTTAATGAATGTACCAAATAACTTAACTCATAAAACTTTTCTAAGCAGCCCATAATGTTTTTGGATTGTTTTCTGTTCTTTCTATGGTTTTAAGCACAATTAATTATCTTTTATTAGTGTTTTTATAACAAAAGTCCTACTGTACCTTTTATCTCCTTTCAACAAATTCTAGAGCGGGTCATATCGTATTTTTAATTACTTGTGTCCTCATCAACATTGTGATGACCTCAAGGCAGTCTCATGCTAGAATTCTTTTGGGCAATACTAATTGCTAATAAATTATTTTTTACGCTTATATCTTAGATCAAAAACAATGCACCATGGGCAGAAGGACGGTGTCCTTGCTGACATCACCCTCTTTTTCCAATCAGTATATGCAATTGGGGTGTCACATAGACAGAAGTCAATGTGACCAAATCACCAAGAAGAATGCTAAGTGATCTGTCTCTGGCATACAATTCATCCTCCGACCATTACCCTCAACATTAGTGCAAGAAATCTTGACAATGCCTGGCATAAAGGGGGAGGGGAGAGGGGCAATGACCCAAAGATAGGGACATATTTTACATATTACGCTTTTAAACTTAGAAATGTGTGAGAATAACAGGGTTTGTATTAAGATGCATTTTCTGAAGGATTCAAAGTCTGATATGCAAATGCTTTTAATTATTTAGTGACTTAAATCCTGAGAGCACCCGAGTGGTTTGGCTGCAAACCACAACCAAAAATACGGGGCAAAATCTGGACATTCTGCAAAAATCTGGACAGTTGAGAGGTGATTTACTGCAAATCAGCAAGTCAAATTGCGTCTGAAATACACGGTCTAGGGATCTAAACCTCCTATGCGACATCAGCAGTTCAGTTTGGAGTGACTCACAGAGGATACCACTGCTGTGGAACATATTTCTCATTCACATAAAACAGAGTTCATCCCTGTTCATATTCAAGCACAACTAGATCTATGGTTAATGGATGGGAAACAGAAAATGTACTCCAGGACTGCCCCTTGTACTACTAATGGACAGAGCCGGTTCCTAAATACTTTATCCCATGTATGGGTCTCCTCACATTATCTATGGTATGCTCCCAGTTATTCTCATTAAGGGTAACGGGATGGGATGAGTAAGGCCAATCTATATCCAAATGGGATAGGTTCTTTCAAGCACATTAAAGGAAACTGGCTAGGATTAAAATGGCGCTCAAGGGCTCATAGCCTAGTACTTGCCTATCACGCTATACGAAGGGCAGTATGGTGACCTTCAATGACTGCGGCTAAGCATGGCTTAGGATATGTTTCGGTAAATCACAAACTGAAGAAGGAAACAGATTTACAATGCTGATAGGATAGATGCATTTATATAGCCCACACATCTTTTAACATTTTGTTTTAAGTATCAGAAAAGGTATGAGGTATTAGACATGCTTGTTATCCCATTTTATATTACGGTTTCAGGGTAGGGAAACTGAAATGTATTTGCATAGCGGTTCAAAAGTACTACTGTTAGATCAAACTTAAATGACGTTGTTTGGATCCAAGAGAATGAGAATTGACATTAGAGTGTCAAGGAATTAATAAAACGTGTTGGATGTCTGTTTTATTTTATCTGTTTATTGGTCTTTGGAGGGTACGTTTAAGTTTTTTTACATAGGTGAATAAGGTTTAAAACATATAAAAATAATAATAATAATAATAATGAGAGTATCGCTTTTTAAAATACAAATGCTCCAAAGAGAAGGTTATAACTATCTGTAAAACATTGTACTTAGTATGGACAATTATAACTGCTCATTAAAACAGCTGAATGTTATGGGACCAGGGCAAGCAACTCAAATCGTTGCAGTGTTGTAATGGGATTTACAGCTCCCACAGTCTCTGGTTACTGGGCTATTCATAGTTTGTGCTTAGCTAGACAGCTGTCATAAATTGACCAATAGAGGTATTGTAGTTTGTCTTCCAATATACCCTCTAGTACAATGCAGTTGCTGTAAAAGACATGGGAGCTGTATGTTAAGCACTGATTAGTGCCACACCTTGTATTCAGCCAGTTGCATACCACTCAATTGTACAGATTTTTACAGACTGTACAGATTTTGGTTTATATTTTTGGCCCATTTTCCAAAAATTGTGGTTTTCTGGCAAATTAGTGGCAAACCATTAAAGATTGAAGTCTGAAAATAATGACATACATTTGAGTTTCAGACTTCACGTGCTTTAGAAAATTTATGCAAATGCAAAGCATGTTATTCTATTGATTTTCTAAGTCTGTAAGAGAAATATTTTAATATTTAAATATCATCCCCACTTTTGGGCCTTTGCCCCACTTTTATTTATGCCTTTGTCCAGATTTCTTCCTCTAAGTAGTGGAAAGGTATGGTTAGCCATATTCTCTACAAGTATGATACATTTGCTTCCATATCTATAACTGTTCAATGTGGATTTCAGCTGTAAATTATGCAAGTGTATAATAACTGTTCTTGCAGCACATGTACACATAATCAAGATGTCTTCTAGAGGTACCTGTTGACTAACTAGTACTGGAGACTTCAGAAAAACAGCAAGAACAAGCTACGCAGTATGAACAGCATGCAGACTGAGGTCTCAAGTTTGCATTTTTAAACACGAGTTGTACAACTTGTACAAAACACAGGGAACCTTATTCAGAAAAAAAAATGCTTTTCTAATTACCACAGGGTAATGTTAGATCACTGAATGAAGAGATAGGATGGACCAGACAGCCATTAAGTGGCACCTAGCATCTAACTAAATTATTTTTAAACAAAACTTGATTAACAGGAAAAGTGTATCAGCAAGCTTCTCTCTTTCCACTAATGGTTTTCATTTGGTAACAGTTCTCAGCGCTGACTACCCTCAGCTCACGGGATTGTATTTGTGAACCATATGTACATTGGCACGCATTCACCATAAAAGCGAATCAGCCACGGTCTCACATATTATTTTAGGTAGTAAATATAACCTTCCTGCCGTGTAACATCTGTGTTGACCCTGATTATGCACCTAAATGCACATAAAAATCATACTTGCCTTAATATATTTAACTACATCTTGCACTAATTATGCCTGCAAAATATTTTCTTCCTAGTACATATTTCATTGGGCAAAAATATTACAATGCAAACATTTGCTGCTTCATGACATCAGTAATAAAATGTCCCTGTTAGCAATCATGCAATCGTGAAAATATACTCTGGTGTGCAGCATACAGTTAAAACAGATCAAACCTGGTCAGATTGTTCTTTTTTTTTTGCCCTTACCGGACGGCCCCTCTTGAGATAATAGTTTCCTTTCCAGTGACTTTTTCTTTCCTAGGGAGAAAAGCAAACTGCCTAAGGTCAGTTCGCTGAGTACTTATGAGTGCAGAAGGAAATTACAGAAGATTCCATTAATTGCTGAGGTCTGCGGTACTCAGTGATAAGCAAGCAGCATACCAGCTGACAGAGACAACAAGCACAGAGGCTCCTTTAAAAGGACCTGTGTCAGGTAGAGTGCCTGTGATAGCTAACCTAATAATTTGATGCAAGCGAACGGCTGACTTGGATCTAAGAAGTGAAAGGTTAAAGTCCTTTATGGGTTTGGGTAAAGACAGCAATACAGCAAGATGCTTCGAACTAGGAAATGGTGGTTTCCTGTTTAGTGCTAGTACTCGTTCTATTGATTTGTGTCTATCGTTTGATAACTGTGAATGCTTATAGATGTTTTGGTACTTCTGCATGGATCTAAAGACTACTTATCCCTCAAAGGCAGAAATATCAAAGTGTAATTTTGGGAGGTGGCGAACAAGCCCGGGGATACCAAGTACATAACCTAACAGAATCACCAGGCACCCGAAGATACAGTTACACAGCACGATATGACAAGGGGGGATCACCCACCCTCACAACACAGATGGACACCTGATACACTGACAGCATGCAGGATGGTTATTCACATCTTAATAACACTGCCAGAAATTAAAACTAGACCAAGGTACCTTTTATGCCCTACTAACTGTGGTATCAAAAATGTATGGAGGGGGGGTACCTCACAGGGTATCTGGCATTGTTTGCACAGCCTCATAAATACAAACAAAACAACTAGTGTAAATATTCCTAGGCCTTACAGCTTTATTTCATGATGCAAAGTACCGAAAAAACAAACACTAATGTGTTTCCCTAAATGAAATATTACATTACATGCAAATTTGGCATACCGTTCAGTGTAGACCAGCAGAGATCAAGACCAGGTTGCTACCCAAACTGTCACTCTGACAGCTGAACCTGCACAGCGGACATATTCTCTCTGGCCTTGGAGGGGCTCTGACATGTAGTAGCTACACTGGTTCAAGTCAGTACCCAGGGGTGTCAATCAATTATCTCTCACCTCTAACATGTAGTAAACACAGACTTTTGATACTCGAAATGAGGAACATTCCTCATAAGGAGGACGTAGTATGGTGAATGTGGTATAACATTGAGCTCCCTTAGTTAAAAAAGCTGTGAGAAATAACAGAACAATGTTTGACTTTAACTAATGGCAGATAGGTTGGCATGGCCATCTCTGAGATTTGGGAAAGTATAGCTAAGAGGTGAAAAAAAAAAGCTTCTTTGGCGCCTTGAAATAATTCTCTTCAATGAAAATTAGCAGATAATTATTACTCAATGCTGATCACTCCCTAAGAGTGGAAGAGCAGTTTCAAGTCTGGTTTTAAACTGTCTTAAGAGTCTGATGCAAAGAAAGTTTCTATTTACTCGTTATGATAATATCACAGCCACCAACGTGCCTAAATTACAATGGAGATGCAGTTGGAGGATCGTTTTAAAGAAAAGTCATCTGACTACAACCTCCAATCACATCTCAGATGTACAGTATTTAGGCACGTTGTTGACAGGATTCTCTGTAAGGCAAGCATTAAAAAAAAAAAAAAAGTCTAAAAAGGGGCTGGCGCGCGCCCCTGCGCCCATGCCTAAATCCGTCACTGCTACTTACGTTCAACTATAACTCTTTTTTTTTATTGTATTATAGCCATGTTTCTGTCTACATCTGGAGACTGTCTTCCCTGGATTCTACTGCAAATAAGACTTCATTGCTAGACTATCCCAGACAACAAATAAGTAAACAAATAAATATATGAGGATCCCCCCGGGTTTTGTTTTTGCTGATATACTGAATAAGTGCTACTGAACTAAATATAAGCTACTGAAAAGAAAAGACTCACAAGGTTTATAGCAATTTTACACTGCATAAAGGGCATTACCTCTTCCTGTATAACAGACATTTGAATGTTATTATGGACTTGCGTATTTATGTGTGGTGTCCCTGTGTAACTGTGTTCAAGGCCGTGATGCTATTTCCTATAAAACAGACCATCCTTGCATTTTGGGAGCAATTACATCACAACTGCACTCCACCTGTGACAGTGGCAAGTTGGACAAATAAAAGGCTTACATTTTGTATGCATCTGCTTCATATGTGAAAATATATAGGTGTAATAGGTGTACACCTGCATACTCATATGCATGGCTTCAAAATGTAGTATATAACAATATATGAAATACGATGTGTTAGCATTTTTTTGTTAAGTTGTATGCTATTGGAGATCAGCTTGCAGTCAGAGCAGCTTTATATTCATCAGAAAGAACTATAAGTGCTAAAATAATATTGTTTAGAAAATATATTAAAAAGTTACTGGATTCAACACATTACATTGGCATCATTAGGATGAAGCCAAGACAATAAGCAGAATGCTTTTCAGTACGAACATGCTTTATAGAAATTTATATTTAAAAATTACAGCTTTAAAAGAGTAAATGTATAATATAATCTCAGGTTAGTACTTCTGATGATTCCATTGGTTAATATATTTTGATTATTTGTTGTTGCTGCTTATAGTCTGAAGATACCACATTAATATGACAAAACCAATTAACTGCTATGTGTCTTTATTATTTTTTCTTTTTTTAAAGAATTTGCCAGTTTAACCAATGCAGTGTCACAGTGTTGTTGTGTTTAATGCCTTATTGTGGAAGAGCACCATGAGATGTAGCCATTGTTGGTTTTGCCCATCTAGCTTTATACTTATAATGGATGTCAGCATGTACCCACCTGTAGCCTGACTAGGGGCATAATGCCCTTTTGGTAGAAGGATGTAATTGTGTTACAGTGCTGCATTAGGTGACCATCTTTGAATTTCACTAGCGGAGCAGTTCACTTGCTACTGATCATTTGTGTAGCTTCTGCACACTGTAGGGAGAACCTGTCCACTCTGGCCCCTAGTCCTGCCACACTGTTTTTTGTTATTCAAGTTTGGACTTATTCTTCTCAGCTACTGAAGTACTAGCCCTACAAACTGTTTAACAACTACTTATGAATTTCACCCATTTGTACTTTGTTATTTGTTAAATAGGTAGGTGGACTAATACAAGAGCATTTTGGCCACAATCCAGGCCACTCTCATAGAACAAATTAAACAGATAGAAAAACAGACATATAAGATAGACAGATAGAAAATTAACACATTTGAAATTATTTTTTTCTCTCAAGAACATGTCATTATGCAGTTTTTTCTTCTGAACTCTATGATTATTTGAATTCATAAATGCGTATAGCCATTAATGAAATCAAACTACAAATGTTATTTTAGGAAACATTTTGCAAAAAAAACAATTATTTAAATAAATACATTTATATGATTCCTTTTATAGTTATTGTTGCCCATTCTGTGCCACATAATAGCAGCAATATTGAAGAAAGGCTTACAATAAAAGCAGGTGATACTACAATGAAGGTTAAGAAGAAAACAGTCATTAATGGGACTGTACCAGGTAGGAATGACAATTATCAGTTAATATATTTATGTCTTCTTTGTTTTCCTGAAATTTGCATGACTTCTTCCTTACCTACATAACAAATACGGGCTATAGTAGACATAAAGGATAGTTTCATGTATTTGACTACCATCATGTATTTTTAACATGCAGTCTTTATTCTTTCAGATAGTATCCATTAATGCACAGTATATGTGAATCATACCACGGGATAGTGATGTGGCAGTAATGAGTATGTTCTGAGTAGTATAAAAGTAGAAAATATGATATAGTTTGTGAATAGACATTTAGAATGCATCTAAATCATTGATTTAGGATTCTAAATATCACCATTTTTATAATTTGGTGTCGGTTTGCATCACCCTGCATTAGATGGTAATAGTGACAATCCCTGAGCTGTGAAGCTTTGTAGTATGTCTGGATGTGATTCATGGAACAGCTGTTTAGCCCAGATCTGAGTGCTCATTTATGCTGATCTGTCATACATGGCAGTACTAATGATGACATAGTCATCATCGTCAGCCTCCTTTTTCCCATTCATTCTACATGTGGTTGGGATGTCACTTCCACTGTTGCCAGCTCTCTCAGTTATCAGTGCCATTTGCCTATCTTCTGTCTTCTCTCATGCAATCCATTCATCTCCTGATTGGATGGCCTGGTTTTCTCTTGCATTCTTCCTCTCTCTCTGTCTCCCAGTCTTCTTCACCAATGTGCTGTCTACTTTCCTGCATGTGTGCCCAGTCCACTGTAATCTGTTCTGTTTGATCTTTTCTGCAGTTATGTTGGCTTCTAGATTGATGTCATCCCTTTTTGTCAGTCCAACAGTATGCATCCACCACCCTTAGGAGGCATTTAATCTCCATCAACTCTAGCTTCCTCAACGGGTCTGCTGTCAATGTCCAAGCTTCTGTACTGTATAGTAGTACTGGTTGCACAACAGTTTGTACAGCTAACTTTGGCATTCTTCTCTCACATTACCTGTGACACTCAATGTCAGCTTCAGCTGTTTGCAGCATCTGTAGAAATGACTATGCATCACTTTGAAAGAAGCTAAGCAACATATTGTAAAATTGCAGTGAAGTTAATTAGTTATAGATATCTCCTAATTACAACTTCACTTCCTTTGCCTGCTCCCTGCAGTTTTCCACCAATATTAACAATGGCAACTTATTCTTTCTCTTTTACTTTCATGCCCTAATATTATCTTTTCTGTACCTCCCTCTCATTCATGTGTGATTGTTCTATTTCAAAAAATGTTTATTCTGTTTTCTGTTCCCTTCCATGTACTTAAACATTCATTTTTTGCCCTGTTCCCATAATGTCCCTAATTCCTCAGTGCTTACTCTCTTTATATGATTATTTATATTCATTTCTTTAAGTGCCCTTGCTTTGTAGGATACATTTAGTCATATCCCCATGTTTAGCCCTGTTGTATGTTATATATAGTTTTTCTAAGGTTTCCCAGTATTTGTCTATTTTATTATTCTTATTCAAAATGTCTGTGAAGGTATCCCTACATATATGTGCAAATATATACACATATCTATATTCTGGACCATATTTCTGGATGTTACCTTATTGTGGTTAAGGGGCTTGTTTATTTCAGTGAAACTGTGAGCTACACTATGAAGGGCCTCCCAAGACAAGCAGGTCTTGGCAGAAAAATGAGAAAGTAATGGCAAACCACACTCACAACTTTGGCAAGAAAACCAAAGCAAGTAGAGATGCATTGAATTAACTCTAGAGGTGAGACTCTCAAGTCCGAAGGTATGCACCATACTCCTGGGGAAGAGCAGAGGACGGATAGTACTAGTGGTATTACAGGTTAGGACTTGCATGGATCAGATGGATTAAAGCCAAAACAACATCTATCTGTTGAGGTGCTCAGAGGTAAAAGGAAACTTTGATGTTGTAAAGAACTATACACCCCTAAAATGTGAAGGGTAAGAACTATGAGCCAAGGCAAACTTAAGGTGGCTAAGGATTAGATGGCAAAAATAAAAACTGTCATCTTAGGAACTGGTGAAGTGAAATTGACCTGCACAGGTCATTCCACATCAGATGACCATCAGACCTTCTACTAAAGACAGAAATCTTGCAGAAGAAATATACTAGCCCTCATACTTAAGGAAAGAAAGTCAATGCTTTGTTGCAGTAAAAAAAAAAAAAAAAACCTGATAGAATAATCTGTCAGACTGCAATTCAAGACATTCAACATCACGTTGATAGAAATTTCTGCTCTGACTACAGATGCCAAAGAGGGATATGTTAACCAGTTTTATGAGGAACTGGAACACATTTTGGAAATAATACTTACAAAAATAAACAGATAAATAAATAAAAGATGTAGGGCTGGAACACTTACACTTCACTCTAAACGTATGTGTGCTTCCCACAGCCTCAAACATGCTGTTTGGTATTCATTAAACAACTTTGTTTACCTCGCTAGCTTTCAAAACAAGGGTAAGCAGCAGAATATATTAAATAAGGCATAAGTAAATGAAATACATGCTAATTAAGCAAGTCAACATGGTGGCATTATAAAAGCTGCATGTATATGCTGCACTGGCTTTTGGAATTAATTCCAATACTCTTTGGAATACAGCCATGAATACACACCTAAAAGAAAACAGGCTTTAATACAAAGTACTGCTTCTGCTGCTGCTACTAAACCTTGGCCTAGAACAAGAATAGTGTTTAGAGCCCATTTGACTTATCATGAACTTCATGATACAGAAACTGTAGAGTGCTATAGGGAGGCTAGGGGTACCTTAGAGGAAATATGCAACCTTTGCTACCCTCACCTGAGGTCCCAGGGAATTCATGGAGGACCCATCACATTCACCCAAGGTGTCTGTATCATTACTTACACTAGCTACAGGCACTTTTCAGAGATGCACTGGGATATTTTAGGGGTGTCAGGGGCCTGGGCCACCAGAATATTACATTCATTTCCAAATACAATGTTACAGCATGTAAGGGATCAAATCTGGTTTCCAAATACCCCCAGAGTGCTAAAACCTTGGAAAGCTTTTGTGCCATAGCACACTTCTCTGAGGTTGTGGGAGCCACAGATGGCACACACATTGAAATAAAAGCCCCACCTGGGAAACAAGGAAGGAGATACATCAACAGGAAAGGACTCCAGTCTATCAACTATCAGTTAGTGTGTAATGCTGAAGAGATCATCTACAATGTGTGTACAGATAACCTGGCAGTTTTCATGATTCACACATATGGTACACCTGTGAACTGTATGCAAGATTTGCTAGGGGGAATTTCCACAAGGACATATAGTGGGGGATGCAAGTTATGCACTGGGACCTTGACTTATAACATCCATAAGAAACCCAGACAACCAAAATGAGCAAGGATATGTCAATGCCCATGCTCAAACCAGGAATATTGTGGAGCATGTGTTTGGCTGGCTCAAATCAAGGTTCTAATGTCTAAGCACTTCTGGTGATGCCTGCAGTACAACCCAGCCACCCCTGCAAAAATACTCATAGTCTGTTCAATATTTCACATGATAATTGTCAGAAAACAGCTGCAAAATAGACAAAAACTCAAGGACTGCAGTTTAACTTCACCAAAGGCAGAGCCAGTAGAGCAAGCAGACACAGATGGAGTCTGAGGGAGAACCATCAGCTGTAGATGATCCGGGCAGATGTAGTCATGCACAGTATGATGTGGGTTTGGTAAAGAGCAGAACAAACATCCTAAACTCTCTTGCTCCAGCAAGAACAGTAAGGGTGAAAGCTAACCATGCACCCTGGCTTACCAAAGAAACTAGGGCCTCCATGAAACTTAGAGATAAAACACTGAGTGATTGGCATAAAACTGGCTCCCAAAATCTCAAAACAGCTTACCAAGAACTCAGAAATAGAATAAAAAAGAAATTAAAAGACAAAATCTGCTATTACCATGACATAAAGAAAAAAACATTTAAACACCCCCACAAAAATACTGGTCAGCCATCATCTTATTACCTGGTAAAGTTAGAATTCCACCCCCTGCTACCACTAATATTACTGATAGCATAGTGACACAATTCAACAAGTATTTCACTGAATCAGTACTAGCCCTATCCAAACCACAACTGTCCTCAACCTACATTACCTCTCAAAATACAGCCAACAATACCAGCCAATTCTCACTGCAACCTGTCAATGTGGACACAATTAAAAAACTACTTAGAAAACTGAAACCCACAACACTAGCAGCTGATACACTTCCAGCAGACTTTCTGAAAATAGCTGCAGAGGCTATAGCCTATCCTGTAACAATTCTTATTAACCGATCAACAACCGAAAAAACTGTTCCTGATATCTGGAAAATCTCCTATGTAATCCCTCTCCGCAAAAGTAGCACAACAAGAGAACTATCAAACTATTGCCCCATTGCTATCCTTTCACCTCTCTCCAAAATTCTAGAAAAATGTATACACACACAAATTATGACCCACCTTAACATACACAATCTACTCACTACAACACATCATGGATTTCGCCCCTCTCATAGTACCACTACTGCTCTCTTATCATTTATTGAAACTGTTAATTCACATAGAAACAATGGTAAGTTTGTATCAGCATTCTTTCTAGACCTCTCAAAGGCATTTGATACAGTTTCACATGATAAACTTTTCTCTATGTACTCTCTACTTTAAACCTATCATAGTCCACTAGTTCTTGGTTCAAAAGCTATCTATCAGAGCGACAACATGTAGTTCAATGGCAATCTGACATTTCTCCATTACTGTCAGTAACACTAGGTGTGCCACAAGGATCTATCCTTGGACCACTACTTTTCTCTGTCTTCACTAATAACCTCCACACCTTTACACCCCAAGCGGCAGTCATACAATATGCAGATGATTCCACACTAATATGTAATGCCTCTACCATCCAAGAATTATATACACACACACACACACACACACACACACACACACACACACACACACACACACACACACACACACACACAGAGGAATCATTCCTATCGGTTGAATCCTGGTTATCAGAACACCACCTAATACTAAACCACAAAAAAACAAAATTACTACTATTTAACCCTTCTAAATATAAACCTTTTTCTCCCTTTAGTATAGTATCCAAAAATAATATCATTATATCAACTGTCAATAGAGATTGAGTGAAACTTGACATTTGATATCCACATTGCCCACACCATAAAAAAAAGTCCACAATAAAATTGGGGCCCTATATACGAACAAATCCTTTCTGACAAAAACAACCAGAGAGACAATAGCTAGGACTCACTTACTCTCCACAATCACATATGCCTCCCCTATTCTCACCAACCTGAGAAAAACAGACATCATCAGATTAGAAACATGTTACAACAAAATCACTAGGTTTGCCACCAATGCACCATATAGGTCACATCATTGCATAGCCCTAAAACAATTGCAATGGCTTGAGTTGCCCCAACTTACTGTATAACCAACTAACCCTATCCCACAAACTTCTGCATAATCCAGAAAAAACTCCAGCCCTAAAGAAACTACAAAAGTCACACACAGTTAAAAGAGTTCTACACTCCAACAAACAGCTATTAGAAGTCTCAATGGCCTCTAACTCAGCTGGTGAATCTCTGTACTGCTCCTGTATAGCCAGAGTATGGAACTCTTTACCTAACAGCTTAACAAGCAAAACCTCCATAACAGAGTTTAAAACTGCCCTAAAAGGCCACCTCACTAATAAATGGTTGTGCCCCTGCTCAACACCAGGGGAACATGTGACATAGGGAACAAATTCCATAGTTAGATCTCCAGTCTCCTACAGCAGTATTATCCAAAACTAACTGTTATACAACATCCATTTGCAATATTTCCATATTGTTGACCGGCCTCACAATTTTATCTAATATAAGAACTCTACACATCTATACGTCTTGTCATGAATGAATAGTTTTCATGCTTGTTCATTGTTCATTATGTAAATATTTTTCATGCATGTTCATTGTTCATTATGTTTAAAAATTGTAACTATTATTTATGTTTTTCTGTGTTATGTTTGTACCAATACTGTACTGAAATGTGGAGCTTTTCTCCCTGGGCCTCCACTGAAAAAGGACTGCCAGTCCAGATGGACTTTGCCGTTTACCAAATGTAAAATAAAAATAAATTAATACCTAAGTGAAATCCTAAGAAACTAAGCACATGCAAACAGTAACAGTGATCCATGCAATATCAACAACCTTTACTTACCATGTAATGGCTGGTTCTCTGAATCATCAGACACCCAACCCCAGAGGAGACAACTTGCATCAGCAGTATTAATCAAGGTAAGTGTTGAACCTGTAAGGAAGAGATAAATGATCTGATATGCATGTATCACCCTTCACTAAGATAAAACATTGCTTACCTGTACAGGAATGCCAGCAGTAATTCATGAGTGATATTTGCAACATAAATATTAATCTGTCCATTACAATGCATTACACATTAAAATTATATAATGCATACACTCCAATGGTGACCACAGCAATTTAGCATCATTTGCACAAGCTTATGAGCAAACAATAATTTCTAAGTTGCATGCCTGCATTACTAAGAATATCATACAAATACGAGGATTTAGAAATATGTAACAAAATCATTTTTGAAATTGATCATCATGGAAAAAATTTACAAGTACATACATTTGACCAAAGCAAGCATCTAAGTAAGCATTAGATATCCATTCCGTGCAGGGCGTAGGCAACCCAAGTCACAAAGAAATGTGCAAAGACATTAGCTATCTATTCCGTGCAGGGCATAGGCAACCCTAAGTCACAAAGAAATGTGCAAAGACAGGTATAGTAATCATCACTTACACAGGGTGGGGTTACAGGAGGGCAAACCTACCATCAAAGAAGTGAGTGTGTGAATGAGAAATCAGGTTAACAGTGGGTATCCTTTCTGAGGGCCAGTAGCAACACATGTATATCATTCAGTAGTAATGTGTGTGTGTGTGTGTGTGTGTGTGTGTGTGTGTGTGTGTGTGTGTGTGTGTGTGTGTGTGTGTGTGTGTGTGTGTGTGTGTGTGTGTGTGTGTGGTGGTATATCAAGATAATTTTTAATGTGTGTGGGTCAGCTGGAACACAATCAAAATACTTGTGCTAGTGCTACACTCTGACACCCTGAACAGGTGTGAGCCATGTATGGTACAGGATTCAGTTCGCCATCATTGCACCCATCCATGAAAAGTATGTCTGACAGATGCACTGCTAGATCAATGGCCTTGGTTCGAAGTTGGGCTGCTACCTGAATGTGAACTATGTCTGCTGTATAAGCTCTCACCACAACAACATCCATGAACATGACCATGACTATGACCACAACCACGTGGCCTACAATGTCTGGGTGTGGACATCTCACGCACTGACAGAGCAGTGAAAGTAGCATCACTATTAGAGTCGGATCTGTCATAGCTGTGTAGGCTAACACCTGATAATTTTGTGATGCTCATCCTCCCCAGCAGACATTCCATTACAGACACTGCATGATCCTGTGTCATTCATCCAGTCCAAGGAGTCAGCTATACAAATCACACAGTCTCTCATGTCAGAATGCACAACATTCAGTACTCTAACTATTTCTTCTGAGGCTCTGGTGGAAACTGCTTATGCCTCTCTGATGACTCTATGCACCCACTTTGGGTCTCCCTTAAAAATAAGCTATTAGCCTAGTCAAACTAACCCAATCAACAAACATAAATAAATGAATAAAATAAATAAAGACATTGAGTGGCACCTATTGAGACCCCAAAATCAGGGGGAAGGCAGGCAATAGGTCTCCTCTGAGCACCTCTAACCAGCATGCTCTGCAACTGAAGTAACAACACTACCCTGATCAAACATGTCTCCCTCACCCTGTCCTATCACTGATGGCTCTTTGTCATGGGCATGCATAAGCATACTGACTGTATTCAAACTGTGGACAGGGGATGTGGGAGCCACAGTCTCAGTGTCAGACTGACCCTCTGCATCCCCAGACTGTGCCTGTTCATCACCGGCATCATCATTGGAGCCCACCAATACTCTGAGATCAGGCAGTAGGAGTTCCACAGTGCCAGTGGCAGGCTCATAGCAAATAGAGAAATGCAAGAAAAAGATTATCAGACTTATGCTACATAAATCTGAATCAAGCAATAATAGATGCAAGTGCAATTAAAAAGTGAATTAAGGTAGACTTAACTAAATATTGTAGTCAGTAATATATCTTGAACAAGTTATGACCACACCATTTCCAGGTGGTTATGGAACCTCAGCACCAGATGTGCCTGAACAGACAAAATGGAGATGGAAACAGAGATGATAACCATTATACTTGAGATGACAGATTAAAGACAAACATCACCTACTTGTGCATGTAAATAAAGATATTATACAATCATACATCTGTCCTCTCTCTTTCTCTCTGCCCACTCCTTCTCTTTCTGAATCTCTCTCTGTCTTACTCTTTCTCTTCCCCTTTATTTCTTTCTTTCTCTGACTCTCTCTCTCTCTTTCTATACTGGTATGTATATATATATGTATATCTATAATTACATAAAAGATACTTGATGCCATAACTAGAGCTTCAGCAGAAGACACCCATTGATTATCTTCTAACTCTCCACCTGTGTCAAGTACTTCACTTGGAACCCCTGATGAGCTGCCCAGACCCCTTATAGTGGACAGGAGCACCTCCATCTCAGTGAGTGGTGGTTCAGTAGCAAAACCCTCACCGCTAGCCCTCTGGTCCTGTGCTATAGCACTTGCTTTTTTCTTTGCTTTGTCGGTCATATCACTGGCCACCCCACAGCAGAGACGTCATCGACCACCTGCTGCCAGATACAACCTTATCAGCTAGCACCTTCTGTTACAGGTGTGATCCATGTTAACCTCATTCTTATCAGTTGAGAATGCAGGATTATGTGGCCCAGATTTCTTTGTAGCCATATCACTGTATGGGATGAAAAAGAATATATATGTATATATTTCAGTAAAACAAGCAAAGCGGCTGGTAAGAAAACAAATATAAATGTATGCAGGCACCAGGAACATAAATTAACTTAATACACTATAGGAAACAAAAACACAATGAAAAGCCTGCTAAGGATGAATAAAAGTTGTAACTCCTGAATAGATAGCATCACTAACAATTAATCAAAGTATAGAGAATTTAAAATGTTATCATTTGGGATGACTTTTCTTGAGGTCAGGCATATATAACAGGCTTAATACAGTTGTTCTAAAATGTAACCTTTAACATTGCTACTAGTCATACATGAATGTTTGTCTCACATGTTTTAACTTTCTCAGAGAAATGTTGCTATAAAGGCGTGGAACATCAGATAAGGATTCTTCAAATAATAGCCATACCTTTTCTATACCAAAACAAATGGCAAACTGTAGACATCAGGCAATGTTATCTGAAAGATAAGTCATCACAACTGTTAAAATATTAAATGGTAAAGACAATTCACATAACTTCATAAGATTAGTATGAAAGTCAGAAAATTAATGTAATTGCAGCAGTCAAAAAGCATTATCTGAAGTCAAGCAATCTGATTAGTCTCCCCAACGATGATACAAATGCATTACCCCCAGCTTGTTTTTATATTGCACAGATTAACACCTCTGGATACTGTGACTATGTAAATCAGTTTTCAGTTCACTATCATTCTTGAATAAAACAATATGTTTGAAGTGCTGGGCAGGTAAACATCTTATGAGGACCTACACATTGCCCTAGCAGTACAAACAAGCAAAAATGCTCAGCAGGTTGTGTGTTACTGTGTAAATAATACCCACCCAAGGGGGTTCTGAGGGCCTCTACACCCCTGGAAGGGCATTATTTATACAATAACACACCCTGGAGGGCATTATTGCACTTAGAGAATGGGCTGTCTGTAAAATTGTTGTGTTTACTTACATATTTATATTTTTGTTTTACTTATTTATTTATATTTTTTATTACTTGTGTGTCTTTCGGCTTTTCCCGGTTAGGGGTTGCCACAGCGGAACTCCGGTCCGGTAATGATTGGCAGTTGATTTTTACGTGCCGGCTTATTACTATTTTTTATATATTTTTATGTGAAATAATTCCTCTAGCTAATCTAATGTTTCATAGTTGCTGTAGTATATGTAAATGGTGCTGGAGAAGCATTTTACATTCAAAGTATATCATTTTTTAAATATCTAGATATTTGCTTTATTTTTTTGTTCTCTTACTACTAAAATTTGTAGTTTCTTGCCAGTCATTGGAGATTGAAGTCACTAAATAATGACATGCATTTGACATTCAGACTTTACTTCCTTCAGAAAATTCATGTAACAGTAATCCTGTTATTTAATTTACTTTGCATTTTTTTGACATTTGAAATCTGTTCCTATTTTTGAGCGTTTGTTCCCCCTTTATTTCAGGCTTTATCCAAATTTCTTCAGCTAAAAGGTTGAGAGGTATGCAAACCTCTTATCTGATGTTGCCACTGGTCCATCAATTCCACTGTCCCTCTCTCTCACACACAGACACACATGCACACACACACACACACACACACACACACACACACACACACACACACACACACACACACACACACATTTGCACTTCAGAAAATGCATGCTAACACAAGTCCAATTATTCAAGCAAGCTGGTGATTTTTTAACAGGAATATGTTCCTGTTTTGAGCTTTTGTTCCCCCTTTATTTTAGGATTTATCCAGGTAACTTGATATGAAAAGAATGTAAAACTTCTCAATGCTGCTGATGCTGCCAGTGCTCAATTGTTCTCACTCTGCACTCTCTCTCACACACCTCGCTTCCATGCATGCAAACATGCATTCACACACAGACAGAACCATAAACACACACAATCATGCACACACACATACACACACACACACACACACACACACACACACACACACACACACACACACACACACACACACACACACACTTTTATCTGTTATATTTAGTTCTTACACTCACTAAGCACTGCTTAGGAAGTGTAAATAATGGCTTGATTGATCTCACTTTCACACACATGCACACATACACTCACACACTCAAAGACATAAACATGCACACACTTTTGTTTTTTTTTGTCGTTTTTTTTTTTGTTTGTTTGTTTATTTTTATGTATTTTACTCTTACTAAACAGAAGTGCTGCTTAACAAACATAAAATAATGGCGATCATTAGTTTTTTTCATTCCAAGCTCTACTGCAGCTTGATATGCTTCTGTGAATCGTCAGACTCATTTTTAATGGGCATTACTTGTATGTTACTACCCTGCTGGAGAACATTTGTTCTCCAATCAGGGTATGATCTAGGGATCACCCATTCTTTAAGAACAAGTAAATGGCAATGCAATGTAGACTTTACTTATTTATTGCTGTACATGATAAGTGGAGACTACAGCATGCTGTTGGTTACAAAATATAACTTTCTGGAATCCAGTCTAATGTGCAATAACTGCAGTATGTGCAATATCCCCTAATGTATCTACCTTCCTTGCTAACCATTATCTCATCTCTGCACTTTGAATACATTTTACATGTAACACATTTAATGTGCAATAACTGCAGTATGTGCAATATCCCCTAATGTATCTACCTTCCTTGCTAACCATTATCTCATCTCTGCACTTTAAATACATTTCATATGTAACATATTTAATGTGCAATAACTGCAGTATATGCAATATCCCCTAATGTATCTACCTTCCTTGATAACCATTATCTCATCTCAGCACTTTAAATACATTTTACATGTAACACATTTAATGTGCAATAACAGCAGTATATGCAATATCCCCTAATGTATCTACCTTCCTTGATAACCATTATCTCATCTCTGCACTTTGAATACATTTCACATGTAACACATTTAATGTGCAATAACTGCAGTATATGCAATATCCCCTAATGTATCTACCTTCCTTGCTAACCATTATCTCATCTCTGCACTTTAAATACATTTCATATGTAACATATTTAATGTGCAATAACTGCAGTATATGCAATATCCCCTAATGTATCTACCTTCCTTGCTAACCATTATCTCATCTCTGCACTTTAAATACATTTTACATGTAACACATTTAATATGCAATAACTGCAGTATATGCAATATCCCCTAATGTATCTACCTTCCTTGCTAACCATTATCTCATCTCTGCACTTTGAATACATTTTACATGTAACACATTTAATATGCAATAACTGCAGTATATGCAATATCCCCTAATGTATCTACCTTCCTTGCTAACCATTATCTCATCTCTGCACTTTGAATACATTTTACATGTAACACATTTAATGTGCAATAACTGCAGTATATGCAATATCCTCTAATGTATCTACCTTCCTTGCTAACCATTATCTCATCTCTGCACTTTGAATACATTTTACATGTAACACATTTAATGTGCAATAACTGCAGTATGTGCAATATCCCCTAATGTATCTACCTTCCTTGCTAACCATTATCTCATCTCAGCACTTTGAATACATTTTACATGTAACACATTTAATGTGCAATAACTGCAGTATATGCAATATCCCCTAATGTATCTACCTTCCTTGCTAACCATTATCTCATCTCTGCACTTTGAATACATTTTACATGTAACACATTTAATGTGCAATAACTGCAGTATGTGCAATATCCCCTAATGTATCTACCTTCCTTGCTAACCATTATCTCATCTCAGCACTTTGAATACATTTTACATGTAACACATTTAATGTGCAATAACTGCAGTATATGCAATATCCCCTAATGTATCTACCTTCCTTGATAACCATTATCTCATCTCAGCACTTTGAATACATTTTACATGTAACACATTTAATATGCAATAACTGCAGTATGTGCAATATCCCCTAATGTATCTACCTTCCTTGCTAACCATTATCTCATCTCAGCACTTTGAATACATTTTACATGTAACACATTTAATGTGCAATAACTGCAGTATATGCAATATCCCCTAATGTATCTACCTTCCTTGCTAACCATTATCTCATCTCTGCACTTTGAATACATTTTACATGTAACACATTTAATGTGCAATAACTGCAGTATGTGCAATATCCCCTAATGTATCTACCTTCCTTGCTAACCATTATCTCATCTCAGCACTTTGAATACATTTTACATGTAACACATTTAATGTGCAATGACTGCAGTATATGCAATATCCCCTAATGTATCTACCTTCCTTGATAACCATTATCTCATCTCAGCACTTTGAATACATTTTACATGTAACACATTTAATGTGCAATAACTGCAGTATGTGCAATATCCCCTAATGTATCTACCTTCCTTGCTAACCATTATCTCATCTCAGCACTTTAAATACATTTTACATGTAACACATTTAATGTGCAATAACTGCAGTATATGCAATATCCTCTAATGTATCTACCTTCCTTGCTAACCATTATCTCATCTCTGCACTTTAAATACATTTTACATGTAACACATTTAATGTGCAATAACTGCAGTATATGCAATATCCTCTAATGTATCTACCTTCCTTGCTAACCATTATCTCATCTCAGCACTTTACATACATTTCATATGTAACACATTTACTCATCTTTGTTGCACTGCAGCTGTTTCCCTCTCACATCCTTTGACAGTGTTTTTTTTGATGTACATGTCTCTAAGTGAAGAGGATTACTGGTACAGCTACAGATATATTTAACTACTGTTGTTTGCACACCATTCTATTTACAAATAACTACAATTTCCTCTTCAAGTCCCCCTGCCTGTTCATTATGTCATTCAAGGTGCCCTTGCCTTATATTGTGCCGTACATGCGTGTTCTCTTACTGGGGTTGCATATTTATACAACCTGCTGTTTATATTGTGTGCTTGTGCCTCTGTGTACCTGTTTGTAGCTGCAAGCAGGAGTTATGGCCATGGACAGGTACTGCTGAATGAGTAGGCTTGCTTAGCAGCTTGAATATTCAGTGAACACCACTGCTTGCCTCGCTAACATGAATGGAGAGTGCAAGTTTAGAGCAATGTGTACATGCATGTTAATGAATCTCTGGGATTATATTCATCATAGATGGTATGAATGCTAGAGTTGGCAGAAAAAGTACCACTAGGACAACTTGCAGGTTTGGCCTTGGATTATGAAGTGATTTAGGGCAGAGTTTGCTAGAATTCTACCAAGACAGTTCATTGGTCATAGAAGCATTCTCTGACAGCAGCCTAAGTGATAGCTTTATGAATATCACATGATAGTCGCAAGCAAAATCAGACTGACTACATATTTTGCTGTCAGAGATAAAAGAGCAGTATACAGACAGTAGAAACAAGACTTGGAGCTGTCTGTAATTCAAACCATTTCATTTTATTACAAAGTTTAGAGTTAAACTAAGTATAACAAGAAAAAAAAACATCTAGGCAATCAAGATAAGAGTTTAGCAATATTTCAAGTGAATAATTAGTGGAGGTGGAGACAAGATTTAAGAGATCAGACTTGGCTGACAGAACATGTAAAGAACAATGGATATATTTTTTCAGTCAAGCTTATTGGAAGAAATGTGGAATGAATAAAGTAGAAATTTTGGATAAAAATAGTTACTTTAAATCAGGGAAAATGTATATTCCAGATTGTCTACATCTTTATTATGCTATGCAATATAACAGTCTAGTGACAACATTTAAAAAGCTTGGTATTTTTAGAGGATGAAACATTGAAATATTTTTTCAATTTATCTGACTTTTATTATAACAAGGACAGAGCTTTATAATTATTAGCTTCCTGGTAGCTATGAAAGAGTTTCCCCCACAGTACCTCACCAGTTAATTCTTTACATGGTTATTATCACCTGTTGCAGTTATTTTCTCACTACATTGTTCCTGAAATAGGAATTATTAAAGGAGAAAAATATGATGCAGTCGCCTTAGTTATATGGGTTATATCCTGCTAAGGATATAACAGCCGGACAGCTTCCAAAGATACAGAGCACCTTCCACTCTCCCAAACCATTAGCCGTCTGAAGCTCAGCTGACTAAAACATCAGGTTTAGGTGCCATGCCCTTCAGAGCTTTCCTGTTACCAAAGAGTGCTCCTCTTGAGGGCTGTCAAGGATCAACGGTTGGCTAACGTTGTTCCAGTGCTAGACAAATAAGTTCCCTCTGTGGGGGAGGACTTCCAGTTTACTTTTTTATAACAGAAAGTCTACTTTTTTTCTGTGAAAATTTAATTGTAAAGCTAGAAAAAAGTGTTTTTAAAATGTCATGTGACCATTAATTGCTTTTAAACTGGAGTGTCACATTTTTTTTTTCATTTTGTAGTTAAAAGTTGTTAAAACTAATTCAAAACTGCTTTTTCTGAAGTAAATGTTTTATTATTTCAATTTTGGGAAATGTAGTAAGTGTTTAAAGTGTTTTTTTATTGTTTTTATGAGGTAAAAGTTACTTTTATACCACTTACCTGCTTTACTCACCACTGCAACCAGGCATTCTTGGAAGTCAGACATATTTTTCATATTAACTATACAATAACCTACGACTTATTCTTTTCTTTCTTCTTCCAGCCACAAAAAGAAGAAGAAAATTACTAACAGTCTTTGCCACTACAGCAGGCTGATAAAATGCCTCTGCTCCAGATGGGTGACCCTGCTGTGGCCATTTCTGGTTCCTTTGACTGTCTTTTTCCTAGCTCACTTTGATGTAGTCCCTACAGCCATCATGAACAATAGGTTAAACATGTCCTGTGCTGTTGTTGGAGTGCCCTTGGTTGTCAAGGGAGAACCACTATTGTTGATACTGGGAGAAGAGGCAGGCAATACCACCCTCCCTAGCCAGAATTCTATGCCTATCCCTAGGGAGGTCTTTTCTGGCAAAAGTGGGTCTGCTTCTTCTAAAATTCCTGACAAAAAGAAGCAAAAACTTAGACATATCTCTGCTCTTCTCTTAGTCATTTTAGACAGGAAGACTTTATGGGGCTTAGCTAAGGGTTTAGATAAGGCTCTTGACCCTTCCGATTCTGCTGTTTCTGGTAAAAGGAAAAGAGATTCTTCCTTTTCTGAAGAGGTTCAAACTTATTAACCACAAATTGATCATGAAGGGACAAATACTATTTTGTCCTCTCAGATTTCTTTTTCAGTTTCTCAGGAGAGTGTGACTTTGGTCAATCCCTTTGATGTATTTTCTTTCTCTGAAACTATTTTCAGAATAAATCAATTCTTTATGATTTATTACAAGTAGATTTTATAAAGCCTAATCCAACTCCACCTGTTCTTTCTGCATTGGAGAATGTTTTGTCACGACATAAGACTTGTCTGCTAGACAGCCTCCTACCCCCAAGAAAGAAAATAGATGGTACAAAGTTCCTCAGTGTTATACGTTTTTAATCATGCATCCCAAAAGAGATCCAGCAGCTATTGTTTTAGTGAACCCACCTGCTGCTAAACATTAGTTTAATACCAATCCCTTTCTTGACAAGGATGGAAAAGGTTTTGATAGATTTGGGGAAAAAGTGTATTAATCTGTAACACTTGATTTTAGAAGTTTCAGCAGTCAAGCTCACATGTTAAAGTTTACGTTTGCCTCTTTTCTAGATTATGATAAATATTTTAACATCTATTTACCCTTCTAAGGAGAAATCTCCTTGCGTAATTTGGGTGCTCCTGTATTTTATATATTTTAAGAGGCTACTTTCTATCTGAAATGTGTTCATGATTCTGCTGATGCACTTACAGTTCTGCTGCCACTGGAACTGTTAGGAGGTTTGCTTGGATGCATTCTCAAAACCTTCCACAAGATATCAAAAATGAAATTTTTAACTCTTCCTTGGATTGAGACTTAGTTTTTGGATGATCTGTTGCAGAGGTCCTTAAAAAGCCTGATGGGAGAGGTGAGACAATTCAAGGATTATTTATGATTTTATAGCCTTCCTTTTCCACGTTTGCCAAGGGATTTAATGCTACCACTACAACATTCTTTAAAAAGCAAAACAATAGAACAAATTCTATGTTGTGAAACTTATAAACAAAGGTATGGCATCTAAGTCCAAGGATGTCTTTGTTCCACTGTATTCGGTATTTATCAGACCTATCACTGAGTACAGTGCCCGCTTTGATATGTACCTAAACAGGCATATCCAGCAATTTGAATGTCCACAGAGGTTCCTCACTAAAAGAATACAGGGCATAAGTAAAATGTCCTATGCATACAGCCTCAAGGCTCTATCTCTGTATTCTGTCTCCTACAGGCTTTTGAGCGGAGATCTATGCCTAGCATACAGAGCATTGTCAGACCCTACTCTGATAGACCTCCTGCATATCCACAAAACAAACAGCACCAGAATTACCCATTCTAAAGACTTAAGCCTTGCCTGTGATATAAATAGGACCTGCTACAGAGATAGGTATGTATCCCAGAGACTGCCCTATCTATGGAGCAGGCTCCCCATCCATGTGAAGCAGAGCTCCTCCCTAACCCAATTCAAGTGCAACTTGGACAAGTGGATGGGAAAATGGAAATTCATCTCTGGTTTGGCACCTATGTCTCTAATGGACAGATGTAACCTGTAAATGGTTCATCTTCCAGGCCCATGCTTACACTTATCAGTGGTATCAGGACTTGTCAGAATATTTGGGATGTATGGCTAGGCTTAAAAAGGCCCTTGTGGTCATTAGCCTGTAAACACCTATGAACCAATGAACCTATATAAACAAACTCAGCAAATTCATAATAAGTGAGCATTTAAAATGCATTTGCATGGAGACTCTAAAAAGAAGGACACCCCCTTACAGACTAAAGGAGAATCTAGTAAGTCTGAATATCTATATGTAAGCTTGCCTTTTCCCTTCCCACCCTGGCAAAGCCTTAATCCTTCCAGAAAGTCTGAACCTCCATTTCTCTTTCTGACAACACAGTCTCAGATAGATGGTTGTCTCTCCTTCCTTTTCAAGGGATTCCCCCTCATTTGCCAGACCAAACTCATTTCTTCCTCCTATCATTCAGTATCAGATTTCTCATGGGGTGTAGAAGTGGTTCCTCCTTCTCAGTTAAGAGAAGGATTTTATTCAAGAGTATTTATTTCTGGTGACAAAGAAACAAGATTCTTGGAGACCAGTTCTGGATTTTTCCTTTCTCAACCTTTTTGTGATAGTCTCCAAGTTCAAATTTTGCCCCTTACTCCTCATTTAAGCTCTCTGGTGACCTTATATGTAGACAATGCACATCATAACATTCTTATGGAGCCAGATTTCAGAAGTTTCTTCAGGTTTTCTATGTCTGGATCACATTATCAGTTCTCTGCATTCACCTTTGTTCTATCCAGTGTCCCAAGGGTCTTCACAAAATGTCCGATTCCTTTGATAGCCTACTGAAGACCGCAAGGTGTTCTCATTTTTTTCTTATTAAATGACTTACTCATCTTTACAGAGTATTTTTCCAAGTGTCAGGAATCTGTCACTTGGGTAAGGGATATCCTACACAGACTGTTGTTCCAGGAGTGCATACAAAAGTCTCCTTTGACTCCTTGTTACAGGATTGCTTTCCTGAAGTGTCTCCTGGACCAAACAATTCAAAGAGCTATTCTTCCGCAGGACATAGTAGAGCTGTATCTGGATCTCTTTCTTTTTGCACTCATACTAGCATCTCAGTCAGAGAATTTCTCAGGATTCTGGGTCTCATGGCTTCTACAATTCTCAAGATCCCTCTTGCAAGGCTCCCCATAAGAAAATTCTAGTGATATCTGAAATCTGTATGGTCCAGCATCAACATCCCTGACATTCCAGATTCCAGTTTTTGTATTTGTGAAAAGGAAGAACTTTTTTGGAGGCACCAAATTGCTCAGAATCCAGATCTTCCCTTCTCACTCCCAGCTCCAGAACAGTTGGTTACATCAAACACCTCAAACATTGCTTGGGGAGCAGTATCTATGAGGATAAATATGCAGCAACTTTAGAACCAAAAAGACCACACACACACACACACACACACACACACACACACACACACACACACACACACACACACACACACACACGCGCACAAATGTAGGCACTTATACATGCTTTCAACTCTCTCAGTCACTTATGGGCCCCCAAGGACCTCAAAAATTGTTTACAGACAACATCTCAGTAATGTGGTACATAAACAGATGGTGGGAACCAGATCTTAACCTATTTGCAGACTAACACGGCAGGCTGGCATATAGCTTTTCAGCATAATCTCACTTTAAATGCATTTACATATCCCAGAATAAAATCTTGCGTAAGACAAGCTGGTCAAGACCATGGCAGACTCTTATGAATAGAAGTTAAATCAGGGTGTCTTCCAGGAACTGATCCATTTGTGAGGAACACTTTAAATTCATTTTTTGCTTCTGCTCACAACAATCATTTGGCAAAATTCTGCTCCAGGGCTCCATGCAGAAAGGCCTGGAAGACAGATGCCTTTTCTTTTCCTTTGTCAGGAATGTTCCTGTATGCTTTTCTACCTTTTCTACTAATATATAGGGAGTTCTCTCCAAAGATAATTGCGATGACTCCATTATGGCCCAGGCATCACTGGTTCTCACTTCTTTTGAAAATGGCAAGAGGCAGTTACCACAACCTTTTTCACATACTAGACCTATTCATGCAAGACCAGTGGTGTTCGATACTTCCTGCACCAAGGCAACTGCAACTGACTGTGTGGATGATATAATACCTTTTAGGCACCTGTTTTTCTGAGGATGTGCAGCAGGTGTTAAAGGAGCAAGAAAACCTGCTACTAGAAAATCATATCTCAGTAAATGGAAAAGGTTTTCTGGTTGGTGCCAAGAAAAGAACCAGCAACCATTCAGGGTTATTGTTTCTCTGGTTCGACATTATTTGTTTGAGATATGTTGTCTTTTCCATCTGACTCAGTAGATGGTGTCACATTGCCAGAACAGCTATCTGGAATTTTGTAAATAATTATATGTCATTTACGAATATTACTATGATTTATATAGAAGTGTGAGAGAAGGAGAAATTGCTGGCACAGCTATCTGGAATTGTGTAAATAGTTATATGTCATTTGTGAATACCAACATGATGCAATTGCTTGCGTTACCACTATATTAAAACTGTATGTTATGTGTGTATCAAACTGCCAGTACAAATGTTTGTACAGTACTGAGCTTCAAACATGCATCCACAGTGTACCCTACTGGAACATAGAAGATTAACTTGCAAAACTTCAGAATAGTTGAGGTTAAGTTACTTTAGAGCTGGGCCATAAACAAAAGATGTTATCTCTCAGTTTCAGTGCAGTAACAGACACAATGTATAGAACTAGACTTGTTTTGTATTGTCTTTACATGTGGAATTATTTTACGACTTCCACCATTTGACAAAAGATCTAACAAGGTCCTTGTTTATGTGTTTACACAGAGAGATGCTAAATGTCGGTAGTTTCTGAAAATGGGTATTTAGCTTGGGAACTAAATTCAGGTGGCAAAAAGTGATGTCATCCAAGCTAACCCAGCAGTAATATTTCATATTAATATAAGAAATCTTTGAGAAAGAGAAACAGTACATTTTGTATTTTATCTTTGACCTAACAAGAACATCCACTCACCACTCTTACCTTGCTGTATTAGTTTTTAGGGCATAGTAACTTTTTTAGATTCAGATAGGAATAGAGTAAAGTATAGCTTAGATATTTTCTTTATTTGAGACTGTCCTGCAATGTTGTTTTAAACATTTTCTGTGATTTTGAACTCTGAAGTTACTGTGATAATTTATTATTTTCTTATTTTTTTATTATTTATTATTAAATATATTTAAACCTTTCAATAGTGACTGGTCTATTTAGAAATATTCAAGCTCTTAGAGTACTTGCATATATATTTGGTGACTGTACAGGCCACTCCTAACAGCCTTGTCTCTTGGTCAAACTACCATTTGGATTAATAGTAACATTACATAGTAGGATTGGACACCCTTTGTTAAGGGCCTTAAAGTAGCTGATAAGAGGTTCTGGCGGCAGTGATAACTACCTTATAGTCTGAGCAGAAGGGGGCATAGCTAGTAAACCCGTGCCAGCCTTTCCTGGGTGTATGTGTGTGTGTAAAACAAATCTCCAAGATTGTGTGTGTCAGCTACTTGGGAAGAGACATGGAGCACTTGTTGGACAGGGAGTGTGTTGGAGAACTTGGCTTGGAACCTTGGCTAAGGACTCAGCTCCAAAGCTTTGCCAGTGGAGAGTCTTATCAGGGATCTGGAGAAAGAGGGAGAAACCAGCCCCAAACTGACTGTGATCTCTGTGTGCTCTTAAGGGTAATTGCACTTTATTGTGTGTATAGCTGTCATCCTCCCAGTGTGTACATCTCCCACTGTTGCCAGTGGTGAGGATTGAGACTTCTTGATTACTGGGCCAGTGCTGGGGCATCACAGATGGGTTATCACATGTGACCAGATCTGACATCAGCACCTTTTTCAAGCCCTCAGATTCAGGGATCAGGCTCCTTTGCTACCCACAATTCCATTTTGTTTCTTCAATACCTCAGATCTTGTTTGCTGCCTTTTCAGGTCCAATATACTCTGAGGCTCAGCAGTCAACTTTGAGATAAGTGCTGTTATAGCAATTTTTCTTCAGAGTTTCAGAGCAGATTTGAGAAAATATCCTTCAGATGTTGGAATTTTGTTCTTAGACTTGTTGCTAATATTTTCTTTAAGTATTCAGTGTGTTTTTGTGAGTTTCCTTTTCACCCTCTCTCCCTTCTACCTTTACATATTATTTTTCTCTTGAATATTTAGCATGTGTTAAATTGTTTGTAGGATTTATAACTTCTTTCTTATGTGTGGTACTAGTGTGTGTTTGACCATGAGTGACAAGGCTTCTGGTTTTAAGAAAGTGCAACACACATGGACATATGATCCCTCCCCAAGACTCCCATGTTTTGTATGTTTACTGTTTAGGGTTAGATCACCTGGACACAGAATGTAAGCTCTGCACCTCCTTTTGGGACAGGCCTCATATTGATTGCAGAGACATATTAGTCTTTCAAGATCTTCTCCCTGCCCCAGCAAGAGAACAAGAGAAAAAAAAAACAAAAAGCAGAAAGAAACCAGATAGATAGCAGATAATGGGCTTTGAAGATATCCCTGGACCCAAAAGGTTATTCTGGATAAACTTCCAAAATGCCAAAAAAGTCAGATTCTGTGATAGTTCAGTATCCAAATTGGATCTGATCGCCTTCACCTCCATGCACATTTCTGCCAAAGCCAACCAGTCCTAGACTCCACTTTCCCATTCTTAAGGACGAGGCAACTCACTGGTCTTCCAGGCCACCCTCTGTGGCCTCTTCCTCCAGGTCCTTTTGATCTTCAAGAAGTCTGACAGAAGCTTAACATTAACAAGATGATAAGTAAGTCTTTGAGGTACAGATCCAGATGGGGATCCCCCCAGCACCTCTCCCACTGGGGGCTCTGGGCCAGGACCTGAAGATCCCTCTACTGGTATCCCCTTCTCTGGTCCAACCATCAATCCAGTGTCCATAGTGTCAAGAGATTTCCATTGGATGACCTTGAAGAAGATGAGAGCTTGTTCTACTTGAACTCTGAATGTTTCCCTTACCTGTTCAACTTCACCTGTGTCAGATTTTGAATGTTCTTAAAGTCATGAGATTGGGGCTGAAGTATGGGTTTGGGAATGACTCTAAGGTTATCAAAGCCATCCTTGTTTTTGGGTACTTCAGCCTTAGGCAGCTTGGCTCCAATGTGGGTGTCTGAACAATATCATATTGCATTCCAGGAGATACCTTTATTGGGATCTTTAGATCCTAAGGGTTCTTCCTCAGCTCCAGTTTTGACTTCAGTCTTCAAGGCTTTTGAAAGGATGCACTCAAGATTAAGAGAAGAGGTTTCTCACAGGAGCTCACCACCATCCTAATCCCCTCTGGATTCTGCAGCTCCTTCTTTTAGTCATCTTTTCAGACAGGGACAACCAGCCTCAGTACGTCTTGAAGGATCTCGCCTGCTGAGTTCCCCTTCTGGTTCTGAGCCATCTCGGAGCCTCCTACCAGAGAAGGACATAGGACATGGACTTGCAAAAGCAGACATTTCAATTCCCGACAGAAGTCACAGCTGGAAGATATCAACTTTAAGAAGAGGCAGGGTCCCCATGATCCCCCTTAGGAGATGTCTCATTTGGACACATCCTTGCATAAAAGAAACAGCTAGAAGCTTCGTCCACTGAAGACCCCTCCAAAAAGGAGTCAGTATTCCTCAAGGATTTCAGGGCTGGCTCATCCACTTCTAGGGTGGTTCCACCCACTCATGAGCCCATTGTATTGGTCTCTTACTGAGCTTGGAAGGAGCCAAATGTGATGGAGCTGATCCAAAGAAAACCTGACAAAATACTGATATCACTGAGGAATATGCTGCACTGAATTAAGAGTCCTGCTGTAGATGCCATAGTGGTTCCAGCAGCCACTAAAAAGGAGCTTTCTGAAAACAGTACTTCTGTCATCCCCCTGTCAGGGAGTCTTCAGTGGTGTAAAGATTAGGAAAGCAGAAGGAAAGTAGACTTATGCATCAGCAATGTTTGTTGTATGCACACTGAATTACCAAGCCCATATGATTCATTTTCAGAGAAATGTGACCAAGTAACTTTCCAGGTCATTATCAGGAATTCTGCCTGGTGATATACCAAGAACTGTGGAATCACAGCTATCTACTCTTTATTCAAGGTTTAACATGTCCATGAGACTACTTTCCAGTTCAGCTGATGGCATGTAGAGTGGGGCAGGCGCTGGCATTGCTACTTGCCAGCATGTGCTGATCCACCACTTTGACTATGTAGAGTTTCAAGAAATCTTTTGTCAAAGCTCTCTTTGATGGTTTCACACTTTTCTGACCCAAGGTCAAAGAAAGCTCACCAAAAGTGAGCAGGAAGCCAAAACTCTGTCTGTTCAGGGCATCCATTTTTCCATCCCCCAAAGGACTTTCTCTTGGAATGAAAGGGTGAAAAGAAGTTATGGCTCTGTAAATCTGAGAGTGCTGCCCAGGATTCTCCTGGTGACAGAATGCGCAAATATGGAAGAGAAAAAATTTCAATGGGATCATCCCAGGCAAACACAGACCATAAAATCAAGGATGTTGATATTCTTTTATGAAGAAACCCTTTCAGTGCTCTTGAATAGTTGCCTGACTGCCACACACGGGAGATAATCAAGAAGAGTTTTTTTTCTGCACTCTCATACCTAAGTGGCTAGCACTCAAGATTATTTGGGTCAGAAAAAATTATCAGAAGGTACATCATTCCCTTTGCTTTCCCCAGTGTTTTATCCAGTCAGAGGAAATGTGCAGCAGTAGAAATTTCAACTCTAATAGAAAAGTGAATCCTCCAGGAGGTCCTACCAGCAAAGGTTTGGAGTCTATTCAAGACTCTTCTTGGTTCCAAAAAAGACCAGGGATCGCAGGCCCATTCAGGAATTGAGCCACCTCAATCAGTTGTAAAGCAGAAAAATGTTCCATATAGTCACTGTTCAATCTATTCTGCCTCTCCTGAGGAAAATCAACTGGATATGCTCAATAGACCTTCAGCATTCATGTTATCATACCAAGAAAGTGAGGCAGTCCAGGAGGTTTTCCACTTTTACCTGGGGGCCAGTTGTTTCCAGTTCAGAGCACTGCCCTTTGGTCACACCCCCCTGACCCCAGAGTGTTCACCAAGTGCATGGCTGTGGTGGCAGTGTATCTAAGGCAGCAAGGGTAATTGATGCTCCCCTATCTAGATGACTGTCACCTCAGTACATTCACAAGAATCTACTCATTCAGTCCAATGACTTCTTGCTCTAATTCTCTCATCAGGGTCACTGTAATCCTAAAGAAAAAAACAGCTGACACTAACTCAGACAATATAATTGATAGGCTGCATCTGGATATGATGTCTCAACTTACCAAATTTCCAAACTTGAGAATAATCTCCCTGCATTGCCAAACTTCCAAGGACCTTTCTGTCTTGAATCACCAAACAAGGCTTGTGTTTTGACTACCAGGGTCAATGGTTGCTCCTATTACTCTGATTCCTCAGGCCAGATTCTATATGAGGGTACTGCAGTGGACTCTGTCCAATGGTCATAATGTACCAGCCTGTGCACTTCCCAGTTTGTCTCACACCAATGTGCAAACATCACATCCACTGGTGGTTGACTTCCCCACTAGTGATATGAAGTCTACTATTCATTTATTTTACCTCTGAAAACCACTCCCTTCTGGGGCAGGGGAGGGGCATTTTGAAGAGATGTTGGTTCAAGGCATGTGAATGTCTTCAGAGGCCAGACTTTACATGAATGTCTTGGAAATAAGGGCAGTAGTTCTAGAGTTGCATGCCTTTTAGGACTGTCTTCATCACAAGGGTTTGATTTCCATCCATATGGACACCATGACTGTGGTCCAGTACATCAACAAGCAAGCCAGAACTGGTCCATACCCATTATGCCATGAAGCTATGAGGGTTTGGCAAAAGGCAATGTTTTTCCAGTACTTTCTAGTGGCAATGCACATCCATGGGAGCTCCAATGTCTTGGGAAACATGCTGAGCAGATCCATTTTCCTTCATTAGGAGTGGTCCCTCAACCGGTCAGTGGCAACCATGATTTTCAGTTGCTCAAGCCAGCTGTACTGCAATCTCTTCATATCCAATCTGAGCACCAAGTTCAGCAGCTACTTTACCTTTATCCCTCAGGAGGGTCAGTCTCCAAAGGATGCTTTGATTCACACTTGGCCCTTGGGTCTTCTGTACACCTTTCAACTCTTTCCCCTGATAACAAAGTTCCTTCGTAAAGTTATTTGGTACAAAGTAACAGCGATTTTCATTCCCTTTTCCTGGCCTCATCAGGTTTGGTTCCCCTTCTTTTAATCTCATCTGAAACACCCTCCCTGCATGCTGGTTATACTTCTATGTCTACTACCTCACCCATCTGGTCAAGCTCACTGGGACTTAAAAGCCCTGTAATAAACTGCATGGTTCCTCCAACACCAGTGATGGGAGGGATGCCAGGCTTTCTACTTCAGTGATCCATATAGTATCTTCCTCATGTACCCCAGAAAGGATTATAGAAGCAAATGGAAGAGATTTGCTATTTGGTCATCATCAAGGGGCTTGGATCCTTTCTCAGCACCTTTGCCATCTATTCTGGATTTTTAGTGGGATTATTTTAGGAAGGACCCAGTTTTTCTACAATTAAGGTACAGCTAGCAGTTAAATCTAATTTTCATATAGGGGAAAACAGAACTCTGTTGCTTTCTTGAATCTTTCTAATGCCTTTTTGTAGGGGATATTACTTATCAAACCCCTCTGAGACATCCATTTCATCCTTGGGCTATTACATTAGTGCTCCAGACCTTAACTCAACCTCCTTTGGCAGTTCTGAAATTTCTGTCCTGAAAAATCATTTTCTTGGTTTCCATTACATCGGTTAGGAGAATTTCTGAGTTGCAGGCATTGTCTAGCAATCCCGATTATTTTGCTCTTTCATAAGGACAGGGTGTGTAGATCAGAGTGTGTATACACCCTTAGGAAGCTTTCCATGTGCTTGCACATGTGTATAAATACTGAAGACGTGCAAGCTAGATTGCCATTTTGTAGAGAGCTGTTGAGATGTAAGCATGCATGTGTATGTTGGTCTGTCAGTTAGTCATTTCATTTATATTATATGTTGCTGCTATCTATCCTGATGTGTTTCTATGTAATAAAGCATATAAATGAAGTACCTCACCTGTTGTTCTTGTATGATAACAAACGACAAGCGACATGGTGTCAGAATAAGATCCAGAAGCAATACCAAAAGGCACTCTGTTAATGTTGGAGGAATATAGAGGAATTGATCATACCTACTGCACGAATGACTTGCAAAAACAGGTCAGAAATTAATTCCAGGTACTAAAACTTGCTTAAATTTTTTTTTTTTACTCAACAAATATAAAACAAAGCACTCAAAACACTCAAAATGAATTTCTAGTTAAACCAAATGTCTGAACCTGCAACATATTGATAACAAATATTCAAAATAGTTATGAAAATGTTTGAAACAATGTCCGTATCACATAAAAAGTACAAAACAAGGAAAACAACTGCATTTTTTTAGCTATGTGCTACTTTTTCACATTAATTAAAGCTATTCAAAATATTTGAAGTGTACAGAGTGTTCGCAAGTTTGTGCAGTATCATAGTACAGTTATTTTACAAAATACAGCCATTTCAAAGCACATTTTGCAAGGTTGAAATTAAATAAGGCACCCAAGTTACACACTGGAGACTATACACAGTAACTTTATTACAAAAATGAGAACAGAGAGGTGAGCGCTTTCACAACTTAGCGTTACTTCATCAGACAATGTTAATGCAAATCATACTTGATTAAATACTTAGGCAATTAGTATGACATCAAAGTCTTAAAGCAGTATCATCCAATAAATACAAATAGGAAACAGTACCTCACTTAAATAGATACCTGAGACAGCCCTTAAAAACACTCTCCGACTCTTATCCAGCTACATAAGCCATATATATGTATATTATATTCATTTATAATAAAAAACATAAATGTAAAAATATATATAAAAAATATATGTACATATACATACACATATGTATATGTATATATATATGCATACATGTCATAACAGTTACCACATAAACCATCATAAAACATTAAAACCATGTACATTATTAATGCTTAAGAGGCCTTGCCTTATGGCAGGGAATTAATGAAGTGCAACCATTTAGGCCAGAATATCTATCTGCATTTAACTTAATAATCCATTTTTGTTCTAGTTCTTCCGTATAATTTTCTATATCTCCTCCCCTATTTGTCCTCTGTATTTGTTGTAAAACTAGAAATTTAAAGGAATGAGTGCAATATGTGTTTAAGACATGATTAGCTAAAGCATTTGACTGCTTCTGATTCCGTATATCTCTTATGTGCTCTAATATTCTGTCTTTGAAAATCCTATTCGTCTTACCTATATAATAGGCGTGACATACTTGGCAAAAACAAAAATAAATATTTCGCAAAGTACAGTATTTTGAAGAGTTTATTGTGCATTTGAATGTTATTACAAGTACCTGGTGTGTGTGTGCATATTCATACATAATTACAAGCGCCATATTTGCAGTGTGTTTAAGCATAATTTGTTTGCATGGCAGAAGGATTTCGCAGACCAGCTCCACTTGTATTTATTTGATAATAAAATCACAGAAAATTGGAAAGTGTTTGAGCAAGAGTATGATATTTTCATACAGGCTGTTTTTTCTGATAAAGATGCATATACAAAGGCATTTATTCTGCTTAATTTAGCTGGTTCAGAAGCCACAGAAAGAGAGTATTCATTTGTGTATGCACCTGCTGTGTATGCAGGGGAGGAGGAAAACTGCCATATAGTGCTACTGGCTGAATTAAGGGAAGTCCCAGAGTGCTGACAAAGTAAATTTAGAGAGATGTGTAATCCCAAATGAATATTACAGTGGAAAGACACTAATTCTACACAAGGGATCAAAAGCCTGGTGACACTTTTGGAGCATATATAATTGACTTGAGAAATAAGGTTAAAATGCGCAGATTTGGTGATTTAAAGGATGAGTTGATAAAGAACAGATAGTTTGGTATTAAAGATGATGCTGTGAAAAAGATTTTGCTTTGTGACAGTGATTTAACTTTGAATAAGGCCATAGAAATTTGTCAAGCTCACAGAAAAAACAAACAAATTTGCTTACAAATGAGAAATGCATGCTTCCAATGTCTTCTAAAACTAATGTTGATAGTATGCAGCATGTGGTTAAAAGAAACAGGCCCAATCACATGGCAGCTACTGTGAGTCCTACAGCAGTCCCTGGGAATCCTTGTAGCTTTCTAGCAAATTCTAAGATGTGTTCAGCAAAGCAGACATGCTCAGTGAAGCATAAGGGTGAGTCAGCAAACTCAAAGCATATACCCTCACCCAGCCTCATAGTCAACTTTCGTAATTGTGGTGGAAATCATGTGTCTAAAAGAGAAAAGTGCTTAGGTTTTGGTCAGCGGTGCCACAGACATAAAAAGGGGAATCATTTCAAAGATTTTGTGACTCGAAAGAGGCTCATTATTTTATTAAAAGAGAACATTCAAAGAGACAAGTTGCTCAATTAGAAAACTGCGACCTTACTTTTCATGTTGATGGTGTGTCTGTGCTTAATGAAACAGTCAATGCAGTAGATTTGTTTGCAAAGAATGAATTATTTTGTACTGTTTGGATTAATGGGAGACCCATGCAGCTCAAAGTTGATACAGGTTCAAAGTGCAACGTTACGTCAGCAGTAACATTTGCTAGAGTATGTGCTGGTGAGAAGCTTGATTTGGCAAAGTGTGTGAAGCTTGTTGCTTATGGTGGTGAAGAAATTCTGACTGAAGGTTCAGTCCTACTTTCATGTTACTCTGTTGGGAGCAGCTATGACTTGCAATTTTACATAGTCAAAAGGCACATATAGTCATTATTAGGTCTCAGAGACAGTTTGAAAATGGGACTACTTTCAATTAATAAGGAAGTCCCCCATGTAAGCTTAAAAGACAATTGTTCTAATTTTGCCCAGACTATTTTTTCTACCTATGCTGATCTTTTCGAAGACGAACTAAGCAAATTCCCAGTTGTGTATTCCATGAAGTTAGACCCTGACATACCTCTCAACCTGGAAACATCAAAAATCTGGACAAGGCCCATGAAAAATAGGTACAAATCTGTACACTGATTAACATAAAATTAGCATACATAATCATGTAACCCCGCCCACTGGAATTATAGGATACCAACTTTCAAACGCAAACTGAAGAACAGGCAACCAAAATATGGCACCAGAGTCCCCCTGCAGCCATTCCAATGTCCCATTACCTGGCTATTTCACCCCATTTACCATAAACACTAATGTGCATACTGCTTCACTTCTACATTGATTATTTGGATTTTATTTAACATTTTATAGCACAATGCGCAAACATTACTAGATACCTGCTAAACAAAGCAATACTGTCTCACAATAAAAATAAACATAGCATTAAAACTTCTCTGCCCTTGAAACTCATTCATTGAAACAATATTGAAAATTTGAAACCTACACTACATCTAAAGAAAATGCATCTGGTCAGTGGTGGATAAAGATTACCTTTGGGCTGTTGCATAGTCATAGACCCCTTGCACACAAAACAAGAAACATACATGGGTTCTTTGATATACCTTCCTGACTTCTTTCCCTGAAGCTCTCAGCTCCTTGTATAATTCACTCAATACTCAACTGTATCTCTCAACTTTGCAGCACAAGAAATCCAAATTGTATTGGGGGAGACGGGACAAAAGCCCTAAAAAGGGACACATTTTAAACATTGCTTATATAATTTTGGAAAGTTGCTAAAATAAAATGTATGCTGGGCTCAGGACTCTGTGCACTACAGTCAGAGCAACATACCACTATGCCAAATCAGCAGTTTCCTGAACTTAAATGGCTATCATTTAGTGAATTCAGTTCTCACGTCTTACCATAGCTCTCAATCTCTTAGCACAAAAAACCTGGACAACACCAACAATGGGGAATACAGAAGTCAGTTCTCACTTCTCACCATAGCTCTCAAGTCAACCTGTTAGCACAAAAATCCTGGACAAAGCCAATAATAGGGGAATATATTTCCAGCCCTAAAATAGGGACAAATTTCAAATACTGACCTTATAAATTTAGAAAATTGATAGAATAAAAGGTTTTGTGTTATTTATTTTATGAAGAATATGAAGTCTGAAATTCAAATGCCTGTCATTATTAATTGAATTCAATCCTTCACTGACTTGCCACAAAAAGCCATAAAACCACAGATTTTATGAGGAACAGAACAAATATGAAGCATAAATCCAGAGCTTTCACAAGGGGCTCTTGTCACTTGTACCAAAGGTTTAATTTGCTATTGTTATTAAATGTTCTTTTGCAATGTGCTGCTAACTCCTATTTAAAAAATAAATAAATAAATAAAAAAGAAGATCAAAATTGAATGAAAAAGTTGCTTAGATTAAAAAAAAGTATTTGCAAACTTTGTCTGAAATTAATCACATAGAACAGGTTGTACTGAAAGCAAAGTTGAACTGTTCAAAAATAAAAATATGTTACTCCTGGTTTAACCACTTCAAAACAATCAAACTCTAACTGCAGGGATCATTTAAACATGTAGCCTTTCCTGTTAAATGGCTGTCAGTCCTAACCCTTCTGGCCTGACTTCTACCAATTAGGCAGTCTTGCTAAGTGCTTGAGAGTTCATTAATTTGCTGCATGGACTGAATAGAATCCTTAATCAAACCGTCAGCAATTCTAGCTGATTAAACCTGAAATAGAGCAAAGCTGAGAACAACAGAAGCGTACAGAAGCAGACTTGCTACTTCCCATAAGGTGAGAACCTACAGTCTGCTCATGCTGTACAACTTTTACCACTATATACCTTTCCCTGACTGTATTTCTAACTGATGTCCTAGCTTGAACATTAGGAAGCAATGCAGTGCTTGCAATACGATTAAATAAAAGTATCATGTGAAAACACTAAAAATGTACGCGTCACATCGCACGTTATAATACAAGTATGCAGAAAAAGAAAATACAGTTTGACTTTTAAACAATAAAAAATGCTATACATTTGAACTGAAAAACATAGCAAGATGAACAGCGAACATCCGCATACAAGCTATGCATCAATTGAATGCCATGCCATCTGTCACGTAAATGCTATAAATATGTACTCGGTACAAACTGCAAACGCATTTATGTTACCACCAGACTAGATGATTTAGTAGGTTAACTGCTATCAAAATCACTTTGAAACAAACTGCTCCATTTAACTATTAGTGAGCTGGCGATAAAAGATACTCATAATAGGTACTGTAATGTGGTTCCAGTGATCATTCCTTGCAAAGGCAGACGGCACACACACAAGGTTTCCTTTGCTTACTTGTGTTACTTGCTTGCAGTCTGCCATTCCTGCATACACCCACCAGCCAGGTTTCATTTTCTTTTGTCTGGGAACTCCATTCAGTGCTGTAATTGTTGCTGCTGCCATGCCTGCACACACAAGGTTTCATCAGAGCTGCTGTTCCTGACCTGCTCACTGCCATAACCCGTTTCCGCTTGCATTTATTTTGAACAGTTTTTTGCATGAATTACATGAGCTCCAAGGAACTCAATTCCAACAGGCTGGTAGCCCTGATGGACCTGACGTCATTGCTCATGTGATGACGTCAGCTCCGTCAGCGCGAAAATTAAAAAACAAAGAAAAAAAATCGGAAATGAAGGGATGCCACTCGGGAATCGTGGCACCCCTTCATTTGAACCCCAAACTCGGTAAAAAACGAGTAATTCGGTACGGTTGGGAGGTCTGGACCCTGAAGTCAGCCCAGTTGCCAGACCAGCCCAGAAAGTTTCAGTTGCTATGCAGACTAGAGTCAAAACTGAACTAGACAAAATGGTATAGTAAGGTGTGATTGTCCAGTTTGTTCTTCTACCCCAAATAAATTGGTATCTTCCATGGTAGTAGCTCATAAGAAAAGCTCAGATGATATCAAAATATGTATTGATCCATGAGACAATATGTATTGATCCATGAGACTTGAACAAAGCACTAAAACAACCTCATCATCCAATGCTTACAGTCAAAGAAGTTGCTGCTCTCATGCCAAATGCCACTGTTTTTTTCTGTCTTAGATCTAAAAAGTTCCTTTTGGCATATTCTGCTTGATCAAAAATCTTCATTGCTAGCCACTTTCAGTACTCCTTTTGGCAGGTGCAGATTTTTGAGAATGCCATTTCGGATAAATTCTGACAATGAAGATTTCCGGCATGCAATGCAACAGTTTTTTTCTGGATATTTGTGTGCTATTATAGTAGATGATATTCTTGTGCATTCTTGAACATGACAGAAACCTCACAAAAGTTCTGGAAAGAACATGTGAAGTGAATCATAAGCTGAATCCTGAGAACTGCAAATGTAGGCTATGAGAAGTTACATATGTCAGTCACATGTTTACCATTTCAGGCTTGCATCCAGATCCTTCCAAGCAAACAGCAATTCTTGAGATGCCAGCTCCAGACAGTGTTCAAGACCTACAGCATTTTCTTGGCATGGTTAACTATCTAGGTAAGTTCATTGCAGACCTGAGCCAACTTTCAGCACCGCTCAGAGAGCTGACATGCAAAGATGTATCCTGGTCCTGGTTAGAACAACACCAAAAAGTGTTTGATGTCCTAAAACAGAGAAATGCTAGTCCACCTACTTAAAGATACTATGATGTTCACAAACCAGTAACTCTATCTTGTCATGCTTTGAAGTTTGGTCTTGATGCAGTCATTCTTCAAAAGGGTACACCAGTGGTCTATGTATCCAGAACACTAACCCAAACCAAGATGCAGTATGTGCAGATAGAGAAAGAACTCTTGCCAATTGTGTTTGCATGTTCGAAGTTCTATGATTATATTTATGGTCAACCTATTCAAATAGAAACTGATCATCAACCACTAGTCACTATTCTGAGAAAGCCTGTGCATACATCTCCTGCCAGACTGCAGCACATGATGTTGAAATTGCAAAAGTATAAAGTTAGTCTTGTCTACACAAAAGGCAAACTTCTTTATCTTCCCCGATTGTCCAGAAAAAACACTGAACAGCATGAAAATGTCAAACTTAATGTTGAAGTCATGGAAGTGAAAAATGTTTCTTCCACACATCTTGATGAGCTTAGAAGTCACACAGCTTCAGAAACAATTCTTCAGAAGCTCAACCACAGTCGAGGATGGCCATCAAAGCAATCTTGTTTACCTCAAGACCTGCAACCATATTTTCCTTACAGAGATGAGATTTTGTTTGACAATGGTATCATAATGAAAGGTCAAAAAGTGATTGTGCCAAAATCTTTGCAACAAGAGTATATTACCATCTTGCATTGTGGCCAGCCAGGAACATATTCTACCAAAAAAAGGGCGAGAGGACTAGTATTTTGGCCTTCTGTGTCAAAGGATATTGAGAGGCCACTTTCATCTTGTTCTGTATGTAATAGTACTAAGCCACATCAACAGAAAGAACCACTTCAGCTAAACCAAATTCCTGAACTACAGTAGCTACAGACATTTTTGAATAGAATGGTCAACATTATTTGTTATTAGTTGACTCTTATTCAAACTGGTTCAAGATTGACCTAATTCCTAATATAGCATCCAGTGTTGTCATTAGTAAGTTGAAGCATCATTTCTCTGTCCATGGTAGTCTGCACAAAGTTATTTCTGACAATGGAGCACAGTTTACATGCCAGCAGTTCAAGAGATTTGCTGAAGAGTGGGACTTTGTTCATGTTACGAGTAGTCCCGGGTACCCACAGTCAAATGGTTTGGCAGAACTTGCTGTTCAAAATGCAAAACAGTTATTAGAGAAGTCGAAGTGAGACAATAGTGATGTTTTTCTAAACCTCCTGAATCTCGGATATATTCCTCATGATAAACATCTCAGTTCACCTGTTCAGAGACTTTTGTTGAGACAAACCAGAACCACACTACCAATCAGTAGCAATTTGTTGCTTCCGTGTGCTATGAAAAACAAAGCAGTGAAATCTCAACTCATGAAAAGGTATTTGTCTCAGAAGTCCTATTATGTTAAAGATCAGCAAACCGCTCAGTCCATTACAAGAAGGGGAGATAGTGAGGATGCAGACAGCAAAGGTTTTAATCTGATGGGAGTAATGAAAATTGTATGTCCAGAGCTGAGATTGTATATTGTGGAATCACAAGGAGTAGAATTTAGGTAGAACTGGAAACATTTAGTACAGGTGTCTGAGACAGTATTGCAGCATCTAGCCTGTGATAAAGACATTAGTTCTCAGAGTGATTTATCCAGTGTTCTAGTTTCAGAGGACATTCCAGCAAATATCCCCGTTCCTGAAAAGGTTCATGAAAGTCCAAAAGCAGATTGTTCATCAATGACTGACTGTCCCTGTTGTTAAACCCAGTCCTAACTACTATATTACTAGATCAGTTTGCATTTCCAGACCATGTTCCAGATACATGGCAACCAGGACATGAATGCTATATTTATTTCTTAGTTTCTGTATAATTGCATGCATGTTCAAATGTCATTATTATTATAAAACAATTCACTAAAGAGGGAGGATGTAGATCAGAGTATGTATATACCTTTAATAAGCTTTTCACGGGCTGGCACATGTGTATAAATACTGCGCACGTGCAAGCTAGACTGCCACTTTGTAGAGAGCTTTGAGATAGAAGCATGCATGTGTATGCTGGTCTGTCAGTTAATCACTTTGTTTATATTTAATGTTGCTGCTATCCATCCTGATGTGTTTCTAAGTAATAAAGCATATAAACAAACTATCCCGCTTGTTTGTCTTTTATGATGAAGAACAAGCGACAGGTGTTTCTTCGGATCAATCCAAATTCTTCTAAAAGTGATATCAGAAGTTGCAATTAACCAGTTCATTAACTTGCAGTTTTTTCTTTTCAATTTTTTTGTAATAAAGGAGAATATACCTTGCATTTGCTGGATGTTCACTGCCAACTGAGATTTTACAAGCACATACCAAAGGTTTTAGGAAAACAAATCCACTTTTTATTTCCTGTTCAATAGCCAAATTGGGAGATGGTGTTTCAAAAGTTACATTGTCTAGGTGGTATTTCGATTGTATTATCTTTGTATATAAAGAGGAAGGTCTCTCTCTCCTTCACAAACCAAGAACTCATTCAGCTATCCCAGTTGTAGCTTCTGCAACTTATGTTGTTAGACTTTCTATAGATGATATTTGTGTTGCTGTTACCTGGTATACTGCTAATACCTTTATTTCTCATTGCGAGCTGGACACGTAATCTAGATCCTGTGCATACTTTGGCTCCAGCATTCTTTAGAATATCTTTCTATGAGACTACCCTGGACCTCTAGTAGCTGGGGAATCTGTCCCAGTTTTTGAGTTGAACAGAAAAGACAATGTCAGATAATCTTTTTCTGTCCAGCACAAAATTCCCTCTTCCCCCTACCCCTTACATAAATTCACATCTGATGGCTTCCAAACAATAAAAAGCACTCATAAAGAATCACATGGAAGTTTAATAGTTAAGTGTTTGCATTTTTTTTTGTCTAAAGCTGTAGTTTTTTTTTTTCTTCACTTGCCATTTGGATTTCTGAATCTTATAATTCTCAACCGACTACACTGGACCTGGTCAGAGACTTGTCTAATGTACAGCTTAGAGCTGTTTCCTATGTTGCCCATCTTCCACCCAGTGACTTTTAAGAGGATGTGTGAGGTGCATGTGACAAACATGCTCTGAGGTATTGAAGGGACAGGAGGGAATTATGGATAGGGGAATAGCCTGAGCCATGTATCTGAGAGCTTAAAAATGGTGCCAGTGTCGGATTCATTTGTATCCAGTAACCCATTTATTGAACTGGTCAAAAGAAAATAACATGGATCTATCACTATGGTGAGTACATAACTTTTATTTTCTATCCAGTTCTGGCATGTCTTACTCCTCAATCAACGTTTTTTTTTTTAATCATCCCTTTCTGCATGTCTGCCTATGGAACCCCCTATTTCATTACAATCTCATGTGAAAATGTTTTTGAAAGGGCTGTTGCATGTCAAGCCTCTTAGAAATCAGGTGGCTACTCCTTGGGATCTAAATTTTGTCTTAGAAAAATTGACTCTTGCTCCATCTGAATTAACTCATTCAGCTGACTTGGAATACTTAACAGAGAAAACAGTGTTAACTGTTTGCCCTGACCTCTGTAAGAAGTGTATTTGATTTGCAAGCTTTTACAGTTAGTCAACCTTATCTCTTTTTGACAAAGGTAAGGATTCCTTAAGAGCTAATCCTTCATTTTTGCCTAAAGTGCTATCCAAGTTTACTTTGTTCAAAGCGTGCCATCTTCTTGTCCTCTTTCCAGAGCCTAAAAATGAGGGAGAAAGGATAATCCATACCTTGGATGTCCATAGACAAGTCAGGTACTATCTTGACAGAACACATTTTTCTGGAACGCTAATCAGCTGTTCATTTCTTAAAAAGGACAATCTGTGTCACAGTAGACTATTTCCAAGTGCCTGTTTCAAGCTATTTCCTTGTGTTATATCCATCTTAACTAGACAATTCTAGGGAGGGTCAAGGTTCATTGTACCAGGGCCTTGGCTTCATTTGTGACTTTTTTGGAAATGGTTGGATACTACAAGCATTCCAGAATCACCAGCTTAATATTCTGTGCACATTTTTACAAAGCACTATAAACTAAATTCATTCTTCAAGTCTAGGATAGGCTTTGCTAGAACCACGTTCCATGGGCCTTCCTCCTCCCAGTCAGTCAAAGCTGTGTTCAGACAGGATGGTGTGCATTTGTCTAGATCAGGGAAGAGAATTTTTGCAGCAGATATTTTGTAATATTTGACACACACTAGCCAGGATTTTTGCCAGGTCAAAAATGTAACAGTTCACAGATAGCAACATTTGATGCATCTCTGATGGTTGCTAATGCTAGGAGCATTAATAATAACGTTTTTTCATTAGAAAATGTGCTACGTTCCCACAATATTGATGTTATTGTTTGTGAAACATGGTTAAAGAACAATGACTGGAAACCAATTCTGACAGGGTATAAATGTTTTTACTGTAACAGACAGTCTACAAAAAAATCAGATGGAGGTGTTATGATAGGGATTAAAGATAGCTATGAGACCTGTTATCATTGCATGTTCAGTGATAACACCAGTACTATAGACTGTGTAACTGTGGCAATAAAGACAACCCTGGAACATATAACAATTGTTGGAGTGTACAGACCACCAATGTCAAGTGCAGATGACCTAGAGGAATTCATACATTTCTTACATAAAACACAGGGGGGAAGAATAATATTAGCTGGGGACTTAAATTTACCAGAAAAAGACTGGAATAGTGTTGATTCCACAATGTTAGTAAATAAATTATTCACAGAGTATATTCAGGAACAACAAATGCTTCAGATTGTAAAAAAAAAACTACCAGGGGATGGAATATACTACATATTGCTTGTGTTCCCAAATAAATTACTGTAACTTCAAGTCAAGTTTTACCACCATTCATGTGCAACGATTATGGGGTTATATAGGTTAATTTGTTAGATAATTCTGCCAAACTGAAATCTAAGCCAATGCACAGAAGGTTAATTACAGATTAAAGGGAAGCAAAACAGTTACTATATAAAACTAACTGGAGTGAGGTGTTCAGTGGAAAAACTGCAGATGGAATGTGAAAAGTTTTGAAAGAAAAATTTTTGAGTGCAAAAAGTAAAAAAAAATGTTTAACATCAGGATCTAGGCACACAACATCGGGGGATATATTTCCATAAGAACAAGATACCTGATTAAGCTGAAAGACAAAAAATATAAGAAATGGAAGAGAGGTCGAACTACAACTTTGAAAACTGAAATAAACAAGCTGGACAAACAGATTAAGCATAGTGTTAGACAAGATCAAGAAAAAATTGAAGAAAATTTATATAAAGATATTGAGCATAATAGGAAACCTTTTTATGGATACATAAGATGTGGAAGGAGTAAATATATACAAATTGATAAACTATGTGCAGATTATAGATATATTTACAAAATCTTATGCAAAACAGTTTTGCTCCACAAAAGGGGTGGTAAGTTGTCCTAGTGACATCTAGGTAACCCCAGATACTGGAATCAAATTAGATTATATTGAAAAAGAGCTATGCAAACTGGATCCAAACAAAGCACAGGGAGGAGACGGAATAAGTAACAATGACCTGAGACCACTTCAGCAAGAACTTACACTACCATTATATCTATTATTCACTAGGTCATATAAATATGGGGAGATTCCTCAAGATTGGAGGTATGCACTTATTAAACCTGTCTTTAAGGGAAAGAGGAGTAGGACAAACCCAGAATCATACAGACTCTTAAGTCTACTTTCATGTTGTGAAAAAATAATGGAGATGGTAATACTGTATAAGTTATTGTCAGAACTGGATAGGTTGGGACTTGAAACCATATATCAGCATGCATATGTTGAAAATAGATCTATTACCACCTGTAACATGATGTTCTATAGCAATATAATAACAGCTATGAATGAAAAATTGTGCTGAGATGTGATTTATATAGATTTAACTTCAGCATTTGACAGGGTCATACACAAAACATTGATCAATAAATTAGTACAACTAGGTATTGATGTACTGTTGATAAGATGGATAGCTGCATGGCTTACAAATAGGACATGGCATGTATCACACACCAAGTGGACAGGTAAAATCCTTGGATAAAGTCAAGGTGTCTCACAGGACTATGTCCTAGGCCCTTACTTGTTTAGATTGTATCTTTTAGGCCTTACGTTTTCATCTGAGGTGTTTTACAGTCTATATGCTGACGACCTTAAACTGGGTAAACTGATTATAAGTGTTACAGATAAGGCATGTCTGCAAAATAATTTGACTAAATTGACCATTTTGGCACAGGAGAATAATATGTTGATAAATACATAAAAAAATAAGCATATGAGATTTGGGAGACATAAACTGAAAGCTGAATATTTAATACAGCACACAGTGATTGAAACTGTAGACTCATTTAAGGACCTGGGTATATGGGTAGATTCATCTATGAGTTTTTCTAATCATATCAACCAATTGGCTAATGATAGTTATAGAACTATAGGTTGTATAAAAAGATTTTTAAAGTCTAGGAAATCAAACATAATGAAGTCATTGTTTGTTAGTTAGATTAGACCCAAACTTGAGTATGGGATAACAATATGGAAACCCTATAGAAAGCAAGCATGAATAAACTGGAAAGAGTACAGCGGAAATATACCAAGGGCATCCACGGATGTGAAAATCTAAGTTATTATGAAAGACTAAAATGTCTGAACTTGTGTGCAGTGTCTCTTACAGATATTTAAGAGGAGATCTTATTCAGGTATATAGGGCATTTAAGGACAACTACCTCTGGGAATGTTTGGGGTTATCAAAAAGTACTAGAGAATCATCAGACAACCTATGTAGAAGGTTCTATAGGAATGAAAAGTGTACTAATTGGTTCTCTGACAGAGTGGCTGATGTTTGGAACAGACTACCAAATTACATTAAAGCAAGTACTAGTTTAGATATTTTTAAGAACAGCCTGGACACTTATTATGGAAACAAGGATTTTAGCAAGCTAGAAGGACATTAATGCCCATGCTTGAAACATTTGCATGTATGTATGTATGTATGTATGTATGTATGTATGTATGTAAAGCTATGGTAATCTACTCTTATAGCTAAATATACTACAACAATGATCCATATGATGAACCTAGAACAACAGTATAAGTAAACTTAGCATAACGGTAGATGTTGGAATGATCACTACTGCAGTGGTAACTCCCTCTATCCATTTATTATTTTTAGTTTCTTATCATTGCCCTTGTCAGGGCTTTACCATCCCTCTATCTGTTGGCATGAATGCTCTGAAGGGCTTGGTGCTCAAACCTGACTTTTTAGTCAGGTCAGCATGAGCTGATTAATGGTTTGGACATGTGGAAGGAGCCCTGAAGCTTTCTAAGTTGGCCAGCTGTTATATCTTTAGCAGGATATAACCCATATAACTAAAGCTACTGCAGTGATCATTCAAGCATCTACTGTTAGGGTAAGTTTACTTTCACAGCTGTGCTTTCCTTCACTTGTGACCGTAAGTGCATTGTTTATGCTTTGAGGAACTCCTGTGGCCAGGTCTATATAGGGAAAACTAAGAGAAAATTTAAATATAACTTACAAGAGCACAGAGACATTTACAAAAGCAATATTAATAGTCTAGTTGCAAAACATGTTATGAAATGCTTTAACAACATGCCCACCTGCTTTAAAACTATGGCATCATATCATATCAAGTCAATATCATAAGATGTAATACTGTTGATGTGAGAAATATAACTGAGAAGAAAGAAGCTTTGTTAGTTTTGATGTTCCAGACTTTAGATTCCTAAAGCCTTGAATACTGAACTTAATGTGTAACCTCTGATGTAATGTAATTATTTCAATTAATTTTCTTTTAGGATTGGTTAATTTTTTTATAGTCATTTGTTTATATATATATATATATATATATATATATATATATATATATGTGTGTGTCTTATTTCTTCTATAGTGGTTATACCTTGGAAGGCCTATTTTAGACCAAAGCTTAGGTGTTATGTCACTATTTTTATATTTATTTTTGTTTATTTTAACTTTGGATAGAAGTTGTGATATTATTCAAGACAGGGCAAAAAAAATCCAAATAGAAAGAAGATTAAGAAGGCAAAAAGGCCATGGATGCTTTAGATGTGACTAAGGAAAGACTGAGAGTAAAAGGCAATAGAGATAAAAAAATGTCAAACTTGAATGCAGTTTCAGAGAAAAGCAGGATGAGGTAAGGAGGCATATTTAAACGAACAATGTCAAGAACTTTAAGAAGATAATAGAATGGGAGAGAAAAGAAACATGTTCAAGAAGATTGAAGATATTAATTGAAACTGTCTGGTAAAAATGGTCATGATGAAAAACAAAGATGGGAGGGATCTGAAAGAAGCAGATGATAATAGGAAGAGGTAGAAGGAATATACAGAAGGACTATGGAAGAAGCCCTCTAAAAGTGTCATTACATACAATGATGTATTCTCAAATCTACAGCTAGACATCTTAAAAGCAAAGTTAATTGTGCTTTGAAAGCCTGGATAATAAGAAAGTTGCAGAAAGTGATTTAATTCCACCTAATTTGTTGATAATCATGAAATATGAGGATTTGTCAGCAAATTTGGAAAACAGAAAATGGCCATTGGATTAGAAAAATTCAGTTTATATTCCAGTCCCAAAAAAGGCAATGCAAAAGAACAAACTGTCAAATGATTGCATTTGTTTCAAAAGCTAACACGGTAGTGCTCAAGATCCTAAAATCTAGATTCCAGCCATTTATGCACTGGGAAATGCCTGATTTGCAAATTTCAGAAAGCCCCGAGTCACCAAAGAATAAATTCCAGTATCCATTAGATAATAGGGGAAGCAAGGGAGTGCCAGGAAAAAAAATTCTGTATTGACTACTCTAAAATCTTTGACTCTGTGAGCTATAGCAAACTGTGTGAAATTGTCTCAGAAATGGAGATACTGGGTCACTTTATTTGCGTCCTGAGGAATCTATACACAGAACAAGAAGCAATAGTTAGAACCAAATGTGATGTAACTGATTGGTTCAAGATTAGAAAAGGAATGCGACAAGGTTATATACTGTTACAGTACTTATTCAGTTTATCCACTGAATAACCATGCTAAGTGCTGGTTTAGACAAAGTAAATACGGGAAACAAAATTGCTGGTATAAATACTAATACTCCCCACATGCAGATGATACTATCCTTGTGGTCTTAAAGTCAGGAAGAGTTGAAAAGCCTATTAATGAAGGTGAAACATATATTCTTATATAGTCTGGACAGTTAGCAAACTGGATTAGGCCTATGAACTGTTAACAAGTTGCTTCCTGGATTCCACACTTTGATTCCTTCAGATTCTCTCTGCCTACAGGGTCACACTGAACACATAATAACACAGTGCTCTGGCTCAAGTAGGAAAATTGGGATAAGCTCCTCACTGGTCTCATGGACCAGATGCCTATTATACCATAACCCCCCCCATTAATATTCCAAAACGTGCACGCTGATTGGCCAGCGTGCACATTGTAAATCGACTTATACTAATGGAAAAAGGTCCAGTCGCCCGGACTTTTCCATTAGTATAAGTCTTTTTTAAAACACTGTCTCGCTATGTTAAATGAGTTTAACATAGCGACGCAGGTTTAAAAAAAGCAACGGAGATCTCTGTTGCTTTTTTTAAAGCTGTCTCGCTATGTTAAACTCCTTTAACATAGCGACACAGTGTGTAAAAAACAATGGAGATCTTGCTTTCTCCGTTGCTTTTTTCAAAACTGTCTCGCTATGTTAAATGGGTTTAACATAGTGAGACGGCTTTAAAATAAGCAACGGAGATTCTCCGTTGCTTTTTTTAAAGCTGTCTCGCTATGTTAAACCCATTTAACATAGCGAAACAGTAAACAGCAATGGAGATCTTGCTTTCTCTGTTGCTTTTGCCTACAGCTCTGATGTACTGCGTAGGCATGCGCAGTACATCATAACTTCCACGGAATACCAGACAGCTGCAGAAGGGCAGCAAGGAGGCATTATACAATGCCATTATTTAAGAAAAGTAATTATTTTTTTTTCTTAAATAATGTCATTGTATAATAGCAATAACCCACTTTTGGGTGTTGGTAATGCTGGATTTACCCACGGTTGGCTTTGTTTCGTTCCCTCGGACTTCGCCCTCGGGACCAAACCACGCCAACCGTGGGTAAATCCAGCATTACCCACACCCAGGCGTGGGTTATTGCTATAATAACTACTTATGCATCTGAAAGTAGAATGCACAAAAACTGGCATGTTGCACAACATTCAGAAATTGTGAAAATTATTTAATCTAACACTCAATTCTTTGCAAAACAGATGAGGAAGAAATGGAGGCAGCAACACATTTATTGTTCTCTGGATTCTACTATTTCTGCAGATGCCAAATGCAGCTATGAAATTAATTTAGAAGATAAGCTTTGCATACTTAAGTCTTTGAGGTCTTGAAGAGTCACACTTGTCTAAATGACACAACAGCGGCAAAATGAACAAACACGCATGTTTTAGAAGTAACATTTTGTCAAATGTGAATAAGAACTTGAAGAGCAAGCACATCCCATTGTCAGCAAGGGGCAGTATAGTCAAAGCTATAGTTTTCCAGTAATAGCATATGTCTGAGACAGCTGGACTGTAACTAAAGTTATGCGTAGTAAAATTAATGCTTTTAACTGTGGTAATGGAGAACACTTTTGAGAACTTTATGGATTACAAGAAAAATCAACTTGGTTAACAATGAAATAAACCAGACTGTTCACTGAAATGCCTGATATTAGGATTAAAACACAAATACCTTAACCACATAATGTGCAAGCACGATTTGATAGAGAAGTCACTGATGATGGGAAAGACTGAAGGCAAAAGAAGGGGGTGGTAGAGACTAAGGTGGATAGACATCATTACTGAAGTAATGAATATGACACCACAAGAACTTCAGCATTTAACAGATAGGCCCTCCGTGCTAAAGTATTTGAGGTCTAGAACAGTCAGACTTGTATAAATTACTCAATAACAACTAAATATACAAATATAAACATAGTTTGCTATTCACACTCATCAGTGATTAAGCTTTGTAACTCCTAGTAGTTTATATGATTTCTTTTAAATGTGTGTTAGTCTGCGTTAAAATTTGTGCTGAATGTATAATGTTGTAAATATTTGAAAATGTATAATCATTGCTAAAATGTTTTGCATGTACTCTATACAATTACTGTATAAAATAATTTGCATGAATATATGTGCTTTCCGTATTATTGTCTCAGAACCTGGGTGATGGCTGAAAAAGATCATAGAACTAGTACATCTATCTGGTTAACAAATCTGTCAGTCAGTTTATCAATAAATAAATAAATAAAAAAATGCTTTACATCAGACTATTTTTGAATGTTGCATATTATGCAGACTTTTTGGTCTTTATGACCTTTTGTCAGTTCATCTTCTCCGTAAGATGTTTTAGCATTATACATTTTGTTGGAGCTTTTCTTTTTACTGTCCCAAAAAAATTGCCTGGACAACTAATATAGACAAAAAATAAATAAATAAATACATTGTGACTCTTGATCACAATAGAGAACATTTGACCCCTGCTTAGTTTTGTGCAGCTGTCAGAATGTTATACCAGCAGCATAGATTGACAGCTGCTCTGCAGCTTTAAGGCGATAGGAGGACAGGGTGGTTTTATGGCAGCAGTGAATGTGTGGTTGATTTGAAATGAGTCATATAACTAAGTTAAAATATATCAGATTTGTTTACGTTTTTATTTTTTTTCTTGAGATGGGGGGGTAGCACCCCATCAACCCCCTCAGTCTCCACCTTAAAAAATATCTGGTAGGCCTGGAGAGAGAAAGGACAGCAGCTCCCCTTACAAATTGAATTAATGACCGAACCTAATATATTTGTGCATCCACGTATCTTCCTGTTTGTCAGTCTCTCTGTCTCTTTGACTGTCTATCTGTGCAACTTTCTTTCTATCTTTCTCTCTGTCTGTCTGATAAGCCATCTGTCTGTCTACTATCTAAATAAAAAAGCAATGAAAGACAGAATAGTTGTCTGTCTGTCTGTACATCTGTATACCTTACTGTCTTTCTATTCACTTATCTGCAGTAGAAAGTGATGCAGGACTGTGGCTGGGGTTAACAAAATAATGCAAGGAGGCAGTTGCCAACTGACAACTTTGTCTGTCTATTCAGGTAACAACATCTGTTCCTGTTTGGGACTTGCACTTAAATCCTTCATTATAGCCTGGTTCTTAAAAAGAGAATCTACTTAGCAGTGGGTCAGGTACATTCCATATAGTTATGGAGTCAGCTTAAGTTACAGATCCCAGTGCCAGGGTAGGCCTACAGCTACTGTATTAGCTACTCTAAGCTTAAGTTTATGCAGATGATTTATTGACCTAGCGTTCCTTATTTGGTCATTGGACATATTTGTTATTTGTTGTGAAGGGTTACTTGATTCACTTGATTTTAGCTATTCATATTTCTGTTTAATTTATGTTATTTTCAAAGAATTTCAGGAAAATTAGTTTATTTTTATTATTTGCAAAATGTTAGATGTAAACATAAACTTTATTGACTTGGTTAGTTTTCATTTGCAGTACTCTTCAATGTTGTTGTCTTTCGGCTTTTCTCGGTTAGGGGTCGCCACAGCGGAACTCCGGTCCACTAATGATTGGTAGTAGATTTTCATGAACGCCGAGGTGCTAGCTCAGTGTTCAACCTTCAATTAATGCACGCCCATTTATGCATGTCTTTCGAACACCCAGCCAACCGCGGGGAGGACATGCAGACTCCACACAGAAGGCACTCCCCGCACTCCAGTCGAGAATCGAACGGGAGAACCTCTTGCTGTGAGGCAACAACACTACCGCTGCACCACCGCTTCTGGGGGTTGTATTCTTTGACCAGTACTACCTTGACAAACATCACTGTTCCCATTTGAGAATGTTGGGTCACCTTGACTATATTGTGTTAGTTACTGGTCATGCCCGCCCAAGAATTACTGTACCTTTTGTGGGTGGCAAATGTTGTGGGTTTATGAAACTGCTATTTAATTACAGAAAGTTTAGTGCTAAGTCAAACATAAAAATGAAGTAACAGCAAAGTTTTTCTCCTGATATGGGCAAGTGTTTGATGCATGTATGGCTTTTTACTTTTTTTCCAAAAGAAAGCAATAGATGTTCTAATATTTTTACAGACTTGAGATACTAGCTGTTTGAAAGTACTTCACTCTTGCCCAAGCTGTCAAAGCAATATTGGAGAATTCTGACAGTGACTCAGAACATAATGACATTCCAGAAATGTGTGTTCTTCCACCAGTGGATGGGGATGATTCTGAGATCAGACATATTAATGAAGATCATTTGGGTCCAGCTGAACCACCAGACATTTTTGAAGAACTGGATGTGTTCATTGGTCCTGAGCATGGCTCTGATGAAACTGTGACTACTGCAGCAGTTACTTATGACACTAAAAAACACCATTTATGCAGTTGCACAAAAACATGGAAACTTGGGCGCAAAGTAAAGGAAGCTGTCTATACTGTGGTTGAAAAAGATGACTACGGTTCTTCATAGCAAAGAAAATAAAAAACTACAAAGCCAGCTGAATGTGTGGCAGGAAGTAATAAGACTGCAACTTGAAAATATGGGTCTTCAGAGACAGCAAAAGTACCACTGTCAAGCCATAAGACTGGTTGGAAACTGACAGCCAAGCTCACAGAGCCTATGAAATCTGAAGAAGTAACCAGACTACTTGATACATATCCAGAACTGCTGATGAAGATGCTGCTGAAGTAATTTAATGCATGTTTTGGTGGCTGCTTCATCACTTGAAAACCCAGATGGAACTGTTTGCACATTGTGATAAAAATACACCAGGGATTTCAACATCCACAGAAGAAATTAGACGATTCATTGGCATTGCCCTGCTGTCGGGAAACCACACATTCCCCAGAGAAAAAGATTACTGGAGCACAGCTGATAGCTTGGGTTGTGATGCAGTGAAGAAAGCAATGAAAAAAACAGATTCCAGGAACTGAAGACATTTCTCGAGGCAGCCAACAACAAGAATGTGGAGCAATCTAAAGTCGCAAAAGTGAAACCTGTTTATGATAGTCTGAACAGTCCATTGATACAGTTTGGCGTTTGTGAAAAGATGGATCAGTGGTTCCATATTATGGCCGCCATGGGACCAAAATGTTTATAAGGGGTAAGCCAATAAGATTTGGCTATAAAATTTGGATGCTCTGTTCTTCAGATGGATTCCTATTCCAGGCTTCTACATACTGTGGTAAAGCAGATCAGCCTGAAAACGTTGGTTTGAAAGAGCATGTTGTTCTCATTTTTGTCAACAAAATTCCATCAAAAAGGGAGCATATTGTCTTCCTTGACAACCTTTTCTCATCATATTCACCCGTGTCTCAACTCAGAGTTTTGGAAATGCATGACACTGGAACAGATCATAAGGTAGACTCAGCACAGTTGCTTTACCAAACGAGCGAGAGTTACAGAAGTCACAAAGAGGAATGCATGTACACAAGTGTGACAGGAAATTCAACATTGTCAGATGGAGCGACAACAATGTGGTGACTTGTATATCCAACTGTGATGTTGTTAACCCCATTGTGACAATTGAATGCCATGTCAAAGGTACTACAAGAGGGGAAAAGGCAAAGATTACACAGCCAAGAATGATAGCTAACTATACGTCAGACATGGGTGGTATGGATCTGCTTGATTGACTTCTATCAGCATACTGTTTTATGATAAAGTCAAAGAAGTGGTGGTGGAATCTTCTAGTCAGTGTGTGCTCAACTTGGCAGTAGATATTGATGGAAACTTCACAGCAAAGTCATGCCATCTTCAGACTGTCTCACACATCTCGAATTTCTCCAGGACGTTACCAGGACCTTGCTCAAGGGAGGTCCCACTGCCCCAGTACTTCATCTCGTGTGAGACAAAGGTACCCAACACCACCTTGATTCAACATCACAAAGGAAGTGACCTACTGCCTGTTGAATGCATGAAAGAAATGTGGAAAGTGTGACAAGCACCTTCACATCAGCTGCTTTGAACTGTACCACACTCAGCACTTTTGAACTCTGCTAGGCATGATGTCTTGACAAAATGCCATTTGACAATTCAGTTAATTTATTTTTGACTTTTCTTTGACATATCACATATATTGTAAAAATAATATGAAGATGACACCTGTAAAGTGCAGTTAAAACATTAGCCTTACAAGATGGATGTGGTTGGACTATTGTGCTAACATCAATGTACCAACACTCCCATTTGGGAACATGGGTATCATTTTTTGATGATAGTCAGTTTTACTATGAGCTTGCATATCTTTATTTCAGAGGACGAGAAAGTGTCAGGAAGTGGGTCTGCTTTGGATAATTGAAAATCCAAAATGCCAAGATGAGAAGACTGAGACAAGAATCATGAAAATGAAAATGCTGAACCACATAAGTATTCCCAGGGTAAATAAACACTTCCCCAATGTGGGGACTCATGCCCTATTCACCACTGGAGTGTCATCCTGGAGTTGGTATATATAGTTAGGGTGATGTGGGGTGTGCAGCAGATAGTGCTGTGTGTTTTATTGTAGTGCTGGGCAAGTGTTTACTTGTCCTCTGAATACTTACATGGTTCGGCATTTTCATTTTCAAGATTCTCGTCTCAGCCTTTTTGTCTTTGGCATTTTGGATTTTTGATAATCCAAAGCAGATCCTAGAAAATATGATATTGAACAGATTTTTGCCTTTTATTTATACACCTGGGAAAATAAAGGTTAACTTGATAGTGAGCTGTTTCCTATGCTCAAGGATACAGGGTTTTATTCCTTCCACCTCCATTTGTCTGCTATGTGACTCTCAGAAAGGGAGTGCTTCTAGGCCATCTTTGAAAAGTCATATTTGTAACCACTGAACTTACCCGGGTAATAAATGATTTGAATAAAGTAAAATATGAAAAATCAATGGCACACGGCATAGAAAAGGGATAGCCTCACTTATTCATGCTCCCTGAGTACCAAATCCCATTTTTGCAGCTGCACTAAGCAGCTTGCTCGATCGATTATTGATTAAACCAATTTATGTGACGTGCTTGGTACCAATGTACCTGTGTAATATGTAAAGCAATAGCATTCTACAGCTTATTTTTAAATTCCTTTCCTACACTAAGAATATGTGAACCAAAGCAATTTAGAGCAGGACCACTGAAGTAATCTAATGGGATGATGTGAGAGGACTAACCAGGACAATAAGCATTTATTTTAAGGATATAGAAAGCACATTTACATGACATGCAGCTATATTTTGATACTTGGATGGGAGGGGAGACCATGGAAAATGGCAGGTATATAATTCACAATGACATCCCTTGACAATCAGCAGTGTATCATTGATATGAAACAGGGACAAAGTGACCCTAGAGAGAGAACAGCAATATTAATGATCTAGAAGATGATAGTACTGGAAACCCTGGACAGTTAGCAGGTCTATTATTAATCTGAGGTGTACAAATGGAGGACCCTAGACAAAGAACATTGATGTCATTTACATATGAGGCAATATGCTGCTTCTGCACTGCTATGCAGTAATGGCTCATTCTGATCCTTAGCTGGTCAAAATGCACAATTGGTGCTATGATTATGTCAACGGTGAAACTTTATAATGTATTCACTGCATAAGCAGGCTGTACCATGCAGTGAGGTTCACAGTAGATCACAATTCCACAGCACTGTCCAGAGTACATGAAGAATAATGTTTTGCTCAAAATCATCACATATCTTCCAGTTACATCTGGAACATAAAAATACCTATTTTGATCTGTTTTATTTGGGCATTTTGAAGCTTTCAGATATCATAGTTCCAGGGAAATACCTTTTGTGAAATTTTAAGTATGTTTACACAGCTGGAAGAATAATGAATCACCTTGTCCTAAATTGTTTTGTGCATATTTTACTCAGAAAACTAGTAAATAAAGTTCTTGTTAAAGTTAGGTTATAATAGCCGATTTGTTGTTACTATATCTTTCAAATACCATAATCCTTAATACCATAAACTAGCAAATACCATTTAGCTGTACTGTGTAAACAACTGGAAAATAGATTTTCTGTGTTAATCTAAAACTGCATTTTATCGATCAATTAGCATTAACTCAAAAGTTATTGAAAACTTAAACACCAGGTGCAGTAAGGAAGATCCATGCCATATTCAAGACTTTTAGACATTTGAAGCTCTTATTAGGCTAAACCCTCAACAGTTTAGTTTAATGAAGGGTGTTATGGCTTATTAAATCTAGTTATTTTTTGTGAGGGTCACAGAGACTGTTGGCAGTGGTCATGTTGTTCACAAAGAGTACCTTCACATAACCAAAGCTTTTAACACCATAACTACATGTCGACATTGGACGCAAACTAAATGCATTAAATATAGATCCTTCTATGGTATTAGAGATAGCAAACTGGCTAAAAGACAGAATCTACATTGTTCATGGGGCAGGTGACATATATGAAAGTATAAAGTTAACCAATGGAGTCCCCCAGGACTCTACACTGGGACCTCACCTTTTTGGATTTAGTTCTTTAATTTCCAGACTTGGAACCAGGACATCTGGTTAACTTAGTCTTCAGATTACTGCAAACTGTGTGTTACTGTTAATATACTCTTTCTGACACCTGAACACTTCAGGAAGAAAATACCGTAGTTCTAACATAATAGCAAATTTCTACTTCAAATGTCCTCATTAGGTGTCGCTCAGCCCACCTTTCTATGGTTCAAAAGCTACCTATTCAATATGTAACAGTCAGTAAAATGGTACTCCATCCTCTACTCATACCTCCCAGGCACCACCAATGTACAAGGCTCTGTTCTTAGTCCCCTCCTCTTTAACATTCTCACCAACACCCTCCACACTTTCACATAGCAGGCCTTTCTAACATAATACACAGATGACTCCACATGCCTTTGCACATCTGACAGCATGGCACACCTCCAAAAAATTACTCTGAAGCTTTAAAAGCAACAGAAGCAATGCTTTGTAACTCACAACTCATGCTCAACCCTAAAAAAAAAAAAAAAACTACTACTTTTTCCCCAAATCCCTCTCCCATTAAAAAACATTTACAGTCTTATCTCTTGATAATACAACCATTGAAGTCACATCTCTTAACAAGTTATTAGGGATTATGGGAATAATAATCTTAAATTCAACCTGCATAGGCAAAAGTACATAAAAAAATTCATCAAAACTAGGGATGCTTTATAGATCCAAAAATTTCTCATGGACACAATAAAAGCAACACTTGCCACTGCTTATCTCTTCTCCGTACTTTAAGGTACTGCAATCCTTACTAACCTTCAGGTATCACAAAAACAAAACTTGAACAATGCTATTGTAAAGTTGGTAAATTTGCAGCAATTATCCCTTTCAGAACCCATCACTATATAGTAACGAAAGCCTACATTGTTTAGAACTACCACATCATACCTCTCGGCTGTACAGATTTTTGCAGACTGTCCAGAGTTTTGACCAACATTTCTGGTCCATCTTTTAAAAAAATGTAGTTTCTGTTAAATCACTGGTCCATTTTTCATAACATTGTGGTTTTCTGTTAAATCACTCACAAATCATTGAAGATTGAAGTCAGAAAATAATGACAGAAATTTGAGTTTCAAACTTCATATCCTTCAGAAAATTCATACTAATGCAAACCTGTTATGGTCTTTTGTCCCCCCCCCCCCTCATTATTTATGGCTGTGCCCAGATTTTATGCTGTAAGAGGTTGAGAGGTATGTACCCCATCAATTAAAATACACACAGCTACTTACCACATATAAAATTATTCAGAATGTTCATCTGCTTGTCCTGCACTCAATAACATTCTGCACAATATGTTCTCAGTCGGTCATTACGATCCAATGACCATAAACTCCTGTCTGTCTACAAACCTATCTAATCTGCTGGACATTGTCTGCACTCATACCATGTTCCTTATCTCTATCCATCAGGTCAATATCCTCCATCTCATCCTATTCTGAAAAACTTTCTAGCCACAAAGCTGTCTCTCTTCTTGCTCAACACCAGGATAAACTTTATCCCTAATTGTGAACAAATATGAATACATATCCATGCTCTTTCTCCTTCACTCACTTTTTTACTTCTATCAATTTACTTCCCTTGACTTTCTGTCTAAATATACCAGAAGCATGGTTTTCTTTCACTTCATATTGTAAATACTGTTTGTATTATTCTAACTTACCTTTAATTTCTAACTGGCTAAACTTTCTGTAACTATTAAATCATTATCATATAACTTGTGTATCATTTCTTAACCAATGTTTTCATATTATGCTTAATTTGCTCTAATTATTTAAACTGTAGTTGTTTATTGCATTATTTTTAAAGACTGTAAATTATTCTTTTAAAATGTTTTATAATCCTTTTGAACTTTTCTCCCTGGGCCTCCGCTGAAAATGGGCTCCTATCCAGTCAGACTTTCCCAGTAATCAATTGTTAATAGATAAATAATAAATAAATAATACATGATATATTGAAAATGGATTCAAATTAAATGGGAACAAGCCTTTCATCATTTCATTTAACAAACAACCTCACTCTACTATTATGTAAAAATGTTGCCAGAGACCAAGCTACCTGGGTTGATTGCTGTCTCTCTGTCCCTCCCTCAGTCATAATGTGGCAACTGCAGTCAGAAATTACACTACTTAGAACAACTAATAGCCCAAGGGTATGTCAACCAAATCTAGCATGTCATTGTGACTTTACATTCAGCACTGATTAGGCCAGTTATAGAATAAAACAAAAATTAAACTGCTCATGGAAACACAAAACCAAACAGTTTTATATGTGTTAATAAAATCACACAACATTCAAGACATACATAACTGCGAACTTAAATGAATGTTCAGTTCCTTCCTTCTGTATATGCCTATACAACACATTTGTCTCTTCTTTTAAAGTTTATATCAGACATGTGATCACACATGCTGTCATCAGTACAGCTTTGTATATAGAAAGACATCTTTTTAATCATCCCTTAACAAAAAGAAAATGATTTTTATCTGAAACCGTATGCTGTGATACTGAAAATATTATACATATTGTCCTTTGTAAACCCTGTGCAGCATGTTACACAGGGAAGTCAAATAGGAGGTTAAAAGACAGGATATATGATCACGTGGCTGATATCAATGGTAAAGTAAAGTTGAATGCTTTGTATAAGCAGATACAGATGGAAGGAACTGAGCAGCCATTTGAGTTTTTAGTTCTGTATGTGTTGAATATTGCAACCAGAGGGGTGATATTAAATTAAAAAGAAAAGAGATAGAATAGACATGGATCAATAATTTTAGAGCATACATGTTTCATGGCCTAAATGAAATAGTATGTGTAAAAGGGGTATTGGAAAATAATGTGCTTTATTTCATTTAAGCTGAAGCACTGTCATGTGTCCGTATTTTGCACTTAGTGCATATCATGTGACTGTTTTTAAATGCTGATGTGTAGGTGTGCTGCAATATTCTTTTTTGTCTACACTTGAAAAATCTCAATAGCAAAAGCCATTGAGAGGCTTATGTGATTTTAATTACTCTTTTTTTTAATTCTTTTTAAAGTAATTTTGTTTCATGTTTCTGCGAGCCGTTTTTTTTTTTTTTTTGAATTTAGAGTTAACTGGCTCTAGATTTATCTGCTTGAGCCAGTTATAGAGTACAATGCCTGCTTTGGATGTACCTCACTCAACATAAACAACTACAGAAGACCCATATGTTCCAAACTGAGATGATTTCAGGCTTAAAGACAACTAAGACAGGTTAGAAGTTCTGTCTGTTTGCTCAGTATTTAATGGACTGTTGAAGGGTGATTTGTGCCTCACCTATTGTACCATTAGGATATTTTTTTATTTGATTTTCTGTGTCTCCACAAGTCTAATAGCTTAATAAACACCAGTACTAGAGTCCTAACTCTTTACTATTTTTATTTATTTATTTTATTTTACATTTGTTTACCGGGATAGTCCGACTGGATACATGTCCATTTTCAGTGGAGGCCCTGGGAGAAAAGCACTACATAGTCAAACATACAAAAGGTTACACGAGAAGTTAAAAAATAATTAGAATATATAAAAAAAGTGGTAATATACCTTATGTACATTGGTTTAGAAGTGTTCCCTAGTAAGGACTCACAGTTCTCATGGACAGACACAGTTACACAAGTTAGAAGACAATTAGAATATATAAAAACAAAGTGGTAATATAGCTTATGTGCATTGGTTTAGTAATGTTCCCTAGTAGGGACTCACAGTTTTCATGAACAGACACGATTACAAGTAAGATTGTAACTCACAGTTAGTCCCTAGTAGAGACTCACAGTTCTCATGGGCAGACACATTTATGAGTAAGATTGGATACATAGCATGGTGATGTTGTTAGATGTTATGATAATTGCTGATTATGCTATGATGATTACTGATTATGCTATTGTTTTATAACGTAATCTGGGTTGGTACATGGGCATAGCCAGTTCAGTTTGAGATACTGTTTGAGGTTTTTTTTAACAGACTTTTGGAGGATTGTAGGGTTATATAGTTTGGCAAGGCATTCCAGGTTTTGCCAACAAAGTTGGTGAACAGGGATTTACCAGCTGTTATTAGATTTATGGGTTTGGACCAGTAATTTGTCGGTTGACCGTAGGGATCTCAGGTTGCTATATGGCTTAATAATATTTATAAGAGAGGGGGTATCTTTAGGGTGGTACAGAACTTTGTGCGATATTAAGAGTTGATTGAATTGAATTAAATTGGGCAGTTCTAGCCATTCTAGTTGTTTCAGGTTCTGGCAGTGATGGGTTCTATAGGTGGAGCAGTGGCGAATCTGGCAATATGGTTATAGCTATGGGACAGCTTACTTAGTTCAGTTTTATTGAAGTTTGAGAGTACAGGTGAGGCATATAAAAGAGTAGAGAGTAGGTGTGATCGGGTGCTTTCAGTCCTAGCCAGTAGGGTTAAGAGTGTCTTGCTTCTATACAGTGATCCAAGCTTCTTATTGATGGTCTGTACGGTTTTGTTGACCTGTAGGTCAAATTTGAGATTGTCTATGATAACCCCTAGAAGTTTAGTGTGTTGATCTGGGGAGATAGTGGTGCCATTTTTAGATGTGACAGAGAATGAAAGTGTGGCAGATCTAATAGTGGGGGTGAAGAGTAGAAGTTTAGTTTTTTGGGGGTTCAGTAGTAGGCATTGGTTGGCTAGCCAGTTCGCAGTAGTGTAGATAAATAGCAGATAAAAAGAATGCAGTGGACAGACAGACTCATTATTCCTCACCTCCTCCATCTCTGGAATAATCTGCCTCTGCAGGTTAAACAATGCAGTACATTATCATCAGTCAAAGAGAATCTGAATAACTGGATGGATACCCACACACTTACCATGGCCCAACTGGTCTATTCCTCCTTGATACAACTCAGCAAGGCCTTCATGGTCACAAGATTAAATTAATTTGAAACTCCTATGAATCCCGTGAATATCTACAGCCAATAAAAATTATAAAGCACAACTAAGTGGCAAACTATAATGCAGTAGCATTTTACACCACATCCAGTATTAATCCTTCCCTGGACTTCTAAGTGTGTTTCTCCCAACAAGAAAGTATACTTCTGTTTAGACACCTAACACTTTCTGGGATTTAAAACAGCAGTGTACAACTGAATATTATACCTGAAGTGTAATATGTAATTATATAATGAGAATCTGCTATAAAGCAGGAATATGGTAACATCATAAGAGTGATGATTCTCTGAGATCCTATAGCATGGAAAGTTCCAAGTAACAATGGTACAAAACTACATAGTTTGATTTTTTATTTTGGGAGGAGCCCCATGTCCTCCACGTAGGGACCTTACTATCTGTGGCCTTTTCATAGGTTCATAGGTTCATACTAGGCTATCTGCCCAAGGGCATTTATAAGCCTAGCCCAAATGTGTTTGGCTTTCACCACCAATTTTAAATTTATTTTGCTATGCCCTTTTTCGAGGTTAGTATACTGTGCCTCTGTCTAACAGTGACACAGAAGTGATACCCGTGGTAAACCTACGATCTCCCATCCACTCATCAAGATTCCTCTTGAAGAGAGTCAATGAGGGACTCTGCCTAACCTGGACTGGGATTTTATTCCAGAGTGAAGGGAGCATCTGGGTTATGAATCTGTCCCTCCAGCATGTCCTATTTATTTCAGTGCTGAGGTTCAAGTCTCTAGCTCAATGGGATTTGGATTTTCTGAGGTGCAGCATGTCCATTAATTCGGGTTGGACATGGCTTTAACGTCAGGCACAGATCGCCTCTGAACAGGCAGTATGCCACTGAGTAGAGCTGGAGTTTCTTTAACGGGCAGCATATGGCATCTGTTTGAGCCCTTTGATCCTCTTGGTGAGGTACTTTTAGGGTCTTTCCTGTTGCTGCAGGTGTCTGGTAAGGTACATCCCAAAAGGGGCATTGCTCAATTATGGGCCTGATGAGGGATGAGTAAAGAGGCACGATGACGTCCCCTGATCTAGATGTGAATCCTTTCATGATTAGGTGGGCTATATAAAATGTTTTTCTAACCACTTTGGCCACGTGGTTGTCAAATGAGAGATTGCTATCAACTTGGGTCCCCAGGTCCCTAATTACTTCTTCTGTACTTAATGGATTACCACCTATGTGGTAATTTGTGGCACTTTGTTTTGCCAAAGGGATGACTATACACTTTTGGCATTTAGCTTGAGGCCATGGCTCTGGCACAAGTTGTCTGTTTCTATGAGGCCCTTTTGGAGGATGCTTGTGTCAACTGAAGAGTCAATTATGGCGCCCAGTTTGCAGTCATCTGCGAACTTGGTCAGCCACAGTCCTTCCATGTTGGCCTGTACCTCCGAGAAATATATACCGAACAAGAGAGGTCCCAGGACTGAGCCTTGTGGGACACCACTTGTAACTGGTTTGGAGTCTGACATGGCTCCAGCAATTCTAACCATGTGGGTTCTGTCCTTGAGCCAGTTTGCAATCCATCTAGTGACATAGGGTTTTATATTTAAGCTGGTGAGCTTATCTATAATGCCCGAGTGGGGTATTGTATCGAAGGCTTTTGCAAGGTCCAGGTAGGCTGTGTGGACCACCTTCCCCTCGTCAATGGCCTTGTGACTGTTTCAAAGAAATCAACCAGGTTTAAGAGGCAGGATCTGCCCATAACAAAGCCGAACTGGGTAGGATCCAGTGTTTGTAGGTCCCCAATATCTTTATTTATGAGGTCCATGATGATCCTTTGCATAATACAATCACCTCTGAGTTTGTAGCACTTGGGGAATGCATTTTCATTAAATAGGAACTTAATGATTCAGTGCTTGAGTAATTATAAAATATATCACAAAACTTAAGTCATAAAACAAGACAGTAGGGAGTACTAACACAAAAAATGCATGAAGACTACTGGCAAATACAGAACAACACCAGACTAGGGTACCATAGCCAACATCAACCAGTACAGAGCTCCACTGGACACAAGGATGAACTAGAAAGGGGGAGAAGAAGGTGAAGGTAGAGAACAGAATGAGACATAGAGCTGAGAGAGAGAGAGAGAGAGAGAGGGAGGGAGAGAGAGAGAGAGGGAGAGAGAGAGAGAGAGAGAGGGAGAGAGAGAGAGAGAGAGAGAGAGAGAGAGAGAGAGAGAGAGAGAGAGAGAGAGAGAGAAGTGATAACGATGAACAATGTAGAAAATAGCAGTATTATAAGGGACCAACAAGTCAGTAAAAGGAGTCATTGCAACAGCAAATAGCAAGATCAGATGTTTGTCATGCACAATTTATTAGGATAAATGGACTAAAAAGAATTCCACTTTGAGCATCGATACTGTATGATCATGAACAGTAACAGAAATGTGTAGCATGGAATGACAGACTGCTGTTTATCACACTGTTAAACAGATAAACATTCTAACATAATGCCATTTCAGATATAATAAACATTCCAGTTACCATCATTGTGTATGTACCTATCTATCCAGTGTATATAGGACACACATGCCAGAAATTCTTCCTACTTGCCTCTACTTTATAAATACAGGACTGAATCAAGCAGATAAAATGACATACTTTGGGAAAGTACATGCCCATTGTAACACTATCGGCCATCCTCTCTAGTGTATGAGCTGTTCGAACTCACCTGCATTGTTGTCAGGTGGGTGACAGTGCTGGAACATCCTCTGCTACCGCTAGCATATTAGGTATGCCATCCAACTCATCACTGAAAGGGACACTATGATACCCAGCAAAAGCCTGAGAGGTACAGCTAAAATAAGCTGAGAGGAACTCATGTGTCATATGAGCATATCATGGATCTGCATTCCAGCCATGATACAGCAGATACAGGAACTGGCAGGGTATTTACCTACTGTTCACCATCCCCTGCTACCTCTCACCTATGCGTGAAGAACATCCACATGCCCCCAGCTGCCTCACCATCTGAACTGTGGATCACCCAGCAACATAGTGACTTTTGGGAACATATGTTAACACAAATTAAGCATGAAATGTACATACAAAGAAATCTTAAAACTAGCATAAGTAGGGTAACCATACTACACACATCACTGTGGTGCTTGTTGTGACTGCATTGCATAAAGAAAACACTGTCGGCCTGGCATGTAAGAGAAAAGTACTATCCAATAAAAACTGACAAACTCCTTGTGTGCAGGTCTTAGTATTTTGTTAATGTATTTAGCACTTTTGTCTTAAAAAACAATGTTGAAATGTCTTAAGAAAATATATGAAAAAATCACATGCTCTTCATATTTACAAATAGGAAAATGCATCTTTACAGACTGCTAATCATGTGTGAATGTAAAATGCTAACCCATTTAACAGACAAAAAAAAATACTTGCCAAATCAATTAATTTTTCTGATCTGATTTTGATTTTAAAACATGTCCTATAGAAACTGAATCACTAACACTAGGGTATTTGCTAGTATTTAATAACAAGCACCATTAAACGTATCATTTCTCCTGAATGGTTTTAATATCTCAGCTCTGTATCCAGAACCATATAATCTAGGATAAATAAATGTTCTATAAATTTCACAGATCAATGAATTCATATATGAAGCATTTTCATTTGTCTCTAATGGCTAAATTATGTCAATCAAATCTTTGATTCAATTTTCATATAATCTTGACTGCATAAAATGTCTCATATTTGTAACACATTGCCAAGTAAACCACTGTTTTAGATGTATAAGTAAAATGTTATTTGGTTTCAAAAAACATGTTGGGGATAATGGAATGGTGGCATGGCCTTTCATTAGTAAACCTACATTGTTGACAAAAAAAATATATTTATATTTATCTTTATTTTTTTTCTGAAAACTGTGTAATATTTTAGTTTAATTTATTTGTAGTAAACATTTTAAATGAGGGGATTTTTTGTTTGTTTATAAACAATGGAAGATCTCACACAATATTATTAAAGACTGTCCTTTTAAATCTTCCATTTATATTTTGCAATAGTTTTAATAGCCATTGCATCAATACTAAAGCTTAACAGGACTGATGAAGACCAAGATTTCTAATTTTTCACTGGTATTTGTGTATCAATAATAATTCTAGGCAATATGAAATGGTACATCATTCTTATCTATCTTTACTTAATTAAAATATCAATTAAGATATTTTGTTAACCTTTTTTATAAACATGAATTCTCTGGGCCAGATTCCAAAATAGTTGCTCTCAGTGTAAGTCTGCCCTGATTCTGAAACACTTGATCTCAGTGTTAATGACTTTTGTCAGTGTAGTGCAAGACCTACCTATAAACAGGCTTAGTATAGGGACCAGATTACAAAACACCTGTTCTCAGCCTGCCGTTTAAGTGGTTACTTACACTGAGCTAGGTTCATAGGCAAGTACTAGGCTACACATCTGCAGACTATTACAGGCCTAGCCAATAGCCAATAACCAGAGATTAGAATTAAACTCTGTACTGTGTATTAGTGAGGTTAAGATCTTAAACCATTATGTCAACCCTTTCTTTGGAATCAGGTCCTCCTTCTTTCTCAAATATCAAATCATCTGAAATTAATGTTGATAAAAACATTTTATCATATTATTTTTAATATGTGGTAGATGATTACTAAAACTGTGTAAATAAGGGTTCATAAATATAGGTTTATGAAAAACGGTTAATAAAAATATATTCTGATTGCGATTTGTACTGGTCTGCAAGACTACAAATTCAGCATGAATATATGAGCATTTTGCTTTAAACTTGAAAAATATTGGTAGTGCTGTTATAACAATCTAATAAAATCTTCCAAATATTTTTTTCTGAAACAGTTCATGTAAAAATATTATGAATAAAATAGCCAAAAATCTAATGTTCTGTGTAAAATGAGTTACATACAAACTTACTTTCCCATTTTCCCAAACCTTTGATGGTTTTTATAGGTGCTGTTACTACTTCCATAGTCTCTCCTTTCTTTTGTCCATAATGTTCATTATTAAATATTAGAACTTTCTGTAGGTGCTGGCTGGTCTTGCTATGCTAATCCATGTTGCAGTCCATTAAGAATCGTTCCCACTCGATTAATATCTCCTTCAGTACAGCATGCCCCATGAAATCATCACTTAAGATGAAGAACTGCCAACGTACACCTTCAATACAGCCATTCTTTAGCACCATTACTCTGATTCTTGGTTCCTTTAGAGGAAATACTTAAACATTTTCTAACTCTTCATCACCTCACACTCCCTACTTTTACTTCAAAAAGTCAAAATTATATAATTAAGGTTCTTCGAAGGATCAGCTTTAGCACAAGATCTTTACCTAATCATTATCTCTGCTCAGATAAGCTCCCTAACTAGGACTCACATAGGTCGGTATATTATCTGAATCCTAAGATGAAAAATATGAAAGCTAAGGCCTTCAGTTTTATTCAGAACATTTAATCCAAGTGCTTCTGTTACCAAGAACTAAGACTCATCAATATAGCTACTATTTTAATAAAATACATGCTTTAAGTGGCAAACAAAGTTCTAATTATTCTATAAGTGAATCACTTTCCTCTATTTTCTTATAGTAAATGTCTTATTTGGCAGATAACACACCAGCTTCTCTAACCACTTGGTACAACTATGGCTTAGTTGGCTAGGTCTACCTTGGCAGTTAGTGTAGGGTCATGCTTGGGTATATTACTTCCCCCAGCAAATGTCATAAGTGTGTACTAAGGCTCATTACTCAGTTTGGAAACAGTACATCAGGGGCCTTAAGGGGCACACAAGGCACATCTCCTCTGGATGCACAGGGGACGCTGGTGTACTTCACCCTCTTCTAGTATCCTCTACTTTAGAAGAAGTTAGATTTAATTAAGATGATGCTCTAACAATCTCTTCCCCAGGTGACTTGTATGTAAGGCCACCTCTTTCACTTTTATACTCTTAACAGTAACCTGCCCAAGCAACAAGGACCTCCAACTCTGAAAAGCAAACACCAATCACAACCAAAGTGTCACATAGCTCACAACATCAGTGTGCCACCCAACAACAGCCCCTAAGGCAAGACAACGTACCCAATACTTTAGTCATAGCTGACTATATAGTCAGGTAAACTGATGTCCCACTCACCAAGCTGAACAAGGAGAAAATTACAGTCAGCCCCCTGTCAGGTGCCATTATCCACCACATAACGCATGCACTCAAGTCACTCTCAACAAGTACAAATATGACTCTGTCATTGTACATGTTGAAGTGAATGACTTGAGATGTGCCTCCCCAGACTACATGAAAAGAGACATGGAAGAGCTCTTGGATCATGTGGCCCAGGCAGGTATGACCCTAGCCCTGAGTAGCATCCTGTCTTTGCCCAGAATTATACCACAGTATAAGGGCAAACAATTGGCTAAGCTTTTGGTGTCATTCAAAGAGGATCCAGTATCTGTCTGCCTGGGATGACATGATTGACAGACCATGATGCTTTGCCAGAGATGGTCTGCACCTGTCGCCCCTGGGATTCAGGTTACTGGCTAAGGCTCTTGCCACCCCTATAGTGCCTTTTTTAGGCAAAGTTCAAAGGACAAAACCACCACCGTAACAGGTACAAGCATGCAAAATCTGAAGGTAATGCTAGAAGACTAAACTTCAAAGTGCTCTCTCTCGAGGCAATCCTAAAAATGGAGAACATCGATATCTGTGCAGTAACTGAGAACTGGTTTAAGGCTCCAGAGAGAACCCCTGCAATACCAGGCTACAACTCTTACCACACTATTCAGCTATCAAACCAGGACCAAAACACTAAAGGTGGAGGAGTGTCCATATTCACCAAGGATATTCACACCACCAGGCTATTTGCCCAACACAATGCATCTGAAATTCTCAAGGTGCAACTAACACTCGGTAAGACTGCAATCCAAATTGTAGCTTGCTACAGATCCCCCACCATGCCCCAAGATTCTCATTACACCTTTCTAAACATACTGGAAAATATTAAGATACAACAAAACACCCTAATATGGGGTGATTTCAACTACCCTGCCATTAACTGGGAAAACTACTTGTGTACCAACACCTTTGCCCAACGGTTCTTGGAATTCATAAATTCCAATGCCCTGGATCAACTAATCCATAGTCCCACCAGGGGCTCCAATATCCTAGACCTGGTCATTACCAACATGGGAAACTGATGCTCCACAACTATGGTCACCCTCTCATTGGTCAGGTCTGACTATAAGCTAATCACCCTTGACATCCACACCCCACCCTCATCTTCCAGTAAGGAAACCTCCATAAAAAACTTCTCCAAAGCCAACTTCATGCTACTCAAGTCAGAAGTGACAAACGTCATGACACCCATGCAGACAGGAACTGAAAGTTTGACTGCTGAATCCTACACTGAGGCACTGTACAAGCACATCCACTTATGCATGAATCGTGCCATCCCAAATAGAACGAAGATGCTCTCCTACAAAAAAAGAAAGCCAATCTGGTGGTCCCCTGCCATAAACAAACAACAAAAGGAAGCAACTGTTGCAGAAAAGAGGAAAATACCAGGATGCAAAAAGACTCCCTTACCAGCCTCAGTAAAAAGCTGAGATCCCTCATGAAATTCTCCAAAGCTAGTTACAAAAATAACATCACCAAAGATTCCAAAGACAACCACAAGGCATTCTATAGCTATGTTAAGAATCTAAATGGCAATGCTCAGATCTGTTCTGAGCTACAACAGAATGGCATTAAATATACTGATCCCAAGGATATTGCCAATATCCTGGCAGATAGATTCAGTGCCAAATTCACCCCTCTCACCCCAAAGGGCTCATCTCAATACCGAAAGATTGCCAAATTCCGGTAATAACAGCCACACAGGGAAAAACTGCACTCTCCAGAGCTAAAAATACAGCATCCATGGGACCAGATGACATCCTGGGCTGTGTACTACATGAACTACAAAATGAATTGGCACCTCACCTAAGTGTCATGTTTAATAGTAGCCTCACCTCAGGCTTCATGCCCACTGAGTGGCACACAGCTACAGTTATCCCACTCCACAAGGGGGGATCCACCTTGGATCCTGGGAACTACCCCCTATCAGTCTGATGAGTCTGATCTGCAAGCCCATGGAATGTATTATCATGGAACTTATAAACAAAGACATTGACAACCTTCAAACACTGGACCCCACCCAGTTTGGATTCATGAAGGGCCGATCTTGTCTCCTGAACATGATTGATTTCTTCAAATCAGTCTCCAGAGCTGTGGATGAGGATAAGGCAGTCCACACAGCCTATCTGGACCTCACCAAGGCCTTCGACACCATCCCCCACTCTGATAAACTTACTAAGCTGGGCATTAATCCCTATGTCACTCGATGGGTTGCCAACTGACTTACTGACAGGACCCACACTGTAAAAGTAGCTGGCTCCAAATCCAGCTCCAGACAAGTGACAAGTGGAGTACCTCAGGCTTCAGTCCTGGGACCGTTCTTGTTTGGCATCTACTTCTCTGAAGTACAGGCCAACACTAAGGGACTCTGGCTAACACAGTTCGCAGATGACTGCAAACTGGGAGCCATTATTGAATCTCCAAATGATGTGGATATTCTACAAAAGGGCCTTACAGAAACAGATGCTTGTTGCCAGAGCCATGGGCTCAAGCTCAATGCCAAGAAATGTATAGTTATCCCCTTTGAGAAAAAACATGTACCCGTGAATCACCACATAGGTGGCAGTACACTAAACACTAAAAGTGTAATAAGAGACTTAGGGACACAGGTGGACAGCGGTCTCATCTTTGATAACCACATCACCACAACAGTCAGGAAATCCTTCTATGTGGCACACCTCATCACTAAGGGCTTTTCATCCAGAAAAAAGGAGGTCATTATCCCACTGTACTCATCCTTCATTAGACCCATTATAGAATACAACGCCCCGTTTGGTATGTACCTCTCAATACATCTGTGACAACTGGAAAGGCTGCAGAAATACCTCACTTAAAGAATCACAGGCCTAAGGCAGATGCCCTATGCTGACCTTCTAAAAAAACTCTGGCTATACTCTTGTAGCATATCATCTACTCAGAGGTGATCTCTGCTTAACATACAAGGCCATGTCAAACCCAGAGCTGTTGGACATGCTACACTTAAAGAAATCCCAATCCCTCAGAGCCACATGCTCCAGGGATCTAAACCTTGTCATCACAATGAACAAAACATGCTGGAGGGATAGGTTCCTCACCCAGAGACTCCCCAGACTCTGGAATAGACTGCCCATGCATGTCAAGCAGAGCATCTCTTTGGCCCTCTTCAAAAGGAACCTTGACGATTGGATGGGAGATAGGGAATTCACCCCAGGGATCACTTTTGTCACCCTACTAGACAGGGGTCCAGGGAAGTAAAACTTGTGGAAAGAAATAGCCAGGGAATTGTAGGCTTGTATAGGCCCTGGGGCTGATAGCCTAGTACCAAACTATGAATCTATGAACCTATGAACAGATGGCACAGGATGAAATTGAAGAGAAGGTACAACAAGAAGATGCTATAGAACTTTCTATAGAATGTCCACAGAAAATGGAAAGCAAGGGATGTGTCATCAGTTGGGAAGAAAATGAGCTAAGAGAATAGTTGTTTGATTTAATAGACATAGATAGATATATTAATATCAATGAAATAAATAGACTGCAAAAGGTCTATAAAACCCCAAAAGTCAGACGTCTGATAAAACAAATGAACACAGTAATTAGAACTGTCCACAGAGATCCATGCGATATAATAGAAGTAAACAGGATATATTACTGCACATTAATAACTGATAAACTTCTACCACAAGAACACAGAGTAGTGAGGGAAAGGAAGGGGTGAAATCAAATACCATCATGGAAGTATTGAATAGAAAAAACTATAAACCAATTAACACTAAAAGTGTCACTGTTAGAAGACCATAGAAAAGGGAATAGATCAACAAAAATACTAAGAAAGATAGATGTGTTAAAAGCAATGCACAGTATTAGAACAGGCCAGGATCTATCATGCACTATTGCAAATAACAAACTAAAAAATGTAATCACAGGTGGAAAACTTAGAAGATACACAGATAAATATAAAGGAAACATACAAAATCCTGTAGAACATAACAAAAGTGCTAAATGGATAAAATAAGTAAAAGAAAGAATAAGAAGTTTAAAGGTACAGGATATGACATGGGATGAAGTAACAGCCAGAGAGATTGAAACAAAGTTAAGAAAAGCCTCTAACTTGAAAACACCAGAGCCAGATGCAATACCTAACTTCTGGTTAAAAGTATTAATATCTTTGCACAAAGATTTAGCTATGAGTAAGAACTATTTATATGCACATCCCAAACAGACACCAACTTGGCTAACAACAGGTAAAGCAAAACAGCTACTTAAGAGTGAACCTGCAGGCTACCCCAAAAATTATAGACCAATAACTTGCCTTTCGACAACATATAAAATATACACAGGAATTAGTGCCAACAGAGTTTATAGTCATTTAGAAGAAAACTCAATTATGACAGTAGAACAAAAGGGCAATAAAAGAAAGTCATTTGGAAGAAAGGATCATTTGTTGTTAAATAAAGTTATAGTAAAAAACTGTTAAAAGGGGAAGAATCTAATTATGGCATGGATTGAATACACAAAAGCATTTGATAGTATCCTACATTCATGGATAAAAGAGTGCTTAAAAATGTATAAGATACACCCTACATTGATTGACTACATTGCCGTGACCATGAAACAGTGGCAGACCACATTGCAATTAAGCCATGATAAAGGACAAATTATTATCCCAGGAATAAAAATTCAAAGAGGGATATTTCAGGGTGACTCTGCCACCATTGTTATTCTGTCTTACCCTTAACCAATTAAGCTGTCTACTTAACAGCTTAGGCCATGGCTATCATTTGGCTCTAGAAAACAACAAAGTCTAAAGACTACTCATCTTCTCTTTGTTGATGATTTAAAACTGTATAGCTCATGAGATAAGGAACTGAAAGTACAGCTGCAGGTTGTCAAAACTTTTTCAGATGATATAAGAATGTTGTTTTGTCTTGATAAATGTAGAAAAACAACCTTTAAAGCATGAAAACTGCAGCACCAGGAAAACAACAGTTTGGGGCAAGAATGTGATATAAAAGAACTTGAGCAAGAGGCAGTGTATAAATATTTGGGAATTGATGAAGGATCAGCAATAAAACATGAACAAATGTGAATAAAACTTCGTAAGAAATACTTCAGAAGACTTAAATTAATCCTGAAAATAGCATTGACATCTAGGAACAAAATCCAAGCTATAAACCAATTTTCTCTCCCTGCCCTAACTTATAGTTTTGGAGTGACTGATTAGCCCCAAAATGTGTTGGATAGATTAGATAGGAAAACAAGAAGGATGCTTCATGCTCACCAAATAATTTATAAAAATCAGTGTATCCAAGATTATATATTTCCTGTTCTGAAGGAGAGATGGACCTCCTTGAAATTAATTACATGTATAGATCTGCAATCGGGGGACTCCACACATATCTGCTGACCTCACAAGATCCAAACATAGTGAAAGTTTGGAAACATGAGGAGAATAAATCTAAGATGACTTCTCTGCTTAATCTAATAGAAGCATATTGATGTCAAGCAGGAATGGAAATCAAACCAGAACTAGCTAAGAATCAAGCAGCAACTAAATGTGCCAAAAAAAACAAAAAGAAAATAAGGAGAAGGACCACATGAGAAGACAAGAAATGTGGAAAATGCATAAATATAGTAGCAAGTATAGAAAACTTCTGGAAGAACCTCATGTTGATCAGGAACAAATGCAAGAATGGTTAAGGAGAGGTGAATTCAAAGCAAGACATGAAAGGTTAATATTGGCTGCCCAAGATAGCGGGCTACATACACGCTCATATACAAAGTTCATTGAAGATGTGGGAGAAACAGACAAATGTAGGTTTTGTAAAACCGAATTGGAAACCATCGCACATCTCATTGCTGGTTGTGATGCATTAATGGCAGAGGGACTGTATACTGAAAGGCATAATAATGTGGCAAGAATGTTGCACTGGGGATTGTGCAAACATTATGGTATTGAAGTGACTGAAAAACACTGGAAACATGAGCCACAAAACATCATAGAAAATGATGAAGTTTATATCACATGGAATCACCCATTAGCAACAGTTCAAAAGAGAGATGCTAGAAAACCGGATGTAGTGGTCCATGAAAAGAAGACAAAAGTAGCATTGATCATTGAAACTGCCATACTCAGTGACTACAGTGTCTTGTGTACAGAGAGACACAAAGTCATAAAAATATCAGATTTACAGGCAGAAACAAGAGCAGTGTGGAAAGATACCCATATAGCTCCAATAGTAGTAGGGACAATGGGTCTTACAGGGAAAAAAAAAGAATCTACAGTCATATACTGGGCACATTGCAGGTGCTATGAAGAGCACTTCTGGCTGACATCAAAGTTTCAAACAATACTAAGTTCTTGAACTTTAATCATACTTTTTTCTTAGGAATGGGGTCCATTTCTGTCCTGGTATTAGAAACCCAAAAGATTTGGAGAAATTAAAAAATGGGAATTAACCATTATGTGACTAGATGAGTAGCCAACTGGCTCACTGACAGAATGCATGCTGTCAAGTTACCAGTGGCATATGACAAGGATCTGTGTTGTGCCTTCTACTCTTTGAAATCTATTTCTTGGAAGTCCAGGAGAAAGTAGACAGACTGTGGCTTACCATGTTTGATGATAACTGCAAAGTGGGTGCAATCAATGATGTTAATGTATTACAAAAGGGGCTAACGCAAACAAATGATTGGTGCCAAATCCACAGACTAAATCTAAACACAAAAAAGTACATTATTTTCCCCTTTGGCAAAGTGGAATTCCTTGCAAATTACAATATTGATAGTGCCACCTTAAATTCACACCAAGTGGTGTGAGATTTAGGAACACAGGTTGATAGCAATCTAAACTTCTATCACCATGTGACCACAGTGGTAAGGAAAGCCTTCTGCTTTTTGCTCCTCATAAGTAAGGGCATCATATCCAAGACTAAGGATGTTATAACTCCTCTGTACTCAACCCTCATCAGAACGCTAAAGGAGTACAATGCTTCTTTTTGCATATACCTCATCGGACATCTGCAGCATCTGGACAGACTACAGAGGTTTCTCACCAAGAAAATTTAGGGCCTCCAAAACATGACCTACGTGGAAAGACTGAAAGCCCTGTTACTGTACTCTGAATCTTATATTCTGCTGAGACACAACTTGTGCCTGGCCTGCAGAGCAGTCTCTGACCCTGCCACAATGGAAATGATGGACATCCAGAAATCAAATGGGAGAATAATCACTAACTCCAGGGATCTCAACCTAGCATGTGACATTAACAGAACTTGCTGGAGAGACAGATATATCTCAAAGAGATTGCCTATCCACTGGAATAAACTCCCAGTTCACATGAAGCAGAGCTCCTCAATGACCCTATTCATGTGCAGTCTAGACAGTTGGATGGGAGACTGCGAATTCTGTAAGTGGGAGGAATCTATGTCCCTCATGGACAGGGGTAGTCAATGCTGATCATAGACTTGCCGTGTGAATAATGACCAGCTAACGAAGGCCAGTTAGAGAACATGGATGTACTATGGCTGGGCTTGTAAAGGCCCTAGGGCCATTAGCCTTGTAGTCTCATGTGAACTTATGAACCTATAAATGATTGTCACTGTTGATGTGAAACCGTCATCATATGTACAAAAATGGGGAACGTGGGTTTAGATGGATGGATGGATGGATGGATGGATGGATGGATGGATGGATGGATGGATGGATGAGTTGATTGACTGATTAATGGATGATAATTGAGGAACAATGTTATTGTTAAGGAAACACCTACGCTTAATATATCCTTTATTGTAACCAAACCTCCTAAAACAAAAATGACAATACCTGGATAACAGCCTGACCCATAATAAGTATGTGTATTAAGATATTCATAGGTCTACGTCATTTACTCACTTCATACTGTTACTTTTATTATGTGCAGTAGAAGAAATGCTCTCAAATTGTCCAAATGAAAAATCAGTACTGGGGACTTCAAGGTAAGGCAACAAAATTGACCAGTTCACAGTTTCCTATCACTTAATGCCTTGCCACAGATAATTACAACCCCATTATGCCAAACTGTTCCACAAATAAAGATTCAGTCTTTCATTTTCCAGTTACAAGTATCCCTCAAAACTGAAATATATAATGTCTCTGCCTAATAGCATTACTAAGCACATTCACATAAACCAGGATTTGATAATTACTAGCAAATCCATTTCTTTTTTTTTTTAAACAAGTTTATTAGTTTTAACATACAAAATAAATATTATAACAATCTTATGCAAGCAGTTAACATATAAACAGTTATAACATTTGATAAAACAACTAAAGTATTTACAAAGACATCCACTCTAAATCAAATCAATTAAACTGTAACATCTTACTAATGAAACTAAGACTGTTTTAACAAGTTTTGTAAGTTATCCCATATATTATAGTAAGATGTTTTCCTAATGGTTCTTGACTTTATTGTCATTAGTTCCATATGACACACTTCAATCATAACATTTTTAAATTCATTAAATGGAGGAGGAGTATCTGAAATCCAGTTTCTGGTTATTATTTTTCTAGCCACTGCTAGAATTGACCATAATAAAAGAAGTTTAACTTTTTTAACACATTTAGGAACAGGGGTGTTAAATAATATAAGTGGTTTAGAGACTATGAAATTATCTGTGAAAAGAGCCTGCAAAAATCATTGATTAACATCCAATATTCCTTCAGTTTTATACAATCGTAAAACATATGTGCCCAATCAGCATTTATTTCTACATTACATCTCTTACATATGTTGTCTTTATTGTTTATTTTATTCATCATTAAGGGTGTATAGAAAGATCTATGTAAAAATTTCCAGGTAAAAAGTCTCCAATTAATAGAAGAAGTAGTTTTATAAGCAGATTCCAATATATATTGTTTATCTTGTTGTTTTGGTAATTCACCATTAATTGAATTGAAATAATTCCAGTAATTATCTGAACTATAATAGGTTTCATCTCTAATAATTTTATGTATGTGTGAGAGCTTACCTTTATCAGAAACCCTATGTTGTAAATTTAATATCAAGTAGTCAATCAGTATTGGAACAGATTCTTTAACTGTTAAAGACATTAAATCAAGTTTGTTAGTAAGATGTTGTCTAAAAGTTTGAATCTCTAACCAACATGTTTCTCTCAAATCAAATTCTTGCTTTAAGAAGTCTAAATTGTTTACTTTATTGTCAGACAGCATCTGATACCAATACTTTAAATTATTCTCTGTGACTAGAAGAGTTCTTTCAGAGGTGGATGATAAAAGAATACCTTGTGTATACATTATAGGAAATAAGATAAAATTCCATTCCTTATACTTAGGATGTATATATATAAAATTACGATATCTAATAATAATATTTAATGGGTAACTAACTATATATTTTGGTGTAATAGATGAGGTACAAAACTCTTTTAGTAACCATAACATGGGATTGTTTATAATGGTATTTTTGTGTATTAACGATATTTTTGTGAAGTGCATGCTAATTAATTCCCAATATTCCTTCCATTTTGCAACATATGACTGATCTATTAGCAATGTTATAACTTTTATAATAGAAGAGATAGCATATAAATTAAAGTCTGGAAATGATATGCCCCCTTGAGACCAACTGTTAGTATGTTTCTTTAATGCAATCCTAGGTCTATTAGGTGCCCATAAGAATTTTAACATTTGTGAATTTAATTTCTTAATAATTATTTTTGTAGGTGGGAGTATTATTGATTGTATTATGTATAATATCTTCGGGAATATTATCATTTTAATAATTGTGAGTCTTTCTTCCATGGTAAAAAACATATTGTTCCAGCTATTGAAATGATTTTGTATATTATGAAGACTATTACTATAATTATTATGTATAATGGATTTAATATCTTTAGTTAATATTGTGTCTAAATAAGTTATTTGACCTGAATTGGGTATGTATTTGAGAAAATCATTAGTGAGAACATTTTTCCCTGTGTATATTGGTAATATTTTAGTTTTTTCTTCATTAAATATCAAACCAGAAATATTCTTGAAATCTGTCATCTTATCAAATAATGACTGCATAGAAGAATTTGTTCCTGCTGATGTAATTAAAACATCATCTGCAAAAAGTTGGATTTTAGATATTGTATTTTCGTCTATATCAAATCCTTCTATATCATTGCTGTTTCTATTCAAATTAGCCCAAGGCTCCATTATTAAAGTAAATAATAATGGTGAAAGTGGACATCCTTGTTTTGTACCTTTTAATATGGGTATTTTTTGTGAGACATATGTTCCAATTTTAATGTAAGCCAATGCTCCTTTATATAGATGTTCAATTAAATTCACAAATGTATCAGAGAAATTTGTACACTTCAATAAGGTAAACAAATAGTCCCAACTTACTGAGTCAAATGCTGAACTTATATCAAGGCTGATGAGTGTCAAATCTTTCTTTTTTCTGTTTACATAATCAATCAGAGTTAAAGTTCTCCTTATATTATCAAAATTATTTCTATTTGTAATAAAGCCTGTCTGATCTATATCTATTATACTTGGAATGATTGTCTTTAATCTGTCAGCAAATATATTCATGAACATTTTATAGTCAACATTAAGTAATGAAATAGGTCTATATGAAGTGCATCTAGTTGGATCTTTATTGGGTTTCAGAATTGGTGAAATAAATGTGTATTGCCAGGATGGGGGAATTGACAATTCATTTTGAGCTGAAATGAAAACCTTATGTATTAATGAATAGGTACTCTTAGGAAGGATTTTATAAATCTCAGGAATAATACCATCATTACCTGGTACTTTGTTTGGTTTAAGTTTATTTATTTGTATGATAACCTCTGTATATGAAATATTTTTATCTATTAATCTAGTCTGTTGTTTATTAAGTTTTTTGTTCATGTTTGTAATTATAAAGTTCTTTATTTTGTCTTTAGATTCCATATTAATGTTATTATGGTTAATGTTATGAAAGTGATTTCTAAATTCATCTAATATTTCTGGTAAACTAGAGACATTCTTCTTTTTCCTTGGAGAGAAAATTTCTTTGATGTGATTTTGTTTATTCAGCCTTTTTGTTTTATTTTTAAGTCTATGTAAGTATTTAGGACTTATTGAGTAAGACAAAAGTTTATATTTCTCTAATGTTATTTTGACTTTGTGACTTAAAATTTCTTTGTATTTCTCATTTAATTTATTTATTTCCTCAATGACTTTTTTGTCCATAATATTTTCCTTATTATTATGTTTATATGAGTCTAATTTGTTTTGAATGTCTATTAATTCCCTGTCCCAAGATTTCCTTTTATTAGTATACCATCTGATACTTTGTCCATATAAATAAGGTTTTAGAGCATCCCAAATGTAAATAATGGAGATGTCAGGTGTAGTGTTTAAGTCTAAGAAATGTTGCACCTCTGTAAGTATATAATCTTTATAATCTTTTAGTTGAGTTAGGTATGCTGGTATTCTTTTGATCTGAACATTATAAGTAATATTTACCATAAATTCAAAGACAATTGAATTATGATCTGATATAGGGCATGAAATTATCTTAGAATTAATTAGGTCTGTTACCAGTTGGTTAGAAATAAAGACTATCTATTATTGAATAAGTTTTATGTCTGTTAGAAAAAAAAGTATATGGTAATGATTTAGAATCTGTCTGATTATTAATATCATTCAAATGATATAAATTAATGAAATCCTTTAAATGTTTTGCATTGGATGTGATTTTCCTTTTTCCTATAGTAGTAGTATCTTTTTCATGCAGGATACAGTTAAAATCTCCTGCTAAAATAATATCTCCTTTAGAAAATGATATAATCTTATTGAGATGGTGTTTCACTGTATTAGTGCCAATTCGTGGTATCCAGTATACATTAATCAATGTATATGTTTTCCCATTAATCTGTATTGTAACCAGGCAGAACATTCCTTTGTCATCTTTATATGACTTAATAGTTTTAGGTATGGGCATATTTTTGTTCCATAAGATAGCCACTCCTCTTTTTTTCTGTGTGTGTTCTGAGCTAACCAAGACTGTATATTTATTAGTGGCTAATTTATCTATATCTTTTTTCAGGAGATGTGTTTCCTGAAGGAATATTAAGTTGGCTCTATGCAGATTAATATGTCTCATTAAACTTGCCCTTTTACATGGGTTATTTAATCCATTAATGTTTAAAGAAATTCCTTTTAAAGTTACCATTTAACTTTTATAAACATATAAAACTTATAATCAGAATAGCATTTACTAAAGTAAGTATTATTATGTCTCCTCCTTTAGGTATTATATTAATTATAGCTGCATTTAGTGAAAATCTTATGGAATTTTGTGAAATTTTAACTTTTATTTGTAGTGACAGTGAGTTTATAAAATGTGATGTGGATGTCAAAACTATATACACATAACAATAATCAGGTGAAAACATTGTTTGGATTAAACAATGCATCCAGCCTGGAGTTAAAACTCCAACCGAGTAGCAAATACCACTCAAGTTATCCCCCTATCCTAAGCAGCAGTACTCCAGCTGCCACCAAATTAATTAAATACTAACTATTATTAACTAAAGTTAAGCTCATTATTTTGATTATCTATTATAGCAAGACATAAACAATTTATATAACAGCTTCGTATAATCATATAAAACTTTTATAATTAATTTAACAATGCTATGTACATCTATTCTATATAATGAGTTCATTATCATAATAGCATTCTAACAATCTTGAAAGTGGGAGCAGAGGAGAGAGAGAAAAAAAAAAAAAAAAAGAGGATACCCATTTGGCAGTTTAATAAAAATTTGTAATGATAGGTTCTTATTATATGTTTATGTTCATTTGAATTCAATAACATTTGTTATCTCAGGCTATTATGACTCAAAACATTACTTACATTAGAGTATTCATATTTTCTGCCATAACAGTACTGTTAGTAGTTTTAAAACTTTAAACTACATGCACTAGAAGCTTCCTTCTCTTACTTATTCTTACCATTTAAATAAAAATGATTATTCTCAATATATAAGATAAAAGAACATACTACAAAGCAATGTTGATCCCTAGTTATGCATAAATCATTGTGATGAAAGCCAGCTATATCTCATATATCTGCACTGCAGCTTTAAAATGTATCACATGACATTTTATTCTGAAATAGAATCATAATAATGCACATACTTATTTATCTTAGTTAAAATAAATGCATTATAATATTATATATCCTTAAATTATAAGCATCTATATGCAATAAAGTGCAGCAATTATATAAGCGTTCAGAGTCATATATGCATGAGTTTAGCTTCTATGCATTCTAAATTATTTCATTTGTTTACTATGGCATATTAAGCTATTAAAAATCATTATAACTTTTACATTTTATAAGTTACATCATAAATAAGTAAATTATTATAAAGAAAAAATCACATTTTGTTGTCATAAAGTTTGTTTTTCATCACAATACCGCATTTACAGCAATTCTACTTCCTGAAACTGGTTTACTTCTTGAATTAGTCTGTGTGAAATCAGGGGTCAAAGTTCAAAATGGCTGCTTTCAGCTTCTCTGTGCATTTTCTGAATGTTGAAGCTTTTAAAACAGCTCGAGGACACTATTCACGAGGATACCTATAACTTAAATTGTCTCTTATAACATTCTGGTGGGAATTTTAATAAAAGTAAGTGACAAACATTCATTTTGAATGCAAATGGATTTATACAGTGTAAAACCTTCTCGAAGCACTTCACAAGTCATTGCAGTCGCTATGGCAGTGAAACCAAGCCTTCAATTATTTAACATAAACATTACTTACATTTATGTGTCCCATTTCATTTTCTCATTCAGAGTATGTTACAAACACATATCAGTATTATCAGAACCTTGTTACCTTAAAAAAAAAAAAAAGTACCTACATAGATATTTTCTTGCTGTTTGTTTTAATAAAGTAAAACCTGAGACATATTACTTACAACTGCTTTAGTTCTAGTCAACTGCAGTTATATCATGACATATTATTTAATATCATGTATTTAAGCAATTTAGTCATAGTATAATATATAGCAGTAATATTTAAACAGCATAAATAATTTTAAAGAGATAATAGATTATTTTTCCCCTTTTTTCCTTCTTTTCATCTTTCCCCCCTCCCTGCCCTCCCTCTCCCTTCCTGCCCTCCCTCTCCCTTCCTGCCCTCCCTCTCCCTCCCCCTCCCCTATGTGTTTAGTTTAAAGAGAATGCTATTATTTAAAATAAGGAAAGAAAGAAAATATAACATATTACTAACCTTAGGTCTCTTAGTCACAAAAGAGAAACAAGTTGATTTATATCAGGTTATTTGTTCCTCATGAAAGTTTGATTATTCATAAAACAAACTTCAGTTCTTGCACATTAGAATAACTTTGTACAAATCATTAAGATATTTATGGTTTTCTTGTAAATGCAGAAACTGTAATTAAAGAGTTCAAAGAAATATAAAACATGTCATTTGTTTTTTAGTCTTTTTTGTTTCTCTGATATCTTCCAAGAAGTTCCTGTTGCCATTCTTTTTAACAAAGGACTTGCCCATTCCATATCCTCTATTTTGTCTAATATATATATTTTTTTTAATATACAACAAAGCAGAGTCCAGGTCTTCAAAAATTCTAGGGCCATAAGGTAAAAAGATTTTTAGTTTGGAGGAAATAAAAGATGAGTTTTGAACTGTGCTTTCTTAAGCTCTCTTATTAATGGTAAAAGACCTTTCTTTTGATATTACCAAAGAAGAATAGTCATTGTCAAAGCGCACAGTTGCTTCATTAATTTTTATAGGTGATTTAGCCCATGCAGATTTTAATACCATTTCCTTGTCATAAGATGGTAAAAATCTTACAATAACTGATCTAGGATACTTTTTATTTGTATTAGAAATGGATAAAGACCTATGGGCTCTTTCAATGCCAAAAGAAAATGCCTCTGACAGATCTAAAGTTTTGGGAAGCCAAGTATTTAAAAAAAATGTAATGTTATTACCTTCTATATTTTCTGGCAGTCCAAAAATCCTTATATTGTTACGTCTGGATCTGTTTTCCAAGTCATCTAGTTTGGATTGAAGGTGCGTGTTTTGTTTCAATAAGAATTCAGTGTTTATTTCTTCTTCCTTAATTCTGTTGTCCGTATCATTAAGTGTCTCTTCTATACCTGTTATCTGAGCTTTCTGATGTTGTAGATCTTGGTGTAGCACATCCATTTGTTTTGTGGTTTTCTCTATAAAATTATCAATTTTAACATCCAGTCTGTCCATTTTAGTTGTTAGTTGCTGTATAGTTGATAATAATGTCTGAAGCTCTTTCTTAATGCTGGAATTCTGACTGTTAGCCTTGCTGGAACTCATTCTGAACAGAAGTGATGAGAGAGAAATTTCCAAAAAGATTTCTGACAGGAAAATTAGTTAACTTTTCTTTCTTTTTTGGATATTATTCAAGGTAATGATTATCCAAACGTTTTTAGAAAGAAAATTATTCCATTAGTTGAATTTTGAAGTAATAATTTCCTGTTAATGTAGTTATGTTGGTGGAGCTGAAGAAATCTGCTGCTATCCTGTGTTCATCCTTGACCACGCCCCCAGCAAATCCATTTCTGAAGCAAACGAAAACCAGTTGCATACTGAGCTTTACAATATAGGCAGGAATCCACTATGTCAGACAAGTAGACCAGTAGAATTGCTTAGGCTTTTCACTGCTGAATTATTGCCTGTAATTAATAAAGTCTTCTCCTGCTGCAAGAAAAGACTATGTAGAGATGTCTATCCCTGGAAAAACACTCATCTAAAATGTTTTGACCTTTACAAAAGACTATGCTACATTTTTCAGTCTTATGCAGCAATGCAAACGTATTGAACAGACCAAATCCACCTACCTAATAATAAAGCAGGATGTCATAGCCACTCTGCTCTAACAGTTGTAATAAAATCATAAATACTCAGTTACAGTGAGTCTAAGGCCCAAATCAAAATGACTCTGATATACACCTCAGTGTACTAAGATGGTTCAGTTGTGCAAAAAACGTGTACACATTCCCATATGTAAAATATATGAAGCCGGGTCCTGAGCACCCCTTTCTCGCCACACCTTAAACATTCCTTAGAAAGGTCAGAAACAAATGGTTTGGTTCTGCCATTTTATTTTCAATCTGTCTTAAGAAAAATCTACAAAAGAACAAATTGAAAAACTGGATAAGAAAAGATAACATTAATACAAGTGTGCAGCCTGTACTTCTTCTATGGCAATTCAGCTTTTCTCTGACTGTATGATACAGATATTCAATTTTTTTGTAAGCATCAGCTTAGAAATGACTATAGATCCAAATTAATCATTTATCACATTTTCTGAAAAAAAACAAAAAAGAGAAATCTTCAAACACATCAATTAATATAGGCTATCCTCTAACTCAAAAACGGATTTGGACATAGACAAAATATAATCATAGCAATCTGCAGAGCATCAGATAAAATTTACTCTACCATAGTGAATGAGTGCCTGAAAGGAGGCATATTTATTGATGTGAAAATAAATGTTGATAAAGTAGGTCAGCCGCCCACTACAAAAGATTAGAAATGCTGGATTCAGACTAAAGTAACTTGATTCAAAGACTACCTCCACTATAAAATCAATACTGTTCAAAAGCTTGTCAACATCCTGATACTGGTGCAATCTCTGCAGGCATCAGTTAGGGATCCATGTTCGTCCCCATCCTCTTCTACATATGTATTAACAATATAACCAATTGCACACCTCCATCAGTGATAAGCCTGTACATTGTTGAAAACTACACAGGCCACACCAGTACCAATATGCAAAAATAAATTCAGTTTCAGTTTAACAACCTAGGACTATGCTTCTCAAATAAGAAACCAAAATTAACCATATCCAGTACCCATGTACAGAAAACACTTCACTTTCACTTAAGGAAGCTCATTCCATGGCAAACTAAAATTAAATAAAAATAACCAACCTTAATTCTGTTGAGTACTTCTCAAAAATATATTTGATCAGCCCCTCCCCTATCTTTCACTTACGCAAAAACAAAGTCCAACTATTACTATGTTACAAATTCCAAAGATTTCTGTAACCTCTCCTTTAAACACTGTAGAGAAAATACTGCTAAGAAAGTCAATAAAGAACTCAGAGCCTTCTTCATTGTTTCATATAACCCCCCAAACATACAAATCACTGGCAATGAAAGTTTTTTTGTTTTTTTACCTAGATTGATATATGCTTTTTGAACAATCACACTGAATTACAATAAAAACTCTGACTGTATTCATAAATAATTATTAATAGAATCAAAACCAAGGGGTAAAAATGTTGCGCAGGCAAACCATTCAGTAAAAAACTACAGAAAGAACCAGCAAAGCAATAGTCTTTACAGTGTAATACCTTAAACCTCCTATAGTGGAGGTCCATGAAATATCCATTAAGGACATACCAGTCTCTCAGCTACATGGCTTCTGAATGCCAATGACTTTTTACTTTTAAGTCTTTATGGGAAGATTCAGGTCAATAAAGACAAACTCCCCTAGTTACAGACAAGATCATTTTGGCCTTCTTTTTACCTTGCCAGTATACCATAAGTGGATTGATGGCTGCATTTCAGAACACAAAGCTTAAAATCAAGCCTGATATCCATAAACTGCACCAGCACTGCTATCAGATCATTGCCTTACAGTGCTAACTTACCATTAGTAACCAAAAACTTGGCCAATATAATTTTCCATACACCCATACACATGTTTCTCTGGATAACCCAAAGACACCCCTCTAATTTCACTGCCCCTTTTTTGTCTATTTGGTAACTGATTGCCACCAACTAGCCCAGTCTATCATAAAAAGAAAACCATTACTGTCAACACTTAAGAAAAGCCAGTTCTTTGATAGCTGTGGCTAAAGCGATATGAAAGGTGGTTGCTAACAGTTAATAAGTCATTGTTTCTGTATGTATATCCTGAAAGTAATAAATAACCTACCAACTTTAAAGTTTTGAAATTGAATAATAAAATTCTTTAATTTACAAAATTAGAATTATATAATGCACTTTGAAAGCTAAACATTCAAATATACTCTTGTACAATGAAACACAAATAAATCGTTTAGACAGTTGGCAATTACAAAAGAAAAGCAGCAATTAAAAAGACAAACACTAGCTATTAGCTATTTTATCCTGCTACTATTGCTACCACTACCTGAACTGGTTTTATCTCCTGTGTATTATCTGACTATCTCAAGGATTACCTGCATAAAATTAAACCCTGTTAGTAACAGCCTGCATGTCATTGCTGGAGCCTTCCTGTGTCTTGACAGAGTGCTCTTCAAACTGTCTGGAGATATACAGAGCTAAGTATATTTTTATGGCACTTCAGAGTTGTGTACTGTTAATTGTTGCTTGACTAATTTTATATCATTGCTGGCTGACTTCAGAGTTGGACACTGTTATTTTTGCTTCACTGTATAGTTTTTCAGATCTCCACTGAAGGTGTTGTTTTTCCTCTACCCACCCTCCCTGTTCCTGTCTTGTTGTTTAAATTTGGAGGCTTTTGCAGTTGCTCACCCCCACTGTAGATTTGATCTGGGACACTCACCCCAGTCCCATCTCTTTACCTCATTCTACTTAATGGACTCCTTCTGCACTTGTTTTTAGTCATTTTTTTATTTAATTGCATTTTTTTAAATGTTTGGTTTAACATTGCTACACACTCAAGTGTGCTAGCTTGCATTGCGTTTGAATTGTTTTTACTGCTGTTTTAGCTACTTTTCTGTTTAAAAAAAATCTAAGCCTGTTTCCTACCTTTCCTGTAACTAGTATAGTCCAGATTCAGATTTGCTGAGACTATATGTAAGCTTCTGAGCCCCCCAAGCTTTCTGTGCTGGAGGGAAACCTTCTAGCTTATCAGTGGGAGTGGTAAGCACTAGGTAACCTATCTACCACATAAGGAGTGGTTCTGGCCCAGAAATTATAGTTGTTGGCCTTTTGGGCAGTTTTTCCATCTCTCTCAACTTTCTGATTTAAAAGCCCACATTTGCACTTGTTTCCCCCCTTTCCTGTAACTAGTTTAGTCCAGATACAGATTCTTAGTTTTAGCACTTGAGTTTGCTTATTCGTGATCAGAACTTGTTCAGAACTTGTAAGCACTAAATAACCTACTAATTAGTACATCACTCAACCTTCCTCATTACCTAGAGGAACACAGTTTTTGTACTCACTTTCCTCACTTATCTAGAGGAAAATAGTTTTTTATTCAGGCATGTCCAAGGGTCAACTCCCAGTGTTCTCTTCTGTCTGTCTGATGAATCTGGGCATCTTGTGGCAATGTAGAAATTGCCTCATGTACACAGACAACCCTCTCCTCCTACCAACCCAACACTACAATCTGTGAGAGATGCACTTATCTAGCCAAAATGGAGGTAAAGCTCTCTTCAATCAAGACTGAACTTGACAGGCAAGAGGAGAAGGTAAACACTTGCACCACACCACACTCATCACATAGTCTCACTAAATCTACATCACCAAAATCCACACATAGAAACACAAAAACATTCATGGAGGCTCTCAATAATAATATGCTCAAGCAACAGAGACCTCCAAAGCAGAAATGCAAGCAACCTCCACCCCCCCAACACAATCCAAATGACACATAGCCCGCAGACTCAGTGTGCCACTCAACCACAGCCAATAAGGCAAAACAATGTACTCAACACATTAGTCATAGGTGACTCTATAGTCAGGTACACTGATGTCCTACTCACCAGGCTAAATAAAGAGAAGGTTACTGTCAGCTGCCTGTCGGGTGCCAGGATCTGCCACATAACCAACGCACTCAGGTCACTCCACAACAAGTACAAATATGACTTTGTCATTGTCCATGTTGATGTGAACGACCTGAGACATACCTCCCTGGACTACATGAAAATAGGCATGGAAGAGATCTCCGATCTTGTAGCCCAGGCAGGTATGACCCTAGCCATGAGTAGCATTCTGCCATCATGCAGAATGGTACCATAGTACAAGGACAAAATGATTGATTTCAACAACTGGCTAAGCTTCTGGTTTCAGTCTAAAGGGATCCAGTATCTGTCTGCCTGGGATGACATGGTCAACAGACCATGATGCTTTGCCAGAGATGGCCTGCACCTGTCACCCCTGGGATTCCTGAAACTCATATCACACTTTTCGGCCATGTAACCTTGACCGAAATACCAAAGGTGGAGGTGTGACCATATTCATTAAGGATATCCACACCCCCAGGCTAGTTGCCCAGCATAATGCATCCGAGGTTATCCAGGTGCAACTAACTCTGGGCAAAACTGTAATCCAAATTGTAGCTTGCTACAGATCCCCCACCATGCTTCAGGATTCCCACTCCTCTTTTCTTGATGTATTGGAAAATATTAGGGTTCAACTAAACATCCTAATAATGGGCGATTTCAACTACCCCACCATTAACTGGGAAAATTACTTATGTACCAACTCCTTCGCTCAACACTTTCTGGAACTCATAAACTCCAATGCCCTGGATCAACTTATCCACACCCCTACCAGGGGCAACAATATCCTAGATCTAGTCATTGCCAACATGAGTGACCGGTGTTCCACACCTGAAGTCAACACCTCATTGGTCCAATCCAACCATAAGCTAATCACGCTAGATATCCACATCTTGCCTCCACCCCCCATTAAGGAAACCACGGTAAAAAAATTTTCCAAAGCCAACTTCATGCTTCTTAAGACAGAATTGGTGAACTTCATGACACCCTTGCAGAGGGACAATACAGTTATGACTACTGAATCCTACACAATTGCACTTTATAAGCACTTACACGAGTGCATGGATCGTGTTATCCCAAACAGAACCAAGACGCTATCCTCCAAAAAAAGGAAGCCAATCTGGTGGTCCCCTGCCATAAACAAACTGTACAACAGAAGGAAGAAACTGTTGCAAAAGAGAGTAAAATCCCATGAGTGGAGGAGCTCCCTGGTCAGCCTCAGTAAGAAACTGCAATCCCTCATAAAATCCTCCAAAGCTAGTTACGAAAACAAAATCACCACTGATTTTAAAGACAACCACAAAGCATTCTATAGCTTTGTCAAGAATCTCAATGGCAACACTCAGATCTGCTCTGAGTTACAGCACAATGGCACTAAATATACAGACCCAATTGATAATGCTAACATCCTGGCAGATACGTTCAGAACTAACTTTAACCCCCCTCACCCCCTAAAGGGATCATCTCTATACTGGAAGAATGCAAAGTTCCTGTAATCACGGCTGCACAGGTAAAAACCACACTCTCCAAAGCCAAGAACATAGCATCCATGGAACCAGACAACATCCCAGGCTGCATTCTATATGATCTACAGAATGAACTGGCACCCCACCTAAGTACCATGTTCAATCATAGCCTCGCCTCAGGCTTTGTGGCCACTGAATGGCACACAGTGACAGTTATCCCACTCTATAAAGGAGGAGCCACCATGGACCCCAGGAACTACCCCCTATTAGCCTGATGAGCCTGGTCTGCAAGGCCATGGAATGTATCATCATGGAACTTATAAACAAAGACATCAGTAATCTCCAAACTCTGGACTCCACCCAGTTCGGGTTTGTAAAAGGCAGATCATGTCTCCTAAACCTGATAGACTTCTTTGAAGCAGTCACCAAAGCCGTAGATGAGGGTAAGGTGGTTCACACAGCCTATCCAGATTTTACCAAGGCTTTCAACACCATCCCCACTCTGGAATTATAGATAAACACACTAAACTAGGTATAAATCCCTATGTCACAAGATGGGTTACCAACTGGCTCACTGACAGAACCCATACAGTGAAGGTAGCAGACTCCAAATCTGACTTCAGACCAGTGACAAGTGGAGTACCAAAGGGTTCAGTCCTGGGTCCTCTCCTGTTTGGTATCTACTTCTCTGAAGTACAGGCTAACACAGAAGGTCTTTGGCTAATGAAGTTCTCAGATGACTGCAAACTAGAGCCATAATCGAAACTCCAAACAATGTGGACATCCTACAAAAGGGCCTCGCTGAGACAGATGCCTGGTGTCAAAGCCATGGCTTCAAGCTCAATGCCAAAAAGTGCATTGTCATCCCCTTTGGTAAAAACTCTGTACCCATGAACTACAACATAGGCGGTAGTATACTTAACACCGAAAGTGTGATAAGAGACCTTGGGATGCAGGTGGTCAGTAGTCTCTCCTTTGATAATCACATCACCACAGTAGTCAGGAAATCCTTCTACATGGCACACCTCATCACAAAAGGTTTCTCATCTAGAAAAAAAGATGTCATTGTTCCCCTCTACTCATCACTCATTAGACCCATTATAGAGTACAACGCCCCTTTTGGTATGTACCTCACAAGACATCTACAACAACTGGAAAGGCCGCAGAAATACCTCACAAAGAGGATTACTGGCCTCAAACAGATGCCCTATGCAGTCCGTCCCAAAAAACTCCAGCTTTACTCCATCGCATATCGCCTACTCAGAGGTGGATCTCTGCCTAACATACAAAGCTATGTCAAACCCAGAGCTGTTGGATATGCTCCACTTAAAGAAATCCCAGTCCCTTCGAGCTACACACTCTAGGGACCTTAAAGCTTGTCACCACAGAAACAGAGCATACCGGAGGGATAGATTCCTGTCTCAGAGACTTCCCATACTCTGGAATAAACTACCTAACTATATAAAGCAAAGCTCCTCATTAGCACTCTTCAAGAAAAAATCTTGATGATTGGATGAGAAATAAGAAATTCACCCCGGGGATCACTTCTGTGGCTCTGCTTGACAGTGGCACAGAAAAATAATTTTCTTGGGTGGCAAAAGCCAGGGTACCTTTTTGGCTGGGCTTGTATAGGCCCTAGGGCCAATAGCCTAGTACCTACATATGAACCTATGAACCTATAAGGTTTACCACAACTTTTTTTGGCTGTGAAATCTAAGAGCATTTAGCAGTTGTAGTACACCCTCAGGAAATCTGTTAGAAGTGAGATAGAAGCAGTTAAAATGTTTTTAGTCCTTTAGTCTTGTAAATAGCTCAGACATATTCTTATCAACCAGAAGAGAAGTTATAAATAAGCAATTAATAAAGAGCTGAAGGACTTTATCCGGGAGGGGAAGACAACAAGAGTCAAGTGGGATAAACTGATTCTTCCAGTGGAAAAGGCGGATTGAGATTACCCAATTTGAAGGGGTATTTCAGTGCAACACAGTTAAGGCTCCTATACATACACAAGCAGAAAAGTATAATTCAACATGGAAAGGACTGATGATGAAACGGGGAGAAGCTCAAGAAACAGAGAGACACTGGGATTTTGGATGCAGACCTTTAAGGAGAATAACAATAATCAGACAGAATATTATTTTCATAAAGCAGCAGAAAGCATTCTAAGAACTAAGCCAACACGGGAATGGAGAAAGGAGATTCTGCCAATAGGGGTGACTGCAATTAGGGATACAGACAATAGGCAAGAGGTGGCTGGAATTTATTGGAGAAAACTGGCAAAGGAGCCAAGGTACTGGGAACAAATAACTAGAGAGGGAAAGATGATGGAATGGGATGACACAAGAATTTATTTGTACTGCAAGTTAGAAATTGCGTTCCCTATCAAGGATTAATATCAGAGTACAGACAAAGAGAAAGAAATATGGGGTCCTAAATGAAAGATGAGCACTGGTAGAGTTTTTAGTAGAATCTAGAACAGAAGCTCCCAATAAAAAATGAATAATTAGTAGAGCATCTAAAACATTGCATGATAACTATAAGAATCAATCACAGGAGGTTAGAAAAGCTTGGGAAGTGAGATTGGATAAGCAATTCACAAAGAAACAATTGGGGGATATATGTATGTCTCTCAAATATTCAGCAAAATCTAGAAGATTTAGGATTTTTGCTTGGAATTATTCCTCAGGCAGACAGCAAATGTCAGAGGTATGATGGGGAAGAAAGAGATAACTGGGAACATATTCTCTTGGACTGCAATGAGTTAGCAGACTGCATACTGCTCTGTCAGAGCTGCTGGCTGGGCAGATTGGTGTAACAAGGGAAATTATTTTTCCTGAGCTATGATACAGAATTGGAATTGCTTAGACACAGTAAGGCCTTGATGAGTCTAATTATGGTGGCTGCCAAAAAAGCAATTACTAAAAAATGGAAATCAAAATTTAAACTAATTGTGCAAAAGTGACATAGATAAAACAACTGGAACTGAGGTCTTTAGAAAAGGGTAGGAGCAAATTACATAGGAAAAATGGGAATTGTAGGAACAATACATACAGGGGAGGAATTAGGTTTAAAAGGCGGCAGAACATAAATGAGCTATGTAATGTTTGACTGGAAATGATTATATAAATTATAAGTGATATATAATATTTGTAGCTGGGTGTGTGTCAGTATTGTTTGTATTGTAAAATGTTTGCAACTAGGATTGTGTCAGTACAGTTTGTTTTCATTTATATAAATGATGATTGCCTAAGTTATAAGTGATAATTCAATAAAGATGTTTCTTATTTAATAAAGGGCAGGGATTGAATAAGTTATGTAATGTTCTTTAGGTTATATGATTTATAGCAATATATGTGAAACATAATGTTTGTAAATATGAACGTGTTAATAAAGCGTGATTACTTTTATTTAAATGTCAATTTGCCTATGTCACAAGTGTTAATTCAGTAAAGGTGTTTAAATGAGATCTCAGTCTAAGAACTCCTCTGTGTGCTCCAGAAAGCAAAAACTATCTGCTGGTCAAAAGCTGCTCTCTAAATTTTAATGTCTCACATTATGAATTCCGTTTGGTTTTGATTTCAAAGCAGTTTCTGGTTTGCAAAGGAATTCATCTTGATAGTAACTGTAATCCTTTTATGACAATAGCCCTTAAAAGGAATTGGCAGGTTTAGAAAAAAAAAAAAAAAGAGCTTGGCTATTTGTCTTTAAAACAGTGCAATGCTTTAATATATTTTGCAAGAGAAAACAACTACAGTATCTTTCTACAGTTTACAACATTTGCACATTTTACATGCTGTAAGATTTATTGAATGTAGCAGCAGTTATAGGCTTTGTGCAGATTTTATATTTTTTTCTGAAAAATAATTACATTTAACCCAGCTTAGTACACAACTTTCTAAATTTCTTATTTTATTACATACTTACTAAAAATAATAAAACTGCAAGTTTCACAAAACCTGTCATAACAATAAAGTACATAAACAAACCAATCTGATGCAGGGATCCAGAATTCCACCCTAAGGCCTCCAAAACCTTTCAGCGAGTTCCCTTCTAAGCCTAACACTAAATGGGGTCACTTAGTGATTCCCACCCCTGTCCATCATTCTGCTAGATGCCTGGATATTGATCTGAGTACTTCTGGACAGACATAAATGCTATCTGAGGAGCCCATCCCAATACCATACTGCTAAACCTCACTGTATCAGAGCACTGACTAATAAACCCCTCACTAGGAAGATCTTATGTGACAGACTCCTTTGAATCAAAGTTAACTCAATAGAAAAGCCACTGCATAACTTTGTACATGAGAGAGCCCCCAACAATCAAATGCTCTGGGGATTGGTCTATATTGTAACCACGAAAGTTTAATACTTCAAATGCATAAAGACTGAACTTTATACATCGAAGTATTAAACCATCGAAGTCTAATAAAAAAATGATTAAAACAAAAAAAAAAACTAAAGCGTTTACGCAGGGGGCCAAGCCCCCCTGCACACCCCATACCCCTTGCTACTTAAATATAGCAACTCTGAGATTGTGCTACAATGCAGGAAATGGAAGTCTTCCCTTTTCCACACCATTCTACATTGAAGTGCGACCTCAAAGTTGGTATATTTAAGTAGCGGGGGGTGGGGGTTGCCGGGGGGCTTGCCCCCTTGTTTAAACCTATTCAGGTAAGTATGTCAAGTTTAAATTTTTTATTTTAATTTTGAAGTTACGGAACCTTGACAATATGGTGTCGCCCATATTGTATTCAATGTTCCGTAACTTCGAGGTTTTAAAATAGACCCCTCTGGGGATATAGACAGCCTCAGAATTTATCCTCTGCCCTTCCCACCCTAAAATAGCATTATTGATGAGGAAATAAATAAAACCCATAGCTAATGTTAATGTCTGTTATACATAGTTTGTGAAATTATTGCAACTGATGCTATTTATTTAGTTATTTACATTTGATTACAGGAAAGTCTGACTGGGTAGAAGTCCATTTTCTGTGGAGGCCTGGGGAGAAAAGCTCCAGATTACTACAAAACATTTTAAGAACAATAATTATGCAATTTTCAAAAATAAATCAAAAACATCTGCAGTTCAAATAATTATAACAAATGAAACATAATATAAAACACTGGTTAAGAATCTGCAAGGTATATGACCATCATTTAATATTTAGAGAAATTTTAGACAGTTTGTAGATAAATTAAAGGTAGGTTAGTCTAATACAAACAGGGATTACATTATGAAATGAGAGAAAAGCAGGCTTATAGTACATTTATAGAGAAAGTCAGGGAAGAGAATTAGATAGCAAGGAAGTAAATGAAAAAGGGAGAGTAAGGAGGTAGAAGGAATGAAAAGCTACTTGTTCTCATTTAAGGATATAGTTTATTTTGGTTTTGAGCAAGAACAGAGCCAAATTTATAAGGAAGTCTTTCAGAGTGGTTTTAAAAGATGGGATGGAAGATATAGATCTGATGGATACAGGTAAGGAGTTCCAGGCTTTATTTAGCAACCTTATTCAAGTACAGACAGTACCCAGCAGATTTGCTAGGTCTATAGACAGACAGGAGTTTTTGGTCACTGGATCACAATGACCGACTGGGAACATAGCTGTGTAGAATGTTTTTTTTTAGTTCTGGACAGGCAGATGGATGCTGGATAATTTTATAGGTGGTAAAAAGTTGTTTATATGTTAGTTGATGTGACAGTTCTAATCAATTTAGACTTTTCAGTGCTATGCAGTGGTGGGTTCTGAAAGGGCTATGGGCTACAAATTTAGCAACTTTGTTATAGCATTGTGTAAGATTTAATTTTTATGAAGCCTCTAGTTTATTAAGGATGGCAGCACCATAAAGAAGAGTGGAGAGGAGATACGTAGTGGCAAGTATAATTTTAGTTGTGTCTGTGAGATTTTTTTTTTTATCTGTAAAGCATCACTAGTTTTTAATGTTTTTTTTCTTATGCAATTTTGTATATGCGGGTCAAATTTAAGATTATCATCCGCTATCAACCCCAATAGTTTGCTATGAGAAGTGATTTCAATGGCTGCATTATCAAGAGAGAAGATTTTAAATTTTGCTTTTTCCTAAGAGAGGGATTTGGGACAGACCTCCCAACCATCCCAAATTACTTGTTTTTTACTGAGTTTTGGGGTCCAAACGAAGGGGTGCTACGATTCCCGAGTGGCACCCCTTCCGTTTTTCCAATTTTCGATTTCTTTGCATTTTTTTTTTATTTTTTTAATTTTCGCTCTGTCGGAGCTGACATCATCACGTGTGTGATGACGTCAGCTCCGTCAGCACTACCAGCCAGTCAGAATTGAGCTCAAGGAGCTGACGTCATCATTTCTGGCTGGCTGCGAGCAGGCGGGAAGTGCTTTGCTGCCGAGAATTTGAAAATGCTGCTGAGAGAAGAAGCTTTGCTTATACTGCCATTTCGGACTTTGCTTATGCTGCTGGCTTTGTATATGCTGCTGATTTTGGTACTGATGGAAAGAACTGCTTGGTGCTGCTGAGAGAAGAATGCTGGCTGGTTTATGCTGCCAAGAGAGGGACTTTGCTTCTGCAGCATGGTGCTGCCAAGAGAGGGACTTTGCTTCTGTAGCATGGTGCTGCCGAGAGAGGGACTTTGCTTCTTCTGTGTTATGCTGCTGTTTCAGATGCTTGAGAGAAGAATGCTGGCTGGCTTATACTGCAGCATGGTGCCGTTGTGGATGCTGACTGCTGGCGTTGGTTGCTGGGAATTAGGTAAGGAACAAAGGGTGTGTGTGTGTGTGTGTGTGTGTGTGTGTGTGTGTGTGTGTGTGTGTGTGTGTGTGTGTGTGTGTGTGTCCATCCAGAGGACCAGCCTAAAAGCTCCCCTCCTGAACATGACATACCCAGCCATTCCTGTGTAAGTTAAGAGATGTCAGACTTGTTTGTCCCCTGTTGAGGTGAAAACCCTTAGGATGGAGTGGATGGCTCAGTCTGCAGACCTTGATAATTGTCCTTATCCTTCTCCCAGCAGCCAGCAAACTCCATTGCAGCTGCAATAGGAGATGCATTTACACTTCTGCACATACAAAAGTTCTTGTCAAAGAGGAATAATCCTAGGGCTTCCTGGCCCACAGGTTAACTTCATATTATTATATTGGCTTATAAGATTTTATACATATATAAATATATATATATATATATATATATATATATATATATATATATATATATATATATATATTTAGTTGTTTTATTAGAACACTACTTATTGGAGCTCAGGTGGAGTGCTAGCTGTGGTACAATCATAGGTTTGGCTGATTACTAATGCTGTTTTTCAACCGAGCTAGCTAAAATGATTAACTGGTTACAAAACATATGTTTTTTTTTTCTCACCTGAATCTCTTTTTTTTTTTTAATTGGTCATTGTACTATCTGGCTTGTTAAACTGTCATGTTTACTTTATTGTGTGTAAGTGAAGCTTTTCTCCTTGGGTCTCCACTGAAAATGGGCTCCTGGCCCAGATGGACCAACCCGGTTAACAAATGTCAATAAATGTATAAAAATAAATAAATAAAACCTTGACATTATTTTTTTGAATTATGAGATTAAAAAGATTTAATCTTGAAAATGTAAGTAAATGTCTATCAGCACGTTTATAAAAGTCCTGAAATAAAACACTAAAAGCTTTCAGGTTTCATTATTGTTCTTTGTTCCAAGTTCTTTGACTTTGTTCTGCAAAGTGCAAACCACTCCTGGTTTCTTTATTTGCACTTGTACATGTTGAAAATTGCTGTAGTTACCATACCATTAAAAGTAAGACTAACTAACAATTACATTTTAACTGCTAGTTTAATCTTAATTGAAAATCTTAATCATTCCACTACCTTACAAATAAAAGGGATTTGAATAAGCAGTCTATCTGCACACCTCTTCTTTTAGTTTTGAGGAATGTTAACTGTATGTCTACATATTGTAAAGCCAATGCCACAACTGAATAGACAAGAAGAATGATTTGCCCAGATTTTCTTTTTGTGCTATGAGTTGAGAGCTATGGTGACAACAGAATTTGTATTCCCCCATTATAGGCTTTGTTGTTTGTCCAGGTTTTTTGTGCTAACAGTTCACAGCTACGGTGAGTGAGAAGTCAGTTTATTTACTATTCCCCCATTATTGGCTTTGTTTGTCCAGGTTTTTTGTGCTAAGAGGTTGAGAGCTATGGTGAGAAGTGAGAACTGAATTCACTAAATGATAGCCATTAAGTTTCAGTCTTCCTATTTTATTAAACTGCTGATTTAGCATAGTGGTATGTTGCACTGACTGTAGTGTAAAGTGTTCTGGGTTCAAGACGTGCCAGTAACATACATGGTGGTAACACAACATTTTATTCTAGCAACTTTCCAAAATTATACAAGCAATGTTTAAAATGTGTCCCTGTTTTTTTGACATTTTGCCTCCCCCCCAAAAAAACCCTGAAATTGAAAATAAGTGTGAGAAGCTGTGCAAGATGCGTATGGCTTACACTACTGTCATTCTGTTTATAGTTTGGGTGTGGAAGTAGACTTTTATGATGGAAATGTTCTGAATTGGGCAGTTTTGTAATTATTGGTTCATGCATTTTCTTTCATTGCCTACAGTACAGCCTACTGGAAAAATGTTCATTCAAACAATAAATTTAAAATGTGCTCTGTCTAACAAATGTGCTGTATTATACAAGGAATATAACTTAATAAAGTCAGGAAGGTGTATCAAAGAAAAGAACACATGTATGTTTCTTGTTTTGCGTGCAAGGGGGCAAGAATTTGAAACCAGCCCAAAGGTAATCTTTATCCACCACTGGCCAGATACATTTTCTTTGGATGTGGTGCAGGTTTCAATGCTGTTTCAATGAATGTGAGTTTCAAGGGCAGAGAAGTTTTAATGCCAAGTCTATTTTCATTGTGAGACAGTATTGCTTTGTTTATCAGATGTCTGTTAGTGTTTGTGCATTGATGTGCTGCAAAATGCAAAATTAAAATCCAAATTATTGTAGAAGTAAAGCAGTATGCACACATTAGTGTTTATGGTAAATGGGGTGAAAAAGCCAGGTAATGGGACATTGGAATGGCTGCAGGGGGATGCTGGTGCCATATTTTGGTTGTCTGTTCTTCAATTTGTGTTCGAAAGTTGGTATCCCACAATTCCATTGAAGTGGGTGGGGTTACGTAATTATGTATAAAAATTAGATGTTAATTAGCGTACAGATTTGTAACTATTTTTCATGGCCCTTGTTCAGATTTTTGATGTTTCCAGGTTGAGAGGTATGATTTGGGATAAAAAAAGTTATGAAGCCATGTTTCAGTGGTTGTTTTTTGGAGGTGTACCATGATGTCAGATGAGCAAACAAGAGTGGAACCATCTGTGTATGGTATTAGGGTGGCCTATTGTTTGGAAGTATAAAAGGTGTTGGTGAAAATGTTAAAGAGGAGGGGACCAAGGATGGAGCCTTGTGGTACACCAGTGGTAATTCGGAGGAAAGGAGAGAGCATGGAATGCCATTTTACTGCCTTTTGGACAGGTAGCTTTTGATCCACAGAAGGGTGGGCTGAGAAAGACCTAGTGAGGACATTTGAGGTAGACATTTGCTGTGACAAACCATGACAAAGGCTTTAGACAAGTCTAGAAATAAGGAAGAGACTAGTTTGCTATTATGTCTAGCTTTATTGACGGTCTTTATATAGGTTAGAAGGACAGTGCTTCCCACCCTCAGGTCAATGTATAAAAGGGGACTAAGGCCAACTTAGTAAGAGATCCTTAGAATGCAAATAACTATTCACAGGGAATTCCAATCACAGAGCAGGTATGCATTTAACTGATTAAAGGTAACACACAGCAAGGTTCTTCATTATAAGTATGTTTACATTAAACAATGATGGAATTTTCAGTAATCTTGTAGGTGTAGGGCCTTGTGGCAGAGCTCCTGCAATATTGAGGTCAGATGTAGTGACCACAGGCTATTAAACAATGTCAAAATTATCAGTAAGCTTGTAGGTGTAGAGCCTTATGGCAGAGCTCCTGCACTATCGAGGTCAGATGTAGTGACCGCAGGCTATTAAACAATGATAAAATTCTCAGTAAGCTTGTAGGTGTAGGGCCATGCAGCAGAGCTCCTGCAATATTGAGGTCAGATGTAGTGACCGCAGGCTATTAAACAATGGCAAAAGTCTCAGCAAAGTTGTAGGTGTAGAGCCTGATGGCAGAGCTCCTGCACTATCGAGGTCAGAAGTAGTGACCGCAGGCTATTAAACAATGACAAAATTCTCAGTAAGCTTGTAGGTGTAGAGCCTGATGGCAGAGCTCCTGCACTATCGAGGTCAGAAGTAGTGACCGCAGGCTATTAAACAATGACAAAATTCTCAGTAAGCTTGTAGGTGTAGAGCCTGATGGCAGAGCTCCTGCACTATCGAGGTCAGAAGTAGTGACCGCAGGCTATTAAATAATGACAAAATTCTCTGTAAGCTTGTAGGTGTAGGGCCATGCAGCAGAGCTCCTGCAATATCGAGGTCAGCGGTAGTGACCACAGGCTATTAAACAATGACAAAACTCTAAATCAGCTTGCAAGTGTAGGGCCTTTTGGCAGAGCTGAGCAATATCGAGGTCAGATGTAGTGACCACAGGCTATTAAACAATGATAAAATTCTCAGTAAGCTTGTAGGTATAGGGCCTAGTGACAGAGCTCCTGCAATATTGAGGTCAGATGTAGTGACCGCAGGATTTGCTATATGAAGGAAGATAGTGATTATGAAGGAACATAGTGATTATGAAGGAAGATAGTGATTATGAAGGAAGATAGTGATTATGAAGGAAGATAGTGATTATAAGGGAAGATAGTGATTATGACGGAAGATAGTGATTTTGTATCTGGCTCTTGTCTAGAAGACAATATTTTGTTGAGTCAGCAAATGCAACACCTAAATTATAAACTGGTGTATTCTTTAATGTCAACTTTGTTTTTAGTGGAATTCAATAAATAATTATAAAACAATGTATATGTTGTGAATACCTGTACCCTTGATATCCACAAATAGCACGTTTCTTTTCTCTATTGTAGTTCTCATAAAAACAAAACAGCAAAAGCAGTTTTTTTTTCAGTACCATATAAATTCTGTTTCACTATACTACATTGTGCATATTGTACTGTTTTCTCTTCTTAACCAGCTAAACCCACTGGACACAAATCTTAATTTTTAGTGGCATTTCAGCATTAGTTAGAAATACAACATTGGAAAAAAATAATTTCCCACAAATTACTACATTGATGGGAGCCCATTGAATGCTGAAGGGGCGATAAGAGATCTGAGCACCCAGGTTGACAGCCACCTCACCTTCAACCACCACATTGCCACTGTGGTCAGAAAGTCCTTCTATGTGGCACATCTTATAACCAAAGGTTTCTCATCCAGGAAGAAAGAGGTCATCATCCCTTTCTTCTCATCCCTCATTAGACCTATCATCGAAGATAACGCCCAGTTTGGCATGTACCTGACCAGACACCTACAACAGCTGGAGAGGCCACAAAAGCACCTCACAAAAAGGATCCTAGGCCTTAAACACATCTCCTACATGGACAGACTCCAGAAACTTCAGCTGTTCTCAGTCTCTTATCATCTACTTAGAGGTGATCTCTGCTTGACTTACAAAGCCATGTCCGACTCAGCCCTACTTGAAACGCTACACCTAAAGAAATCCCAATTCTCCTGCTCCACACACTCCAGAGATCACAACCTCATTACCACAATTAACAGAACATGCTGGAGGGACAGGTTCATCTCCCAAAGACTGCCAGTACTCTGGAATAAGCTTCCCATTCATGTCAAGCAGAGCATCTCACTGGCCCTCTTCAAGAGAAATCTTGATGAGTGGAGCACCTCACTGACCCTCTTCAAGAGAAATCTTGATGAGTGGAGCACCTCGCTGACCTTCTTCAAGAGAAATCTTGATGAGTGGAGCACCTCGCTGACCCTCTTCAAGAGAAATCTTGATGAGTGGAGTACCTTGCCAACCCTCTTCAAGAGAAATGATGAGTGGAGTACCTCGCTGACCCTCTTCAAGAGAAATCTTGATGAGTGGAGCACCTCGCTGACCCTCTTCAAGAGAAATCTTGATGAGTGGAGCACCTCGCTGACCCTCTTCAAGAGAAATCTTGATGAGTGGAGCACCTCGCTGACCCTCTTCAAGAGAAATCTTGACGAGTGGCTGGGTAACACAAAGTTCACTCCAGGGACCATTCCAGTTGCCTTATTGGATAGGGGCACTGTGAACTAACATCGAGTGGAATGGTGCCTGGGCAATTCTTTGGGGCTAGGCTTGTAAAGGCTCTAAAGCCATTAGCCTAGTACACACCTATGAACCTATTTAGATGACCCAGACTGCAAGCCTGCAACTTTAAAATCATCATTGTGTAGAAAATTATTCATACTCTCACTTCCCTTCTTGTCAGAAAATAAACATAACCATAAACAGCTGCTGCTGTGCCAGCTATATAGTGTCCAAAAAAGACTTTTATGAATCATTTTTATCATAACTACACACACTCACACACACACACACACACACACACACACACACACACACACACACACACACACACACGCACGCATGCACACACACACACACACACACACACACACACACACACACACACACACACACACACACACACACACACACACACACACACACACACACACACGCACATACACAGAATACATGTGTGATTTTGAAGTTTGTTCAGCAAGCCGCCAACAAATATCTGTTACTCATTAATTCAGAGATATCCGCAGTCTGTAGAAATTAGGTGCTTCTTTAAACTTTTTTGTAACACAGACTCAAGTCAAATTTATCTGGCATTCATTAATTTACTGTTTGCTGTTTTCATATTATATCCCAGCAGTGAAAAAACTCTATATATCACCTGTCCTGAATAAAGCATGCCCTGTTCAGCTAATGGACTTTTTTCACTTAATTCATGGTTCAGATATTACATCATTGGGTAAGATGGCGATTCAGGTCATAGCCTGCCATATCCCACCACTCTCACTCTACATTCCTAAGCACCCTAGAAACTATTAGGGTCCAACCCAACAGTCTCATACTAGGTGACTTCAACTACCCCTCCTTTAAGTGGGAAAACTTCTCATGCACCAATACACTGGCCCAACACTTCCTGGAATTCATTAATTCCAGTGCCCTGGACCAGCTCATTCTTATGTGCACTAGAGGAAGCAACATCCTTGACCTGGTTATTACTAACATGGGCAACTGTAGCTCTACACCAATAGTCAATTCCTCCCTGGTTATATCCGATCACAAACTAATCACTATGGAAATCCACATCTCACCCACACTCCACGCAAAGGTAACCGCCATGAAATACTTCTCCAAAGCTGACTTTGGGCTCCTAAAACAGATGTGGCTAACTTCATGGCACCCATGTCAATGGAAAATATATGCATGACTGCTAAATCATACACCAATGCACTGTACAAACACATACATAAATGCATAGAACTAGCCATACCAAACAAAACCAAGATGCGCTCCTCCAAAAAAAGGAAACCAATCTGGTGGTACCCTGCCATTATTAAACTCTACAACAGAAGGAAGAAACTGTTGCAGATAAAGGTGAAATTCCAAGACTGGAAAAACTCCCTTATTAGCCTCAACAAAAAAGTTGAGATTCCTCATCAAAGCCTCTAAAGCCAGCTATGAAGGTAGACTTGCGGCAGACACTAAAAACAACCACAAAGTCTTCTATAGTTATATCAAGAATCTTCACGGCAATACCCAAGTTTGCTCTGAGTTACTGCACAATGGTACCTCCTATACTGAGCTGACAGCTATTGCCAACATACTGGCTGACAGATTCATTGCCAACTTTACCCCCCCGCAAAAGACTAATCACAATACCAAATGAATGCCAGGCACCCAGCATTACTGCAGCACAGGTTACAGCTGCATTGTCCAATGCCAGGAATACAGCTTCCATGGGACCCAACAATATCCCTGGATGTGTTCTACATGAACTACAGAGTGAACTGGCACCACATTTGTGTGCCCTGTTCAGTCACAGCCTCACCTCAGGCTTTGCCTCTACTGAATGGCACACTGCTACAGTCATCCCTCTCCATAAAGGGGGAGTGACTACAGACCCTGGCAATTATCACTCCATTAGCCTGATGAGTCTGATATGTAAGCCTACTGAATGCATCATCATGGACCTAATTAACAAGGATATAGGGAATCTACAAACTCTAGATCCCACACAATTTGGTTTTGTGAAAGGTAGATCATGCCTGCTCAACCTGGTCAACTTATTTGAGTCAGTCACCAGAGCTGTGGATGAGGGCAAGGCAGTTCAGGCAGCCTACTCGATCTGGCCAAAGCCTTTGATACTATTCCCCACTTAGGAATTATTGATAAACTCACCAAACTAGGCATCAACCCTTATATCACTAGGTGGGTTGCAAATTGGCTCACAGATGGAACCCATAGTGTGAAAATAGCAGATTCCAAGTCAGACTGCCGACCAATCACAAGTGGAGTCCCACAGGGATCAGTCCTGGGTCCTCTCCTGTTTGATATCTACTTCTCAGAAGTCTAGGCCAACATGGAGGGACTCTGGCTAAACAAGTTCACAGACAACTGCAAGCTGGGAGCCATTATTAACCCCCCAAGTGACATAGACATCCTACAGAAAGACCTCACTGAGACCAATGACTGGTGTCGAAACAATGGTCTTAAGCTTAATGCCAAAAAATATGTCATCATCCACTTTGGGAAAAACTCAGTTCTCACTAATAACCACATTGATGGGAGCCCACTGAATACTGAAGACATTATTAGAGGTCTGGAGACACAGGTTGACAGCAACCTCTCCTTCGACCACCACATTGCCACTGTGGTCAGCAAGTCCTTCTATGTGGCACATCTCATTACCAGGGGTTTTGCATCCAGGAAGAAGGAGGTCATCATCTCTCTCTACCATTCCTTCATTTGGCCAATCATCGAG